>NC_092828.1:63043419-63350456 GCF_039878825.1 Excalfactoria chinensis | reverse complement strand
CTGTTTTAAGGTCATTCTGAACTTCCAATATATTATTCTTATCTTATGCACTGACATTGTATCTCAAATTTGAATCATTACCAGAGTTTGTTTTTGTGGCCCATAACATTTCACACTGTTTAGGATAACGTGGACTGTTGGGAAACAGTGGGAAAAAATGGAGATGCAAAATGTGAACCTGGTGGGGAAAAAAGAACAGTTTTCCCCAGCACAAACATAGACAAAAAGCTGGAACTTGTCACTGTCTCTAAAAAGCCCAATTCAGATGGGCTCAGATTTCCCATCACTTCAATTTCAGCATTTAAATTAAATCTTCTATCGCTTATTGTATGATCTGTGACTAAGAAATGAAGTAACTTAATGTGATTGAGTCCACATGAGATCTCTGCTGCCATACCACCAACATCTGCCTCTGACATTGTGGGCCAACGTAAGAAAATAGGAGGCATTATTTTCAGAGTAGTCCTCATAATTTAGGATCTTAATTTAACTATGACAACTGGGTACACAAACTTAAGTTGAATTAATCTGAACTATCAAGTCTTCTTTCTAAACAGTACAAGTAAATTCTTTCAAACTTTGCTCTACAGACTGGCATTTTAAAACAAAAAATGAAGGAGCAGTTCTGATATAGTGCACTTTGTCATGCTTTCTGTCTAGTGGATTTCCTTCTTTTCATTTGAAAACAAACACTGAAAATTTGAATGCTGATCTTCAAAAGTGTCATTTGATGTGACTTTACTGTGTGCATTCAATGAAGAAAAGCACATCAAAAAGTGATCCTATTAAGAACAGAACAAATATCAGATATTTCAACATAATTACTAAAGGTACATTCAGAAAAGCAGTAATTTACTTGATCTGTCATTTCAGGACAAGTATTTTTTTATCGCTCTTCAGAGACACTTATAAGTAGGCACTTATTTAGATTTTAACAACATTTGAATTCTATTTAGATGGGTCCAGGGGATCCCCAGTCTTCATGCTGTGAGTCTGTATTTTTCCCAGCACTACAAAATTATTGACCAAGAGTATTGCTGCCCAATAATATTAACCAGGATCCCCTCAGTCTTCTTATCCCCAGGCTACACAGTCACAGGTTACTCAGCCTTCCCACTTATGGGGGATGCTCCAGACCCTCAATCAACTTTGTGGCCATTTGCGGGACACCTTCCAGGAGATCCCCATCTTTTCTGGATGAGGGAGCCCAGAAATGGACATGGTTTTGAGGACTTGATTCTGCACACCTGCAAAGATATGATTAATTGCTGATCTCATCTTTTCAGTGGTCACAAGGATCACTCCATCTCATGACCACAAGACTCTTTGTTTCTTTTGCAGATCCTGGAGCAACGCACTGGCCCAGCTGAAGTCACAACACTGCTGCTTCAATATTAGGAAGTTGTGAGGGGGACAGTCACTGCAATGAAGAATTAATGAGATACTGCTAATTCTGTTCTAATTTTTATTTTATGACTATAAATGCTTTTATTAAATTTCTTAGATTGAATAAATTCGAGGAAATTATGGAGATGTGAAAGAAGAAAATGCACTCTTACAACCTGTAGGGGTGCAAGATAGTCAAGCAGCACCTTGCTATGTGTATTGGTTGCTAATATACAGATGGTAGCTGTGTTGGTTGTTAATATACAGATGGTAGCAAAGATGGTAACAGATATACAGAAATAATAAGCAAAGGGAAACTCACCAGTGGTGATGCCTTAGCCAAAGAAGCTGGGGCAGTCCTCACTGAAGAGCAATCTCTAAGAGATGCTGCCTCAGTGAAAGACAGCCCTTAAATGAGGTCTCAGAGGAGGTGGAGTTGAGCACAGCTACATCACTCTCACCTGTGCTCCCACAGCTGACCCCACACTTGCCTCAGCTGGTTAATCAGAGGTTCAGGCTGTGATTACCAATGTCCCACACACTATGGCTGGGACAAATCAGAAGCACATGTTGGAAGATAATTGGGAAAGGTGAGTATGAGTTGGATATTCTTCACATCAAGGGAATCAGAAACTGACTGGCAGAGCCTTCAGGGTGAGAAAGACAGCACAGGGATATATATGCAAGCTTCTTTCTGTGGCTGAACATTTTTGAGAGCTAGTTCTCTCCTCTTTCAAAAAAGATACACAATCTGGAAGGTTGTAGGCGCTTCCTATTGGGCCAGGCTTTGTTTCTCCATCTGCACTTGTCAGATACTATTTTTGCAGTGCATCTATTTTTCAAGGCAAGCTAGCATTGTTCAACTCACACATATTTCTGTTTTATATATGTCTCTAAGTAAAAGAGATGAACAACATCCTTCAAGCACAAGCTTAAAGCAGAATCTCATAGGTAATAGATCTGAATAAGAAATATAGTATTTTCTTTTCATGGGAAAATGAAAGCAACCACTCTTCCACAGAACACCCACAGAATCAGCTGAAATATTAATGAGCTAAAGGGAATACATACCAGAGCCTTTGCCTGCTTTATTGGCTCTGCTTTTCCATGAATGGCAGATGATATAAATATTATTGTTAGCCTAGGGGCTCTCTTCAAAAATGCTTGTCTGTATCAACTCATATTGTGAAAAAGTGTCAGTAGCTGTGTTAAACCACTGCAGGCTGAAACTGAAAAAATGGCACAATAATTTTTCCAACCAGTGCATGCAAGATCAAAGCTGTTAAGAGGGGATGACAGGTGGTAGAAATGTTCCAAGGCCCTGACTCACTAGAGGCATAACAGCATCCATTTTAAGTCTAATAAAAGTACTCCCAGTAAAAACACCATAAAAAGCTGCAAGTAGACTGTTAGATCTTTGACCTGGGGGTCAGTCCACCAACAGATCAGCTGGCAGCCCCATGAGAAAAGCATAACAGTATTTTATTCTGCACATAAGGCCAAAACTGTCAGATATTAAAATAATGGAAAATGGCTTTAAAATACATATTTATGCAGGCTACAATAGTAAAATCAATGCCAAAGGACAATTGCTGCATGGATATGTACCTTAAGAAAACAGCATGGGTTTATGCCACTTCTCTTCTCTGTTGCAAACTAGCAATTCTGTTAACATTCTTTCATAAAATGGTGTTCAGTCTTGTAGCTATTTCTTAAGTTAAAAGAATTGACTTCTGTTAAAGTTAATAGATAATACTTTAATGCATAATCTAATAGTGGTAACTAAAAATATTTTGTGGCAGAATAAGGCATCAAAGAAAGACTTCTAGTAAATTATATTAATGGTTGTAATTTAAGAAGCAGAACGTAATTCTGAAGAAAGTTAGTAAAATAAATACCCTTTTTTTCCCTCTGGACTCTCCTGTATAGCTTTCTGTTATACACCTGTGATAATATTTGAATAATCATATTGATGCTTCTAATTGCAGCATCATGGAAGACATCTCAAAGTACATAAAGTGCTAATAGTTAGATATCTACTTTGGAAAGAAGAACAATCAAGAGAGAAATTAACAGGAAATGGGATGTTAAATATCACAGCTATGCAAACTAGATTTAGATGCTAGGTCCTTGGGATGGAGGAGAACAACCTGTCTCTTGCAATGTGGCACAAAAAATGTAGCAGTATTCACAGTGATAATAACCTTCAGGCCTCAAGAAGCACAAAAAAATTGTGAAGTTCACATAAAAATTCACAGAAGAAAAAATAAGGCCAAGGCCGTATAGGGATGTGCTTGGGCCCTTAACCTGTAAATAAATCATACTGATTTTTTTTTTATGTGAAGGAAATCTCAAGTCTATTTCTCCAGAGGAAGACATGAAAGTCTGCTCTGTTTTCTGAGGCAGACCTAGTACAACAGTAGCTTACAGGTTGAAGAGTTCATTTGAATGTTATTTAAGTATCAGCTGCAGAGAGTTTAAAGCGATTTTGCATCAGTCTCTGGAGAGCTTCTAAGGGCAATCCAGCAAAGCTTTAAGGAAAAGGAATAAGCAGAGCTGCAGTGAAAATGGCTGTACTCCATAGGGAACAAGGGCACTTCCAAACCAAGCTGTGAAATCCCATATGTCCTTAACAGGGAGGGAAAGTGGTCACCAATTCATGGGCATTGTCAGGCACACACAGTATATAATCAGTGATTCATGCTGTGCTAGAAGTAGGGGACACTATTCCCAGCTCACTGCTATTTAACAACCTCAGGTACTGCTTGTTGAGTATGACAAGCTAGGCATTGTGACTTGGGAAAAGCTTGGCTTATCCAAGCCTGCTTCAGAGGAGGTCAAGCTCAAGAGCTCATGTCAGGGCCAGTGTGCCACCTGTGCCATCCTGAAAGGGAAGAAACACAGAGAGGGCAAAGCCTCTGCCTCACCTGGGCCCTGCCAGAAGATTGGGTTGGCACATCTGTATGGCTCCCTGCTAAGAGCAGGCAGGGTAGTATAGGCATGAGCCAGTATTCGAAATAAAGACAGCTTCCCAGGCATCCCCAGGCTAATCGTAAAATACATTCTGAAAAGTCTAACGTGGACTAAATAAAACAGCTTGTGCACATACACTAACCAGCTCCAACTTCATCACAAGATTTGTTCCAGTACTCCAGTTGAACTGACGAACACGTTAAGTGTCTGTCCACATGGAATCAGTGCTGCTTCACAATCCCAAGCAGCAAAAGAAAGGAAGAGAGACCCTTTTTGAGACAAGCAGGTAGGAGCGAACTGGGGAGCAGCAGCCATGATGGGCAGTCAGGATGGGCAGTAAGGGAAATGGTACTCTCTCAGTTTCGGTTTACGTGCCAATTAATCTGGTTTTCTATCAAACAACAGGAATATTTCCACGCAAGAGATACTTCTCATCATTCTTCTTTCCTTCTGAAGTGAATATGAAATTAAAAGAACAGACAAAGGTGCTTTTCTTCATCTAACAATCACTGGGTCCTGTCAAGGTGAAATAGTTCATGTAAGGCAGCAGTTCTTGTCCCCAAAAGAGCTGGTTGGTAGAATGAAAGAATGCCATTCCACAAACACATAATGCTTCCTGACATTTAAAGAACACCAAATCATATGTTTTAAAAATAAATCATGTATAAAGAACAAATCCTACAGGAGTGAGGATTATTACTGTAATTCCAGTAAGTGAAAAGAGAACATACATATCTTACCTGCTGTGTACTGTATATGCTGATCAGGTTTTTAAAGAGTAGATACAGCTTCAGTATCTGATTTCCAAGAATTCCCTGCTTATCACAGAGATTACTTTAATTTCTCTCTCTTTGGAGAGATGTGATTATTTCTCTGCTTTATATCCTTTTGTGTGATGTGCTACTTGTCCCTTATCAAATGCCTCCTTGAAAAGGTGAATGCTAATGTCAAAGAATATACATAAAAGAAAGAACAAAACATTTTTTTTTCCTAGTTGTTGGCACAGAACAATTTGCCTTTTGAAGCAGTAAAATTCATTGGTGATAATACTGTTACAACATATTTAAATTAATAAAGCATTGATCCTGCAGGGGAACATAATTAGCTCTGCAGAAATACATGCAGGGGGATGTAAAAAAAACTGTTGTAAAGTGACTTGAATTGTAAGTAAGGGGCAGTGATATTTTTACTGTATATACAATATAGGTGGATCTGCCCATGTGTTAAGGCACTCAGCTAGATGGAACAAAGGAGAAGGGCAGGAACAACGTACTATTTTTTTTTTTTCTTTAAAAATATGTTGTTTAATAGCTATTTGGTCTCTGAATTATTATATTCCCTGGAAGGACTTGAAGGAGTGTTAAGAGGTGCTGCCTTGCATGTTGGTTTCATGAAGTGCTACTTGGCAAATCTTCCTGCTCCACAGATGTGAGTTACCTGGTGATCAGAGCTGAAGGCAGTAAAAGAGAAAGCAGGATAGCACAGCAGCTCCAGCCCAGGAGTGACAAGCAGGTAGAAGCGGAATGGGGAGCAGCAGCCATGATGGGCAGTAAGGATGAGGAGTAGGCTTATGTGAAAGAGGAATGGAAAGAGTGTTGCACGCATCCTGCACTACTGGCCATGCTGCAAGAGGATGACTGCCTCCAAATCCATGGAGAAGATGCCAAAGCTGTCCATGTGGAGCATGGTCAGGAAGAGGTAAGTGGGACATCTAAGTATGAAGGGCAGTATTGGCTGTGGCAGCACTACACTGTTGGATTTTCACAGTAAAGGAACACTAGCTCATGTCCAAGATCTTGCTGAAGTAAAACCATGATTTTTTTTTCAACAGAAATACCCAGAGGAAAACAAAGATAATGTGTACAGGTTAGGTCTGTCAAACAGAAATAACGTGCACAGGATAGGTCCTGTCCAAGTTCATTCTGCTCTGACAAATTCCCCACGATGTATTCATGATTCATAATTTGTAATTAATGCATAAGTAATTGTTATATTAATTTTCCTAATCTTAAGTAAGCATTGTGGCAACACTGTCTAACCCCACTGCTGATTTTTTTAGTAAGATTGAATATTCCTTGGCAGAATGCTTGGATTAATAGAAGAAGCATATTCTGAGTTGCTTTACTCAAGCATTATGGACAGGCAGCTAATTACTGTAAGTCATGACTGCATAGGCTGAACTATGAACTGAATCATAGAATCACAGAATCACAAGGTTGGAAAGGACCTACAAGATCATCTAGTCCAACCATCCTCCCTCCCACTGCTGTAGCTACAACAGCTAAACCCGAAGTGGGGTGAATCCCATGATCTCTAATCTGTCCAGGAAGTCCAGTAGCTTGTCATCTACTGAAATTACACTCTGCCAGATCTCTAAGAAAGGCTGGCAGCACATCAGAAAGGATATGTAAAGACTGAAGGAAAGGAAAAAAAAGGAGAAATATCTCATAGCTATCATGGGTGTTACCCCTGACATAGACATTCGCAATTTTATTCCTAAAAACCTTGGGAAGGAGAAAGCATTACCATCACCTCAACAATACTTATTTCAGCATTACAAACATTGGTATTGCCCTGAAGTGGACTACTTTTGTGCTTGATTATTCATGTGCTAAACTTCAAAAAATAGCCTTATCCTACACAAAAAAATGAAAACAAACAAACAACAGCAACTCTTGCTTGGTTTCTGCAGATCTTGTTGATTAAAACTCAGACATGTGGACTGCCCTGATGGAAACTCCCACTCTTAGAGCAAAACACAAGCTTAAACTTGGCTGCATTCTTACTGCTTTGATGGACTTTTTATACAAAGGGAATGAGCTCATGCAGACACAACATATTCCTGCAGCACCTGCTTACTGAAAGCTTTTATTGAAATCCATATGACAAGTCAGACAAGTGCAGACCCTTTAAAGGAGCTGAAGAGTATCGCTAGGTCTGCAATTTTTAAATGATCCTCTAAAAAAAAATCTTAGACACATTACAACTGGTTATTAAATGAGCACGCGTTGCACAAGTGACAGCAATTTCTGTTCACAAAAAGCTTTCTGCTTTCATTCAGTATCCTATTACAAAATACACATCAAACTTTAAAACCATCATGTAGTCACAAGCCAAAGAGGTTATTTCCCAGATTGATTTATCACATTACTTGTTCTATCCTGGGGAGGAGCAGCACCTTCCCTTCCCACTCCCCCTGTTTAATTCAGATGGTGGCCAGGACCGGTGTGAGGTTGGCTTGTGCCTCATCCCAGAAGAGCTCTGCCAGGCTGCTGTGTCCTATCACCAGCATCTACCCCAGTGAAGGTCTCACTGAAACCAATGTGTCCCTCCAAGCCATCACTGTCAGACAAAACAGCCACAGTACTGGAAAATAGCTTCTTTGCCCCGTTAACATTTAGGATGCAGACAAATCAGCTTACCCCAAATGAGAGGCTTTTACAGTTACTTACAAGCTATCAGTGAGCAAACAGCATGCTGGCACATTTTTTGAGCATTTTAAACTCACTTCTGCTTTTAAATTAAAGCTGCAGATAAACATAATGTTTTGTGTGTTTCTTCAGAGAGTGTAAGAATTAGAGACTTAATGCCATTGCCACTCTGAGTGCCTTTCTCTGCCCTGCTTGCAAGTACAGATACATAGATGCTTTTTTCAGCTTATGAGGAGGCCGTACAAAATTGATTGTGAGGAACTTCATCATGCACTTGAATGCTATTACCTCTGAAGCCTTTTTAAAATCAGCGTCCAATGCTTTTGCAAACTTTCCCTGATGAATTTGCATTTTTGAAATTTCATGCAATTAAGTTTCACCCAATTTCTTACACTAAAATAGTGATGAGTTATGAAATGCAGCATTGAGAGGCATGGATTTAGAAAAGAAAAAAGAAAAAAGTGCCTTGAGACCAGCATCAGTACGTGAATGAGTATATACTGTAGGTCGTTCCATCATGCTTATCCTGGTGGCAATCAGGATTTTCAGAGAAATTGCTAGTGATTTTTCAGAGAGAAATTGCCATAAATGTGATGCCTGGCGGTCCTATACCAACATTACATTATAATACCAATTATGATCACCTATCTATAAAATTGCTAATGCAGAGAAAAGGAAATGGAGAAAATAGAAAGAATACTGAATTGCATGGAAAGGCTGAAGAAACCAGGCCTCTTTAAAAATGGAGAAACAAGAGCCAGGAGAAATGTAGACTGTAGAAAGTATATGAGTGATTTTATTACCTTGTTCACACAGCCTGACTGAGAGAGGTGCTCATCTAACGAATCCTTGCCTTAGAGTTACTCAGAAATAAGGTACACATGCTAAAATCAGGGGAAAAAAAAGCAGCACCATGATAAACTACAGCTTAACACCAGAAGAGACACTCTGAATCTTTGCTTTGAGAATGTCAACAACAAAAACAAAGCAAAAAATCTGATAAGCTTTCCTTTGGCAGTTATGAACGTAGTTAATTTTTGGGTTTAGGTGAAAGAAACTCTCTGCTAATCAAGAAGCTAATGAATAATGGAGCTAATCAGAAGCTGGGTTTGGAGAAAAAAAAAAGTTGCTGAAATTAACTTAACAAATAAAATGAACCGAACTGAATGACACTAATCATTTAACTAACTTAATCATTAACTTCTTAATAGAACCCTAACCCATGAAGCATGACAGCCCACCCTGCCCTAACCAACACACAAACACAGCATCTCAAGGGGAGCTCAGGCTCACAGACCCCTCATGCATTTCAGCAGATTCTGAGCAGCTTTGATAAGGGAGGAAGCAAAGAGAAAAAAGGAGAAGCTACAGGAGAAGCTGAAACTGCAAAGAGCATCCTGGAAATTGTGCTGGAGTTGCAGCATTTCCTAGATCAAGATGCCATGGGGTGAGAGCAGCTCCAACGATACAGTCATAATCTCAGTGAATGAAAAATTAATAGCTGAAAACAAATATCTCCATCAGAATACATAAGTGATACAATTAGGCATTTTCATTTGGAAATAACACTGTGCATATGATTGTCCATATTCTGTATTATTATTATTGTCCTATAGACTCTACAGAACTCCAAGGAAATGTCTCATTTTTCTATCTATCTCTTTTCCCCCCCCTTTTTTTTGGTCATTATATGCTACCTTGGTGATGTCAGTTGGCTTATTTCAGATTTATGAGATTCATGGTAAAGTTGGTAAATTTTATGCTCAGTGAAAAATTTCCTCAGTGTTTATTCTCATGGCAAGGTGCTCCTAGGCATGGATTTTTTTCTGCAGTCCATGCAAACACTGAAATAAAAGCAATACATACAAAGAAGAGAGAAAAAGGCTCAGGCTTTGTTATTTTACCAAATAGTTGGTAGAGTGCTGTTAATCTGGTAAAAAGCAGATGAAACATTTTATACCAGGATGGTTCCTTTGAGATGGCATTTCTCACAGAAGTCTTTAGCATTTAATTAATAAATGAATAACGTTTACAAAATCACCTTTTCACAAATTAAAAAATAGGATAATACCTTACTCCATCCATAACATGGATTATATACAGTAGCACACAGCGGACAGTAGAGAACGGATTATATTCTGCCATATTTGCAAAATTGATCAGCCAATTTTCATTTTCAGAAGTTGTCATAAAAAATTTTAAAAAATATATTGTTTTTCTGATTTGTTTTGAATTCCAAAGATGAGAATCTAACACAATATCATTCTTATTACAAACTGCAAAGTTGGTGGTTTTCTATAGTCCTCATTCGCCACCATAAAATTTAAATCATATTTTTATGGCAATTTAGTTAGACTGCTCAGAAATTACTAATAAAAACTGGCAGCAGAGAGAAGGGCTCCTGAGACTGGTGGTAAGTACATTAAACTTAAGATGAGTAGGAATCACAGAATCATAGAATTACCCAGTTTGGAAAAGTCCTCGAAGATCATGAAGTCCAACCGCAGCCTAACCATAGTACCCTAACTCTAACAACTCCCTGCTAAATCATATCCCTGAGCACCACATCCAAACAGCTCTTAAATACATCCAGGGACGGTGACCCAACCACCTCCCTGGGGAGCCTATTCTGTGAATGAAAGATGCTGACTTTATTGTGCTAATAAGAAGAACCCTGTCCTGAGAAGCAGAGACTTGGGGCTCTGTAGGTCTTGTCTTCGGTGGCCAAAGGGCCTGTTAGCTTCAGCTCCAGATTTGGCCAGATTTAACGCTCAGTGCAGAGTGGATTCAGTCAGGTGGTTCTTGGTACATCTCTTGTTTTAACTAAAATGGGAGGTGTGCAGTCCATGAACACACCCACATAGCAGGAAATCTAGTGGCACTAGGCAGGCTGTCAAGTTTAAATGTGTGTGAGAGACCTTCACCCACCAGTGGTTTACAGATGACTCATCCCCTTACCTTACAACTCCTTCTGCAGTTGAAAGCCTGTTTTTTGTTTACTGAATCAGCTTTTTCACATTTTGTATTGTCAAGAAAAGGCTGCCTTCCTCCTCTGCAATCCACTTCTGCCAGCAACTGGAGGTTGTTCTTTGTTATTCCCAATGGCACGCTAGACAGACCTTTGCCTTACTGACTCTCACAGTGATTTTGGCTATCCAACCGTACAACCCCGCATGAAATTAGGAAGCATTACATTGATCTGATAAATGCGAAGTTGCATCAGAGAAAGATTACAGAACAAAAATATGCCAGCATTTAGGTTTCCTACACAGTGCATGGAAAAGACAGGCTACCCAGGTGGGATGCACAAAATGGCAAGTCATCTTATTACATTTTCAGCTAATTAACCAGATTTAAGCATTGAGAATATTCACCACAGGTTGGTCCCAAACTATCCAGAGTCCAAAACTTCTCCCAGTCAAATGGCACCTTCTGTCTCACAATAACACTGTGGAGATAGTTATGACATTTAAGAGCAGCAAGGTTGGACTATCTGGTGCAATACAGCTTTTTCTGCTATGTTCTCCCATCTGAAAACTATGGAGGAAGAGATGAAACTGGATTTCTGAGATAAGAAACCAATGAGGAGGCCACTGTGTGAAAACCTGGAGGCAGACCAGAGATGAAAGAATGTCATTTCTTCAGTGTTGCCAGTAAAGGTCTGCCATCATGTGAACATAGTTGCAGTCTTCCAGGGAATCTTGTATGAAACAACCCAGTTGGAATCAGAGCTGCAGCAGGTCAGCTCCACACACACCTGACTTTCAGAAGGGAACACAGAAAACAGTCATTTTACCTCTGATCTCTCTGTCCTAATCCTTATGGGAGACATACAGAACAACTTCAAAAGGTAACTGTTCGCAATGCAATTTATAACTCTCTTGGATTTCAAATATCAGGGATCTAACACAGGTGTGGGTTTTACGGCAGATCATAATCTCTCTTGGCATTAACCTCTTGATGTTTCACAGCCTGTAAATAAAATTGCTTCCCTTGCAATGGAAAGATCATCACCTTAATATGTCTCTCCGTGGTAGTGTTCCATCTATTCTGTGGATACCAGACCTTTTCTCTCAGTCAGGATAGTTGATACATATCTGATGATTTGCATCTTTTCAGACTGCATATAGCACTGAAGTCTCCCACTTCCCTTTCTTACTAGAAGGAAGGCGCAGGTGCCCAAGAGCTTTTTGGTAAATCTTTTTCTAGTTACACTGGTTGGTCCTGCTAAGTGTACCATGACCACAAGAATATTTCTGCAGAGATCTCTGTATCCAGCCTTATCAAATACAGATTATCAAATTAAACATCAAACAATTAAAATGTTCCAACCACGGCTTCTTTTTACCTTTTGATACAAACCCTATGTTTGCTGTCAGTTTTGAGCTGCATGCAAGCTAAGGTGAGTCAAGAAATTTCATTCAGCATCTTCAGGATCATATGAAATGGAATCATCCAAACAAAAGTGTAAAGAAAACTGTAGTTAAAGAAATAAATACTCTCAAAGTTCAGTGCACACTCAAATACTTTATCGAATTACATATAATACCAATGGATAAGACATGACATGTACTTGATAATTAGGGGTTTTTTGTTTGTTTGTTTGGGTTTTTTGTTTTGTTTTGTTTTCCCATTTCTCTTTCAGAAAGTTTTGGTTTATTCTCTGTTCCTGTGGGTAGATAACTCAATTATCTGCAGCTGGGCACCGATCTGATGCTTCTCTCCAATCACTGAGCCATTTTAGTAGTTCACATTCCATCCACACCTTTGAAAAGATCAGTCTTCAGAAACAATTCAGAAACAGTTAAGCCAATGCTTAACATTCAGTCCCTTTCATACTTTCTGGGCAGAGGGACACTTTTCTGAGCTTGCTGCTCCTGAAGCTGCAGCTGAAAGTAAAAACAAGTCCATGGATTTGAACTCCTCTGCTCAATTTCTGCCATAAGGATTAGAGGTTTTTTTTTTGATTTGCACTGGAAGTTGACGGCTGTATTTTTTGGTGGTAAATTCTAACAATCAAGAATAGAATAGCAAGAAAGTTTCAGGCATTTTAGCACCTCACTTGTTAGCAGTGTTTACTAGACATTTATATAAGCATAACAATTGAAACTCGTTAAACTAAGATGTAGCTTCATACATTCTGAGTCACTCTGTTTTTTCTTTTTTCTTTTTTTTCCTCCCCAACGAACAACAAAGCACTGTGATGAAATTTTCCAAAAGCTGCATGGGCTGCTTTCCACGTCCTTCAGCAATGATATTTTGACAAGGCATAGCGTGAGAAGCACCTGCCTGCAAGGAGTGCTGCTGTTGCTGATACTCAGAAGATCACACATCCTTGACTGATGGCTCCTGAGGAACTTCTCCCAGCTGGCCACAGGCTAGGTGAGGAGGAGCATCCTTCAGCTGAAACAGGCTGTATCGCTGTGCAGAACAGGTTCAGATATACAGCCTGATACAGGATAATGCTTGGAGAAACTCTTATCACTGTTCCACACAAAGCACTGCTTTGTACAATATTTTTCCTTGTAACCCACTTGAGAGATGAGGAAAGAGACTACCTGGGAGAGATGTGGCATGGAGCTGGGAAGGGTGAAGAGCAGCTCCATTTAGCCAACCCAACCCCAGACTGAGTTACAGTAACTGAGTCAGGAGAGAAGCATATTTGCTTAGTGAGTAAATCTGGAGGGAGCCAAGTGGAATTAAAATATATATATGTACACATCACATAAGCCTCAGTCTCCTGGCCAAATTTACTCCCACTCATTGTATAGGTTTTATGCTGAAAATGTACTTAGTTGAGAAAATAAGAATGAGCAGGATCAGCTTTATGAGATGGCTTCTGTAACAGATACAAACACATGAAATGGATTTGCCCATTAAAGTGCTCTTAAATTAAGCGCATTTAATTCCCTACGTCCCTACTCAAACAAACATATTTTTCATATAATTCCCAGAGCTGCTTTCATTTCTAAACACAGAAATACTTATGCTGTCTCCAGGCAACTGGACTTGTTGCTGTTAATTTGCAGGACACAAACAACAAACTATGTCATTGAGCAGTACAGGCGTTAAGAAAGCTTTTCAGCACCGAATTTTAATTTTCAGCCTTCCTTCAACACAAAATCCCATTTTATTCTATATGACTTTGTTGAAATAGATATTGTATCTTAATTTACATAAATCTGTGGAGTAAAGCAAGTCTAAATCATCTGTGAATGATACTGACTTGAAGCTAATGTCCCTGAAATGTTTTTTTTTGTTGGTTTTTTTTTGTGTTTTTTTTTTTTTACTGTTGGGTTTAACATACATAACAAGAATGTTTGTAGTTTTCAGGAAAGGTGTAAAATTCTGATTTACTCACAACTCCTTTACATAGCAGTAAGTATTGTATTTAGGTAGCATAAGGTAATTTCGGATATGATACCTGATAAATACTGGAGATAGAAAAGATAGATCAAAATTTAGCATTACACAAGCCTCAGCATGCTGCACAAACAGCTTAAATCAGGCTACTTTTAGTTAGATGTCTAGGAAGTTGGACAAGAGGTAAACATGGGAGATCCTCAATACAAGTGAAGGTGGGGAGCAGAGAGACCTTCCCACAGTCAAAGATCAGGCAAATGTGATAGTTCACAATGTATTCTATGCTTACGACTCTATGATAATAGAATCATAGAATGCCTTTGGTTGGAAGGGACCCCAAGGATCATCAAATTCCAATCTCCCTGCCACAGGCAGGGCTACCAACCTCCAGATGTAATAGATCAGATGGGGCCTTACAAGGGCAGAGCAGAGAGGGACAACCTCCTCCCCACCTCCACTAGCCACCCCTTTTCTGATGGAGCCAAGGGTACCACTGGCCTTCTGAGCTGCAAGAACAGACTGCTGGCTCATGTTCAGTTTTTCATCCACCAGGACCCCCAGCTCCTTCTCCACAGTACTACTCTGAAGGAGGTCTTCTCCCAGTCTGTATAGGTATCTGGGATTACTCTGACCCAAGTGTAAAACCTTGTTCTTTGCTATGTTGAACCTCATTAGGTTCACATAGGCCCACCTTTTGAGTTTGCTGAGGTTCCTCTGGATGGCATCCCTTCCTTTGAATACATCAGCTGCACAACTCAACTTGGTGTGATCAGCAAACCTGCTGAGGATGCACTTGAGTCCATCATCAGTGTCATGATGAAGATGTTAAAGAACACTGGCCCCATGATAGACCTTTGGGGGACACCGCTTGTCACTGGCCTCCACCTGGACATAGTGCCATTGACCATAACCCTGTGTCTACATTCTTCCAACCAATTCCTTATCCACTGAATAGTCCACCGCTCAAATCTGTACCTCCCCAAGTTAGAGATAAGAATGTGGTGGGGGACTATGTCAAAGGCCTTTTGTTTTGTCCCAGAGGACTTCACCCAACAGCCATGACTTTTCAAATACTACAGAGAGCAGCTCAGCAACCACATCAACCAGTTCCTTTAGGACCCTAGGATGATGCATGCCATCCAGACTCACAGACTTGTATACATTCAGTCTCAGGACGTGTTCTCCAGTGAAGGCTGATACAAAAAAACTCATTTACTACCTCAGCATTCTCCATATCTGTCATAGCCAGTCCTCCTTTCTCATTTACCAAAGGAGGTATACTCTCTTAGACCTGCCTCTTCTGGCCAATGTACCTATAGAATCCCTTCTTGTTGTTTTTAACTAATTCAGTTCCATCTTCACCTTGACTTTCCTAATCCTCTCTCTGCAAGTCTGGACAGCAGCCCTGTAGATCATGTGGAATAAAATAAAATCACAGTGTATCTGATGACATCTTATAGATTAAGACTATTTTATCATGATAAAAAGCAGTGAAATCAGGATTCAATCCAACATGCTGTCACCCCAGCACTGAGGACGTCCCCATGTGGGAGTCTATCCACAAACTTTCTAAAATATCCTTTAAGCACATATCCTTTTAGCCCTAATGAGTTAATCTCTTGTTAACAGTCTTCAAAATAATCATACCTCTTGCATTCAAAATTTGGTGGGGTTCTTTTGCTTTCATCTGACCAGTCGCCAACAGCATATATTCACATTTGAACTGAGTTTTTTCAGTTCTCCATTTAATGGACTGGTTTTGAGTAAAATTATTTCTTATTTATTGTTTTGAGAATATTGGACTGTTTCTGTTTGTTTGTACTCCATCTTCCTCTGTAGATTACCAGACAGCTACAAGTTTGCAGCCCCATGTCACTAAACCTTACTTATTGTTATTAGAAATACCAGCCACTGTACCTACTATCATTCCTTCAAAAGAAATAAAATAAAACTCCTATGGCAGATTTCAGCAGAGAAGATTAAAATTTTACATGGTTCTGAAAACAGTCAGAGACAAAACAGAATGACAAATTCAGCTGTGGGAATCATCGTCTCTCCTTGCAACCACACTGTTTTCTCCACAGCTCATGACTTTGCCAGGCTCTTTGGAAAAAGTTGCAAGCAGTATGTTTGATGAATACGGTTATATTACAGCAGCACCCGTCAAAAGAGCATTGTGCTCTTTTGTTTAGAGAATACCTTATCTTTCTGAATGTAATGACTAGAAGTGCTTGAGAGAATGAGGGATAGACTGATACTATTTCCAGAAATAAGAGCATACTAGAAACTGTATACCATAGATGTCAGGTAACTCATAGATGTGAAGTGGCTCAAGATGAGGTTCCAGGTGTATGGGAGAATGGCATATACAAATTTGATAACCCAGATTTATAGATTTCAGGGTCAGACAGCACTATTAGTCTGATATTGCTTAGTTTTACCTATTGCATATAACATACTTCCCTGTAGCGGGTCATAGAATTTGTGACCAGCTGGAGTCCATCCTCAAGGAAGGCATTCTGTCTTGAACTGCAAATACCAAGATATGGAAAATTATTAGTTTTGTGGTTTATGTTTACAGTGTCTGTAACCTTTTGAAAATGTGGATACTTGAACTGTATGTGGTGCCTTGGACACATAACTGCAAATAAATCCATACTTATTTTCAGAATGATCTCTCATCCTGCAGACTGTGTTTATGTATCTAAAGGAGCACATCAATTCCTTTTTGCAGTCCTTGAAAACAAGACCAGCTCCACTGAAAAAGAATGTGTTGCGTGTGCTCCAGGACTGCTCCACAAAACAAATTAATGGGGAAATGGTTGCAAAAACCACACTCCTCATCCAAACTAATGTACCAGCACAGGCACCCTGTAAATCCAAAGCATTTTCAAAATCACTGCTGGACAGAATTCTTAAATCTGAAGATTTCTTGTCTTTAAATATATAATCCACATTTGTTTTTGGTAAAACATCCCATCAAATTCACATTAACAACTTGCTTCTTTTAATTATCATTCTGTCACTCTGCCATTGTTATCTTTCATGAGTTTTATCACTTAATTCCTCTTTTTAAAATTATTATCAACATAAATCAGGCAAAGAAATGAGCTAAGTACTCTTTTTGTCAGAACCACACTCCAAGCATTCCTGAGAAAGAAGAAAATATCACATCTTGTACCTAGGTTGCAGTGGTTTTTAGGCTGTGACTGCTCTCATAAAGTGTCAGAGCATGGCCATGCTCTGTGCAGCAGGTGCTGGAGCAGACCCGAGATTAGGCAGAGTGATAGGGAAAGAATGACAGGACCATCAGGGAATTAATTACAATGACCTCAGTGTGTGGAAATCCCAGATCACCTCAAGACAAGAACTGTACTCAGGCTGGCAATGGACTCTGAGGGACTGGTCACTGAGAGCCCTGCATTGACCTTTCTGCTTGAGCTGTCGCACAAAAGAGCAGGGTACAAGAGCAGCAGAAGAACCCATGTGGCTGAGCAATAGCCACTGTGCAATAATTTTTGCTGCAAAATACAACCCAGCAAGACAAACATGCTATCACTGTTAGCAGGTATTTGCATTATGAAGATTTAAAGGAACAGATAATTTATTTTGTTAAAAGAATACATATATTCTCTCAATGACAAAACAGATAAACAAACAGCTACTATGCCTCCACACCATACAAAATACCCCACTTCTCCAAGAAACTTCAATCCCTTTAAAAAAATAAAAGAGTGTCCTGTTCAACTTAAAATTTTGACCTTAACCTACAGCCATCAAGTGTATTTGCCATGTCCTCACCGCATGTTCAACACTAAATTCAATTTCTTATTATTTATTTATTAGCTGTTATCTGACCACTGCAACAACCAGCTATCAGAGCACATTGGTAAAATCCTTTGTTGTATGCAAGCTAAAAAGAAAATAATAATAGTAATAATAATAAAATCATCCATCCTAGGGAACACTCCTATTTAAGATCAGTCCTCAAAACAGACATATGTAGTACGTCCAGATTTGTTCATAATTTCATTTTATTTACAAGTAAACTTAGTTTAAGTGTTCATAAACACATTCTGAAAGCAGTCAGGAGTATTTCTGAAAAGCCATATAAAATGCAAGCGCACTTAGTTCTTGTTTGCTCAGCCTTCTGCATACCAGTGCAAGTGCATCTAAAATGTTGACCTCCTTTCCTCTCTCCTCTTTGACAACTTTGTTTTACATCTTCCTGTTGCCTGTGGCTTAAGAATTATTGCTTTTCCCTTATTTAAAAATAAAAAAAAAAAAATTAGTTTATCAGGTAAAAGCAGATGCTAAAACTAGATTCTCCAATCATCACATGAAATATATCCATACATATGTATGACTTTATCAGGTAGTAGCAGGTACTGAATATTTATCCCTCCAGCCATAATGGCTACACATTACAAATGTATTACTCTTCAGTATCTGCTATGCAGCCTCCTCCCAGTTGTCTCAAATGACCAAATACCTCCTATCTCTGCTGGCCATTAGATTTTTTCTTTCTTTTTTCTTTTCTTTTGCTTCATTTTCACTACCTGCACTACACCTAATCATGCCAGTGTTGTGTCCTCCAAAAATACACATGTAATAATACCCACTCATTTCCAATTTTGCTATCAAGGAAAGTGTGTGTGTCAGGAGGTCAATAAACACACAAATTAGAAGTGTTAAATAGACAAATGAGGCTTCCAAATCAAATAGAGACGCTTTCCAGGTCACCTTCATATATAGTACTTTAAGCACCTCATAAATTTCACATAATGATGGCCCGGGATGAAATCCCCTTAGAAATCTCTGTAATCTAAATCTTTTTGTTCCTAGTCAAGTATGAGATTATTTATGTTTCAGTGAACATACAAAAAGCTTTGCCCCTCCTTAATGAAAAGAGAAGCTTCACAGTATGAAGCTGAGAAAAATTTTAAGAAAATTAGTCACCACACAAAGAGCTGCAAGTATAACATGTGTAAACTTTCTCACTTTATCATAATCCAAGAGTACAGTACACTCATAAACCAGAAAGAGTAGTTCAAGTTTTCATTACAAAGTTCTTTTTCAGGTCACTAGAATATAGTACATACGAGATTACTGAAAAATCCAACATCAAAACCACAAGTCAGAAAACTGCATAAGTAGAAGACTAGGCAAAGAAAAGAGAAAGCACTGGACTCAATGTTCTGACATCAGCATCCTACCCTCAGAATCCCATCATCTGGTAGCCTCTGAATCCAAATCACAGCCAAGCATCTCCTGGATCCACTGAGTCCTGAATCACAGCTTGATATATTGACCCAAAATTATTAGAATAAGCTCTAGTAACAGCTCAGTTTCCTATAGATTGGTGTCTTTTCAGCCTCTATTTCTAACCTACAGCTTCCTTTTTCCCTCCTTCTACCTCCTCATGTCACTTCAGCGAGCAGCAGCAGTTTTGTGACTGAAAGCTGCAAATCTGCTAATGGTGTAGACAGCTGGCTACCACTAAGAAGCATCTAACAGTTGAATTTTGTATCCCTTCCTTGCATGGCAATGCTTCTGCCACCATTTGTTACCAGAGGCTTCAGTTTTATCGAAATATCATAACATTTTCTTGAAAGTGAAATTGCTTTTGCTTCAAGGATGTACATGCACAGCTCTACTTGATGGCATAGGGGATGGGCTTTGGGTTTACCTAATTCCTTTAATGCAATGCAACAAAACAAGCTGTACTTTTGTTAAACTCTTCAGCCATGATTTTAATGTATCTTTTCACTGAACAGAAGTTTTGCTTGCATAAAGTAGAAAAATAGCATGTACTTTACTTCACAAACATTGTACAAACACATATATATATATATATATATATATATTTGTGGAGAAGACAGACAGGTGACTAGAAAACTTAGAAATTACTGGTTCTATCTTAAAAGTGTAGTTTGGACAATGTCTAATAAATTAGGAAAAAGGCCATTCGCAGAACCATGAAAGAAGAAGCTGTTCATTTCATTCATTCCCCTGTCTGTAACCTTGTAAGTCAAGGAAGCTTTGGAAGATAACATATGAATGCTTAATTCAGCATTGAACTATGTTAGCATGGAGTCTGAGTTTTTTTGATCCTCCTAAAGTAAACATTTTCAACGCCATTTCAGTGAAGGCTGGCAATATTTGAAAACAGGCAAACAAAGCTGGCAGGCAATAAAT
Source organism: Excalfactoria chinensis (assembly GCF_039878825.1). NCBI lineage: Eukaryota > Metazoa > Chordata > Aves > Galliformes > Phasianidae > Excalfactoria > Excalfactoria chinensis. The sequence goes on along the minus strand of NC_092828.1, from coordinate 63,330,105 downwards.
AGCCTGAGTCATCAGAGAGAAACAAAGAGAAATCATTAACACTTGCATCCATCTTCAGCATTTTCAATGCATTCATACTCACTAGGCACTCCAGCCAGTGAACTCTTTCCCTTTGTAAAGAAGAGGTGAGTCATACTGAGAGAGAAAAACTCGATCAGAGCAAAAGGTGAACAACGGCTTTCTATCCCTACACTCCAACTGCAAAAATAAATCATGTATAAGCTGCCAATTAATTAAATATATGAGATCTTCCACAAAAAGTCTTCTTTGCACAGTATCCATTCCTCTAAAGAGACACTTTTCTTTTTCTAGAACTGTATACAAGTGAGCAAAAAATGAAAGTCAGATTAAAAATGGCCCAGAATCCCTAGGAATATGCTCAAAATACAACCATACAGCTAGCTGCTTCTCTGCCTCAAGACATTCAGTTGTTCTCATTTGGTCTAGAAAAGAGTATTCCAGATTCTTTAAATCAGGATCTTTCAAAAGTATATTAGAATTTTCTCTCCAAAAACTAAAAGGGCATTCTGATCCAAGGAACGTTTGTTGATTTCCACCTATTATCTTAATATCTCTGCTCATGATCTATTCTTGTGTTAAGTGGCATTACAGAAATCCTCAGCTTTCCATCAAGAAGGTAATATCTCTGCTATTGCAAGACTCTCAAACTGATTATGTGTGCATAATTAATTGCCAAGTGTGAGATTGTCAGTCCTACTGTATTTCCAGCTCCTCACTAGGATGAAGAAGGCATCTTTTTCAATTGAACATGGCAACACTGTGAATGAACTCAGCAGCCTTCTACCGTCTGTCTCCCCCAGAATGCCAAACCATCTGTTTCTCCTAGATTTTTTTATTGTGTTTTGTAAAGGGAAATATGACATTGGCAATGCATTAAATACAATGAAATTGCAATTGCATTAGCCTTCTAATTACTCAGGATACCAAGTGTGCATAGAGAAATGTAGGCATAGAGAAAGAGGCACTCAAACTGAGAATCTTCTGTAAAAGTAAGTATTAAACAACTGAAAAGAGAGGGGGAAAAAGGCCATCCCAGATTCCTTACTCACACAATGGGGACTGATAGTTTTTTTCTTTATTAAATCAGATAGAAATATCCCTTGTTTCCTTTTTGGTCTTAAAGGAGAGTGGGCAGATGACAGAAAACAGAAAAAAACGAAGAGTGTCTCTTCATCAGACACGTGTTGTTGTTTTTAGTTTTGTGGTGTTACTCCTATCCTGTGGTACAGAATAGAGTGCAGGTAAAGTGAGAGAAAGTTTGTTCGTATTTGACTAATAGAACTCTAAACTTCAAATCAAAATTGAGGAATTGACCTTTTGTTGCTGAATGTCAAAGTTATTTGCTCAAATCAAAGCTGATACATAAATGTCATCTTTAGAATATGATGGTAATAAACAAGCAGATATAATAAATTAAACTAGCTTTGTTTCCTTATCAATCAGTGAGAACAGTCATTTTACTCAAGCCAGTACAGCACTGCTGTGAAAAAAAAACAACAAAGTTCCATGTAAAAGGAAATGAGTTGTTTCAGTAAGTAGTCAATTTTCTTAGAAAGACAGCTTGGGGGGCTTAATGTTTCCATTTTATGCATAATAGCTCGCTATCAAGAGCATGCAGAAAGTCCTGGACCAGCATGCGGCACCCTGCTTAGCCTTAAACCTACAGATCTTCTCATTCCAAGAGGAATTCTCCCCAAAGATGAATACTAACTTTCAGAAAGTCAGACCTTCAGAGGCCACAGCCATGAGACAGTTTTGTCCATCCGTTCAAGAGGGCACTTTACTCTTTTCCACAGACTACTTGCATTTTTTTTTTGTAGTAAGGAGTCTTTTAATGAAATATATGAAGACACAACAGTTAGGGTGGGATTTTGGAAAAGATTTGCAATCTGCACACCCTGAGCTGATGCTGATGTCTGGAATTTTGCAACACATTACAAAAGTACACCCTTGTGACAGATTCTTTTTAAAATTCTGCAGTAACAATTTCTTTGTGCACATAACCCAGCATTTTTATTATTAATGGACATGTTAAGATGCTAATAACTAAGCTAAAAGCTTAGTAATGAAATATGCATGTTGGTACATGAAGATACCATTAAAGTCAATCCACTTATAATATGTCACATAATTTGCTGCTTCATAGTTTGTATGAGCTCTTGGCAAAGTAATTAAAGAACAATCAACCCTTTCTCACTAATTAACATTGTCAGTATGTCTATATAATGCGTAAAATGTAATAATGAGTTGAGAACTTGTGCTTTTTCTTTGGCCTGGAAGAATTTAATACAGAAACATCTGGAAGTGCAGACATCTTCCTATGCAGTGGATATCAAAGAGGGATAATGAATAGAACAAGAGGTTAGAAATCAGGAGACGTTAAATGATCTTCCTCATTATGCTTCATTAACTGAATCCATGCTATCAAATAAAAAATACTTTTAGCAGAGAGATAAATCTTTTTGTTCCAAACATCAGCATCAGGGTAGGGTCAAGAAATACAAGCCTGAAAATACACAGACTGAGCAAGAAGTAAGAGTAAACTTTAAACTGCCTATCTGTTGGCAAAATGACTTCCCTTTCAGGAGTAAATGAATATGAAAACGCCTAAAGCAACTTCTAATGGTCTGGCATATTTAATTTCAGTTCCAGGTGAGAAGTATAAACATTGTTCTTTAATAACGTCACCAGAGGATGGGCATTGCCATGTTAGAAAGAAGAAATCAAAAATCCATTGTTCCTTTTTTCTACAAAGCCTGAAAACTAAACTGACACGGAATATATGCATTTCATCTAGTGGAAGAAACAGTACCTCCACATCACTGTCACCAGATACATATGGGAGCTGTTGCATTTCAGACCACATTTTCTTCAGAACTTACGTAGGAGTGGTAAAACTCACAAGAGAAATTGCAACACTTCAGCTTAAGCTTATCACAAAGAAAACACAGATTCAAAATTTTAATGACAGTGTACTGTGACAACATAAATAACACAAGGAACCCAAAGCCCATTAGTAATTTGCTATTATGAAGACAGTTTTATTGTCTAAATTCTCTACTTCTTTTGTGTTTAGACATGAGAAAACTATTCATGTTCTTCTTCACACATTCTTTCCTAGGGTTTGCATTGCTATTTCCTAAACATACAATGGTTTATTTATTCAGTAGCACTGAGATTTTTGTTGCAGTTTCTTCCTTCAGTGCACTTTGCAGACAAGTCACCAAGCTAGATCAATTATTTTTTTTCCTATAAATTAGCACTGGTTACATCATCTTTGAAGATGTCACGTTTAAACCATCTTCTTCACAACAGACACAAACAGACCTAGATTCAAATAGTCAAACATTCCTCCACTAGGGTTACAACTTTGCTTTGATTGAGAATGTTTATGCATTTGAATTGCATATGCCACCTTATTTGGGTAACTGAAGGAGCTACAACAGTAACTGTCTTTCTAACAGATACTAGGTTCTGAAATCATGTTACAGAACAACATGTGTAAATCACAGTGTATTTCCTAAAGTAACATTCTAAAATCTATAGTATCCAAATTAAGTTCATAACATATTTTAGTTTTTTACTGTATGGTTTTGTCCTTTGCCTTTTTCAGAAAGTCATAAAAAGCAATATCTACCTTTCTACCCATCTATCCCTTATGAAGAGAGATTTAATATGCTTTATCTGTGACCTGTCCCCAGGCTTGAATTGTGAAAACAATTACCAAGCATTAACTTTGCATTCAAATTACATCTATGCTTTACTCATGAGTTTTTTTCTGTTTGTGTGTTTGGAATTGTTAGAGTCCGTTTATAACCAATGAGTTCAAATACAAAGCTATGAACTTGGGATAACCAATGCACTGGAAATTAAAACAGCTGTCCTTTAGAGCAGTAACTAATAATGGATTTGGAGAGTTCTCCCTGGGCTTAATGTAAAGTTAATGTATAATAAGAGGGTTATGAAGGCATCTTGGCAAAGAAAGAAGGGTAACAGTGTTTGTAAACAGACCTTGAGAGGAACAGAAAATCTTGCAGTAATTCCCCTTCTATTTCTGAATCTAGAGATTGTGTATGTAGCAGGTGCTAATGCCAGAATGTGTGCTACCACCCATCTCTCCACATCCCTCCGCCCCTGCCCTCCCCCCCCCCAAAAAAAGAAAAGATGTAAAGAATGGAAGAGACCATAAATTTAGCAATTCACCATACCACAATATTGAATAATAGATAAAAGTAAGTCATACTTTTCTTTGGATAGTTAGAGGACTTTCAGTGGGATTCATGCCTTACTGCACTACTGCCATGCACATCTGCAGAGGGCATTATGTGAGTGCTGGAAATTGCAGCTAAAGGAGATAAGACTTTTGGTTTTGGATGATTATTTTTTTCACCCAGAATTTTGACAGGAGTAAACTTCCACGCCCATTAGAACTTTATGTTCAAGTAAATATCTAGCCTATAAACTTTTGAAATTCCTGGACTCTTATTCATTTTAATATAAGCTAATAGTTACTGTTACAACATGCTTAGCTACCTATAAACACAAAAAAAACCAACATAGAGTGAAATGCTACTGACATATTTTTGGAGAGGATGGATAGCACCTAGTGAATAAGGTAAAAAATCGAAGAAGCTGAGGTTGGGTAATGTGCAAGGAATGAGAAATTAAGATTCCTAGAGGACAGGTTTTACATATAGAGAATTGAAAAGATATCTTAAGTAATGCATATTATCTAAACCACAGCCTAAGCAAGGCAAAGGTCTTTTTCCAAACAGCAGCAGGTAGCTAAGCCTTTGCAGATTAACCTCAGTATCAATTCAGTTTAGATCACAGATGATACGTCTAACAGTAGTACTGCTGTCTTGGCCTCAGGATAATTAGCTCATAATTTTCAAGATCTAAATTTGATTTCCCAGAACACTTAGAAGCCTTTGATATCTGCCAACAAAAATAACATAAACTTGAAAAAAACTGTGTTGTTAGTCTACCAAAAATTGCAACTAGACAAGTTTGACATCTGAATATACTATTCTTTTTACTGTAGGATGACAAGATAAACAGAACTTTTCCTTTTCACTGTAATTAGCAGATACAAATGCAAGCACTGAAAAACAGAACTTAAATCAGAGAAATAACAAACCTGTGTCAAAGCTGCCACCCAAGAAAGCTATGGCACTGTTTCTATTCTGTTTACAGTGCACAGAAAGACTAAATGCCTCAATAGGTACCACTGAATTCCATGCTTTAAATGAAAACAGCAAATTATCTGAGCACTCTAGGGTTTCCCTTTTCATTATTAAAAAGTCAGATACATAGGCAATTTAATTACTTCAGTAAATGCAGTGTGCATTTCCATGCACAAAAAGAATAATTTAGACCATATATATTTTTAGCAAATCACTTCCCCATTGTTTCAAAAATGTTTCTGGATGCTAAAAGTAAGCCCATATTATTCTACTCAAGTTCCTTTAAGCTGATTAGATGGTCAGATATTACCTACTTAAATGAGATAATGACTGTGAGATTAATCTAAGGCAAGGCAATATACTATAGATGAGAAAGCAAAGGGTTGTGAGATGATTGCATGTTAGCAAGGCAATAAAATCAAGAGGAAAGAACTATGTATCACTAGAGGTTCGCCAGTGGGAGTGAAAGTTAAATTTGAGATAATTTAATGAAATATTTATTACTGACTGCAAGATATGGCTTTTGCATTATCCCAAATGAGGCTCCTTTGAAAGGTATATTGATTAAACCATGTGCATTATAGTACTCATGTTCATAGCAAATTCAAATGGTTTCTCAAAGGTTTTACATAATTATGAAGTTAGTACACATTTTCACAGTTTTGACACACTTTTTTAAGTGTTTTATTTATAAATATGAAATTTTAGTGTATAAAATGCAAAAAATGTCATCAAGTAAAGAAAAATATACAAATGCTCATCAACAACATTTACAATAGGGCTTAGTTTAGTACCAATAAAGTGTTTGGCAAGTAGCATTTTATGTGTACTTTGTGCATCATAAGAGCTATATTGACTCATTTGCTGATATAACTGCATCTTATTTCAGCAAACCTAGGGCCCACACAGACTGTTTCCACTAGTAGACAGAGCCTGCTTTTGCCATTCTTTCTACTCACACTGTTACGGGAACAGAGGTGAATTTTCTGAGGACTCGAAAAGGGCACAATTACATCAAGACTCACTGCTGCAAAATCTAAGCATGCCACCCTGTCAGTATGCCTATTCTCAAAGGACTCTCCTGCTGCTCTTTAACATGGTAAGCCAAGTAAGTGCCACTCTCAAATAGGGATTGCCAGTATGCATTTGTGCTTAGAGGTATAGTACCATAAAGGTCTTACAGAAGTCACTGCTTTTTTTGCTATCATATGTAAAAAAAGAATCTGAAAGCCAGAATGTATCAAAAACTTTAAATGCTGAGCTGTGTTTAGAATAAATTCTCAGTAAACTAAAAAATTACAGAAGCATCTTAGATTTAGGAGAGTTGCCAGAGAACTGGAGGAATTCTATCTTCAAAAAAGGTGAGAAGGAGTAGCCAGGGAACTACAAGCCTCATCCTGATCTCTAAGAGCACAATGGAGTAATCCTGGAAACCATTTCAAGGCACACAAAGAAGAAGAAAACCATCAGGAGTAGTCAGTATGAACTTAGCATGAGGAACTCACCTCACTCTTGAGAAACCTGATAAGCTTCCACGATGTAATGACTGGCCTGGTAGATGACAACGGAGAGCAGTGGATATTGTCTACCTGGATTTCAGTGAGAATTTTGACACCGTCTTCCATAACATCATCACAGAGGGGCTGGGTGAGCTGAGTAAGGTATACTGAAAATGAGATGAGCAACAGGGCTCCAAGAACTGTTATCAGCTATACAAGTCTATCTGGAGGACACCAGCTCAGAGTGTACCCTAGAGATCAATACCAGGGCATGCTGATATCTTTGTTTATGATGATGGGGCAGAATGTAGCCTCTGCAAGTTTGCCTGGTGACACAAAATTGTGTGGAGTGGCTGATAAATCAGAGGGATGTGCTGCCATTCACTGGGACTTGGACAGGCTGGAGAAGTGGGCTGACAGGATTCTCATAAATCTCAACAAGGTGAAGTACAAAGTCTTGCAGCTGGTAAGAAAAAAAGAGATACATGCTGGAGCCCACTCATCTTCTGAGTCATCACTGCCTTTAATTCAGACAAAACTGAAAGCATAGCTTTCTACAAAATATAGCATATATTACACAGAAATAAACTGTGAGACTTAAATAGAGCTTCAATCTCAAAAATCTGCCCTACATAACTCTAAGACTTGAAAAATACCATTTGACAGCATAACACAAGTCTAACACATGTAATTTCTTGTAAACAAATGATAGATTTTTCTGAATTTGTTCTCTTTGGTTTTTGTTTGTTGTTCTGTTTGTTTCTTTTTGTACCTTTAGATGTGTTTTCCTGTAAAAGACTACCAAAATCATACTGAAGTCACTGCATCTTGAGGGGTGCGTAAGAATATAGTGATTAAATGCAACCTCAGTACTAATTACCTACTAAATGCATCCTGCTACAAACTGTTTCATCAGGTTTGAAACATTTTCATCTAGAATACTGTCCAGGTCCCAATGAATGTACATTATTTTATCCAGTCTACACTCACAATTGTAATAATTATTATATCAAGACCAAAAAAAAAAACACAACACCACAACAAAACCAACAACAAAAAAACCCAATCAAACAAACAAACAAAAGGCTTCCACGTCCCAAGCAAATCTCTGAGCTAATGAAAAAGGTATTCAGTTCTCACAAAGAAAGATCTATGGCTTTTCTTCTACGGTATTTAACATATTTTTCCTGAAAAATTATTTCAACTTTAACAAAATTATCATTTTTAATTACTTTCATTGAGGTTATGAAGCACTTCTAAATAGCTGAAAAGTTCAAGCAAATTGTAATAATTACACCCACATTTGCATCTTAACCTTTTTGCTTAACATTTCTGAATCTTTCTTGGTATTTGAGTGCAGTAATCAACAAATTTTCCCACTGAAAACATGTCATGTTATTTTGCTTTGTGCTCCCCCCATGAAGGTATCATTCCATGATTTTGATTAAGTTCTGATGAACTCTAATATAGGATCAAAATCTTCATTCATTTACTGAACATAATTTTATTGTATTTCTATCATACAGTGGCTACCTTACAATCTTGTGCATTAACATCCCAATGGGAAAGGTTCTATACAGAGAATCACTAAACAATCACTCCTTCTTTATCTACATTGAGTTTATCATTATAAACTCCTTGACATTAATTTTTTAAAATATTTTTGTCTTTTTATAACTTCCCTGCATTTCTGAGCTGCTTTCTGTTCTCCCTTAGCACTTTTTCCCTGGAGATTCTGCATAATTTCCAGAATTATTAATAAGTTTTATAGTCCTCATTCTTCCTTGCAAAGATGCTGTTATATCTGTGGTTGGAGAACAGTTTCTACTGAAGAGAAATCTTCACAGCATATAATTGTAAAGTTTATTTGGTTGGTATGTTTAACTCTGGTCTTAATATTGTGTCCTAAAGGAGACACCAATGGACACTTGTGAAAGCTTGCTTGAAAGAGCCTCTGTAAAGGTGAAAGCATTGTTTGTGTTGTTTGTATTCTTGTTTACATTGGTGTACTGCTTGGTTTTATAAGTTCTTTGTTTTTCCTTCACACATTATAAACACCACAGAGTTCTTTCAACATAACTTCAAATTATGCTGCAAGATGGGTGAACACTGAAATTCACATTGTTGAAAGAGGCCTGACTGCTGAAGGGTTTTTTCCTAGTCTCAAAGCTGTTAATTACTGGTATCCGAAGATTAAAACAAAACATTGCCTCTTATATTTCACTCTACAAAATAGTGTGTAACTGTTATTTCAGTTGATAGGTTCTTTTTTAGTGAAATTCACAACTTCCACAGCCATGGCATGCTTTTGTTGTTTGTTTGCTTTAAAGTAGTAATGTTTTTGAGCAAAGTTTAAAATATGTTTGCTGTTATGGTAGCAAACAATGCTCCTAAAAAGGAAGAGGTCTTTTATGGTCAACAAATGTATCTGGGGTGGTGTTACTGTAGTAAAGAACATCTCATGAGAACTGTGTGCTTCCAGCTACACCTGTTTAAAATAATTCCCCCACTGCAGCAGGTGAAAACTTCAATAATTAGAAGTACACCCTGTTTTGGCACAGTATCCATTAATTTTTTCATTGGCTACAATTTTATCATTGTTGGCAGCAGTTGTTGCACTACCTTGATTAGTACTACTGAACTTACCTTTGAGGAAAACTGAAGTAATTTGGCTCTGATTGGATTCTGAGTGAAACTACAGATGCAACATTTTTCAGCATCCATACCATTCTTTTTCAGCTTCCCCTTGTCACACGCAGCTAAGTCACAGTTGAGGTGAGAAAGGGTGTAGGAGTAGTTTGTTAAAACTTCTGTTGAAACTACGTAAATGATGAAAATTTATGAGAAGACAATATTGTATTTGTCTGCCTAGTGCTGCCTAGAAAAATAATTCTCTTTTTATCAGTTTTATATGGCAAGACCTTGTACTGAGGCCAACATCTTCAGCAACAAATCATCAGGACTATAGATTGTAGGTGCTTTAGGCATTAAGATTTTTATGTTAACTGGCATCTTCACTAGTAAATCATACACATCACCTGAAGTAAGCTCTGATAACATTACTTCCAAGTTCCAGCACTGACACAGATGCCTGAAGACATGAGCACACCACAGCACCTTAGTAATGTTCCAGACTCTGAATGCGTGAAGCTCATTTTTTGTTTATGCAATGTAACAGAGAATACTAATCCTCAGGAAATAGACGTCTGTTTGGGGTTCTTAAAATAAATAAAAACTGTCTGGGGGAATTTGTTTTTTTTTCAATTTTTAATTTTTTTTATTCTTTTACTGGCTTGATGAAGTGAAATGACAGTTGGGTTTATTAAAAGAGAAAGTATATCAGTCCCATCTGGCTACATCACACTGGTCTACAGAGGAAATAATAAAAAAGTAGAGAACAAGTAGTAAACGAGTCCCCCCCCCCAAAAAAAAAAGAAAAAGAAAAAAAAAAAAGTACAGCCCTAAATATTTAAGAAATCTCTCTGCTATACTTTTCATTTTATTTTTTTCTATACAAGAAGGTCTCTACTGTTTCAGACTTTCTCAAGCAAGAAGTACCACAGCACATCTCAATATTTAATGCTATTGTTTTGCCACATGCTCTAAGCTGTGTCTTTTCTCATGAAACCATCAGACTGACAGAGAAATGTGTAGATTATAGGCTGTAACGTCAGTACATTCTATCGTTCATAAAAAGTGATTTTGAAGTAAGAACAAAAATAATCATAAATATGCTGCTGATGTCATAGCATGTAACTGAATTTATCCATGGGCAGAAAAGTTTTCTGGCCTTATAATGTTTGTGATACTGCAGTAGCAATCCTCAAAGTGCCTGGTTCTGAAAGTTCCAGCTGGTTTCAACATCATTTTACCTCTATTGAAGTGCAGGATTCTGCTTGCTGCAAAGCCCTAGCAGGTCACAACTCTCAGTTTAAGCAGGAAAACAGAAGAAAAAAAAATAATAATAATGTGACTGTGTAAACTGTCATTTTCAGGCCTCATTCTTGTCTCTTCCATGACCTGATGCAAACCTTACTGAAGCTAGATGGGAGGCCTTGTCTGAACTGGCCAGCTGGAAAAAGCAGACTCTTGGCTATATCTGTGTGGCTGTAGGGAGAAAGAGGGAAAGTGCTGAAGGTGCACCTTGCACCAGGCTGAGTGCTTGGGTGCCTAGGCAGAGCCCAGCTGTGCAGCTACACTGGCAGAGCCTCATGCTGGCATTCCCCCCAAAAAGCTGGTCCACTGAGTTGCAGGTGGCTGCTGCTCCTGTAAGCATGAGGTGGACTGTAGGACTGGTCCAGACTATAACCCTAGCTGAAACATTTCTGGACTTATGTTTAAACATGCATATGCAAATGACTCTTTCAACAGGGTTATAAAGAATTACTGATTGTAAGAACTAAAGCCCAGTCGCAGAACGCTGTTTTTCCACCACATTCTGTGTATCCTGCAAAATCCATTACCAACATGCCCTTAGTGACACCAGATATATACCATTCATTATTTTTCTTTCAATCTAATTTCATAAAAACTTTTTTTTTTTTTATTTTATTTTTTTTTACAAAGCTCATCACTCTAACTCCACAACTGCAAGTCAGATTTAATCCCCTCAGTGATGAGAAATGGAATAAAAAAAATATCGTATGGTCTGAAGAAATATCTTTTATGACTGTATATATACACATGGATATTTCTTAAGAAGTTTGCTTCTAACAGCCCACTGAGATGAATGAGACCTATACAAGTATGCAGATTCTTGCCAAAGGATTCAACAAGTGTATTTATAACTATTCTGTATGAAGAAAATAGAATCATGACCTGACTTCAGCCTACAAAAGATACATCTTCATTCACACATCACTTTAATAAGGAGCCATCATTTAATTGGCAGCGCTGGTAGGATAACTTCATAGTGCGATCATTCATCAGACAAACAAAGCATTCATTAAAGGGTTTGCTTTTTTTCTTGTTATAAAAGGGCAGCCCTTCAGACAAATCCATACAAACTTGCGAAAAACCAAGAGTAAATTTAACTTTTATGTTCTAATTCCAGTCAAATTAGAATGCCAAAGCTACAAGACAGCCAGCCTCCTATATATTAAGTACAAAACAGATAAAATAATTCTTACTTTTTTTTCCCCTCAGGGAAATGCATCAGAGAAGAGCCTACAGCTGTATACATTACATGCACTGTGAGTAAATGAGCTCACATGTTCTCAAAGCCCATTGTGGTACATGGGCTAATTAACGAGGTACACAACTAACATCAACCAGTTGTGAAAACAAGAAACATATACTACTCACAGACTAATTTCTTAATATGATAAATCAGCAGGGGAATGAAAGAGAAAAAAGTTAATAATTTCAGTTAATGCCTACAAAACTTCAGATTGTCTCGAATACTGTAATGAAAGATTTTCTTCACAAATATCTAATTATCCAATTGTTCCATGTGTAATAACTAATAGCCATAAATGGAGATGACCATATTTTATATATAAGGAAGTCTGAATGTTGCTAATGTGCTAAATAACGTCCTATTTAAAAATGCATGTAACAAAAAGGTATAACACTTCTTATCAAAATGGTATTTTTTAAAGGGGAAATATTTCTACTTTATCTATTCAGGAAAGGTAACAAATTGTTTGGCATGTTTGCAAAGTAGTTTTTGTGCTTTTCATTCTGATTTGTTATAACAAAGACCACCACAGGTTTCTCTATAAATAGAATAATATAAAATGCATAAAAAGCTAAAAGTATAAAACATCAGAATGGCTTTTTGTTGTTGTTTTAGAAAAGCATGTTTTCAAATTAAATGGTACATTTATAAACGAGTGAGCATTTAGCAGTCTTAATCCATTTGCATTCTGTTGAGATAACTTATCAGTAGTTCAGTAATTGAATTTCTTTCAAATTCATACAGAGTCTGCCTGCAGGGGACACATTAACTGCTAGGTCCAAAATTACATAAACTTTACAACATTCCACTAGAAACCAAATAACAGAATGCCAAAATAAATATGTACATCAGAGCTTTGAGACACTCAAATGTTAAAGCATTTTTAGAGTATGGGAAGGGGACAAGCCGGAAGTTTATACTTGAGATTCAACTTGTCCAGCTTACTCAACTGCACTAAAAACTGTTTAAAATCCATCAGTACACTCACGAATGATCCTAATGGCATTATAAATCAGGGCAATTACTCTATAGACTAGCATACCACAACAACATTAGTGGGGCCATGATGCTGGAACACCACCATTCTACCATAGTTCACTAGTTCACCTGCAAGCAACCAACATGAGCTAGTCATGGAACATACTATGTTGAATGGCTATATAAGAGGAGAGGTACGTACATAGACACAGTGTCAGAGCAAATGCAGATTTCTATAGTATTACAGCCTAAGGCCATCACTTCTTAACTATAGCTGTGTAAAGCAGCTTAGATAAATAACAAATTATAGAGAAATCATGCCAGATTCTCAGTTGTATAAAACAGTTTGCAGATTTTCCACCAGTACATCTGCATGAGTTAATGCTATTTGTGAGTCCTGCCTTCTGAGAAAACCATCAGTGGAAGCATAATAGAGATATCAACTCAATTCCTCCTTCCTCCTCTGCACATCAGGACTGAGTCTACCAGCAGAATACTACACCAAGCAGTGGTGTCACATTAGCATGTACAGCCAAAAGCCATTTCCTCCAGGCTAAATACTTCAGTGGAGATGGTCCTAATGGAACAGCATCCAGCAGGTATCAGAGCTGAGCTGGATCCACACTGTAACTGGCCAAGTAACTCTCAATGGCATATTGCTGGAAATTGTGTATGGTTTTAACATTTCATGAGATAAAATACTGTATTTCTTCTCATTAGCCTAGAACTAGGAATGACTAAAGGGAAAATTTAGAAACTACAATGAGAGAGTGCTCCAACCTGAGGACACAGAACAGGAAGTTGAGGAGATACTGTTCACCTTTGGTATCTCATTTACACATCCTGTAGAATAAACTTGTTGAGATCCAATCAGTACTTCACAGTGAAAAGTTTCATTTCTTTCTAAAGAACAAGGTACCTGTACTTAAGTTGTAATATTGTCATCATTTAAATGTTACAGATCAGAGCTTTGACACATCATACTCTAAGGTCACACCGTGACCGTCAACTTCGGTTTTTCTCATTAGCAGTTGCCCCTTGAGAAATACTACATATCCACTCAGTATTCTCTGAGAAGCCCTGGCTGTGGGGCTTCGAAGTCATTCTCAGCTTGCTGATGAGCAGCACTGTGATGCAGACAATGTATACATGCATGCATCTGCTGCAAAAGGGCTTAGAGACTTAGATCAATAGATCTTTTATTAAAAAAGCCTCTTTTTCCCATTTTCTCTGCCATGCCAAGAATATTTAAAAAGCGAGCTTATTTCTCTCTTGTAACAAAAGTACTGAAAACTTTTGCTGTTGCAAAAGGCCTAGAGTACAACACCTGTTTTTCTCTATATTATCCCAGTAAACATTTGCAACTGGAAATGTGAATAATCCAGTTCTTTCTTCAAGAAAAAAGCAATAAGCACAGACTCTTTAGATGATAAATGCAAGCTTTTCCTAAAGGGTGGCTAGTTCTCATCCTTGCAACATCCGTAATGAACGCTACTGAATGGACAAACCACACAATCAGGAAACTAAGCTAAAAAGGAAATTTGAAATGCTGCAACAGTAATGAACATAATTCACTAAAGAAAAAATGCTGCTGAGAACTGTGGTGCCTGCGAACAAATTTTCTATAATATAAATCTTGTTTTCTCACTTCACTGAAAACCAGAGCTGGAGCCCATGGAGTCACAAGTTTCTAAGACTCAAGTGCTACCTGTCCCTGAACCTAAACTCAAAACAAATGTTTCTCCATAAAAGATTTTTCCATCTCTACAGAAAACAGGCTGGCTCTTCTGCCCTTTTTCTATATTTTAACTCTGTACTTGATGTTTACAATTCAATTTATCCAGCTCTCTGCAACACAAACTAAACAGAATATGAAGAAATGAAAGGTGAAAGGTAGCTTTACGAGTAGCAGAAGTTGTATAAGAGAGTCAGTATAGATGGCTGTAGCAGCAGCCATGTGAGATGTGACTGTGTGTAAGGGGAAAAAAAAAGACTACTGAGATAAAGTAAAGCAGCAAACCAAATTAAATCTGTTAACTAGATATTGATGAGCTGGTTTATCAGTTATTGCTTGGGACTGTAGGAGACGAATCACCAAATAAGTTGCTATATCTGAGAATAGGAAAATAAAGCTTGCAGCTTTTTCACTGTCAGAGACACTAATTTAGCTGTTTACAATCAATAAATTACTGATTTCTTCTTTACATTTTCCTTAGTGACAAAGTCCATAAATTAGACTGATTCATTTTCATGAATTGACTCTGCATGACTACAAAGGCCCTTTTTTTAATTATTATTATTTTTTAAGACTGATGGCCTGAGCATTACTCATACTTGTTTGTTCAGAGCAGCTTTGTTTTTCACATCACTTGAATTAGCATTCACTTAGATTCCTGATAATCTACTGTGTACAGCAGGTTGTAGATCTGTTTGAAATAATTACTTGTTTGTTTCTAGCCTAGCTATTTTCATAAGAGTTCCTTCCTAAAAAGACAGATTGGGATGGTGAGAGAGAAAGGCAGATCACTATTTCAAGTCAGTAGTTTAGGCTGAATAAAATCAGAGATTAAGTGATCTAGATCAATATGATAGTGAACGCAAAATCAGTACTGAATTTCTTCTTATTTGCACTGATAAAACAAGAAAGAATGTGCAAAACTGTCACAATAAAAGGCTGAAATTCTTAATTTTAGAGAGGATTTTGAATCATTTCTAGAAAAGTAAAAGGAAAGGAATTGACCAAAGGAACAATCTGTCAACAGGAACAGAGAATAATAAAATAAAAGAAGTGTAAATGTCAAAGATTCACAAATCCCACTGGCCAGGGGAAAGAAAATAAACATGAAATATAAAGATTGCTCCAAAAGTAATGCCTCCTCTTATATTATGTTTGCCCACAACACCAAAGGAGGCTGCTGCTAGTATGGCAATAGAGGCTGAACATTCTCACTGATATTCTGCTATATTTCCTTGCCATGTGCCAGATGGCAACAGAAGTGCAGTCTGACAAAATGGTGTCTGACATGGAAGTATTATGAAGAAAAGGTGTGTCAGTGAATTCCTCTGTGCGGGAAAAAAAGGTGGCCCTTACATTATTGACATGTGCCAAAAGTTTACAGAGACCAAACACGGCATGTGAGTACAGTGAGGCATTAGGTGGTGCATTTCAGCAGTGGTGTCAGTGACAGTGAGTCACCTCCACTGGTGCAGATGTTTACTGGTGTGGCACGCAGGCTCTTGGTCATTGCTGGCAAAACTGCATAGCTAATGAAAGTGACTATGTTGAAAAAACAGTGTTTGGTAGCTGAGGAGTTGTTCTATCAAACATTGCTGTTGTGCTCTTTGTTGTAGTTTCCATGGGAATAAATAGGAGGCATTACTTTTGGAGTGGCATGCTTATGATTACACTTTGTAAATAGAGTCATTGTGCTTTGAAGCTCAACCAGGCCAGAAACTTAAAACCCCAAACACCCAAAAAACAAAACACCACAGATTTGCAAAAGGTTATGTATAAGGATCTCTACAAATTAAGATATCTGTATAATTCTATGGTGGACACTAAACAGCAAAATTATTCAAGTATCAGGCTTTGGCGTCAAAGCTATTGATGAACTATTAGCAAAGAATACAGGGGGAAAAAAACCAAACCCTGATAACAGTACACATCTCACCATGAGGAAAAAGAACGAAATAAAAAGATTCTGTGGAAAAATTGAAAATAGGCTTTTCCAAATTTAAATTCTTAAAACTATGCCATAGCATTTGCCCATATGGACTTCAGCTGTGACAGATAAAAAGGAAGAGATAGCACATAGAATATCTGGGGAATAAAAATTTAGACAGAAAAAAAACCCTGAAGTACTCAGAAATGGATCTGCATATGCAGTAGATGTTAATACCAAGTGGATAAGATCAGAGACTCAAAGGTGAGATAATCTCAGCAACTCTGGCTATAAACAACTACATGCTGCTTGATTCTAGGAAAGTAAATAAGAAACAGCATGCAAGATAATATGCCTTTTGTGCAAGGACTTTTAATGAATAGCAAAACTGTGAAGAAATCCAAAAGACAGACTCAACACCTACCTGAGAGGTAGGTATGGACAAGTTTTTCAGGTAGCTATTAAATGAACCAGGGATAAAGAGAATGAGAATCTTTCTACAAACTACTTTTGTTAATTTGGAGCTTCATGTAAATTCTTGTAGTCATGATAAGATAAGATCAGATAAGATCCTGCTTTTTAGAAAAGAGGAGCAAAGTGATGCCCTGTTCCTGGAGGTGTTCAAGGCCAGGTTGTGTGGGGCACTGGGCAGCCTGGTCTAGTATTAAATGTGGAGGTGGGTGGCCCTGCCTGTGGAGGGGGTGGTTGGAAATTCATGATCCTTGAGGTCCCTTCCAACCCAGGCCATTCTATGATTCTGTGAATGAAATATAACCACTGGAACAGACTCATTTCACCATATACTACCCAGCTGCAAACTTTTTAAAACCCACTCCTCAGTCAAATATCATGTGGGAATATCAACTGGATTCCATGCAGAAAGTCTACAGGGGATCAAATATTTCTATTTCCACTATTACCTGGCAGAAGACAGGACGACATGTTAAGTAGTTTGAACACTAGTTATTTCTGTTAACTATCTGAAAAAGAAGCAACTTCCATTTTTACTTAATTATTTGTAACGGTTATTTTCTCTGATGATTAGCCACTTAAATGCAACCTCCTGATAAATTCTAACATCAGATCTAAAACACTGTTCTGATTTATGGTGGCATGAAAAGAGGTAAGTTATTAAAAGGAAAGAAAAGCACCTGAAATGTTTACGAAAATGAAATACTAAATCTTTTTATAAAAACAGAATCATACAGACAAGAATGACATACTATAAATACAAGTGGGAGAATTTCAGAAGAAGCAGCGTGTACTTAGGAAAACAAATGCAGAAAGAAAGGATGGTTTGTATTAAAAACAAACTAAAAAACAAACTCCAAAACATCTAACAGCCATAAATATGAGCCGGTGCAAATACAAGTGAAAATTGGGCTAAAATTAATTAATATGAGCTAGCCAGAGTTTTTCCTGTTAGGTTTTTAGTAACTTGCCTCTAGTACAAAACTATAGTCAGTCCCCTAGTTAGTTAGGTTATATGTTGTTTAAGATGCCACCCTATTAAATAAAACAAAATAATTGCAATGAAAACTACTAAAAGTTAACTAGAAATAACTCCACTGTCAAAACTGTGGTCAAAGAACCAAAAGCAAAACAATACCAGTATCATTATCAATACTGGGCAGACATTAACAACATGTAGACAAGGTAGTGGCTTATGCAAATATGCAGGTGAGAAATTATTTCTGTGCAGAGGGACCCAGCAGTGGTCCTTAAATATTTAAGACTGCATGTGGAGAAAGTGCTGCAGAAAGATGGCAGAAGCCCTGGAAGCACAATCCAGGTTGAAAACAGATGCCTGGGACTATAAGCAGAGAGAGCTTCTTACTGATTGACTTGAATGCAGCCTGGGAAGGAACCGTTTTTATAGAGTAAGTGCCAGCAACGTTCTGACAAAGCCATTAGCAGGGTCTCAGAAAGGTGTATATCATCATGAACAGGGTTAAAAGAAAATGGGAATCACCAGCTGAAGGAAAAGCTATGTATTTCAGAGGATGGTGAAGGAAACCAGGAATTTGCTATTAAATCTTTTGTCAACCATCATTCAGAGATCACATGACCTAATGATATGTAGAAATTCTTACTAGCCTATGAAAAGTGCCCATAGAGCACAGAAACGCTGCTTGCTCTATCTCCATACTTCCAAATTCAGACCCAGTGCAGATCACTCTGACAATGTGTATCACATTACTACATATGCAAGTGTTGTCTTACCTACAAAGGGAATTGTGTTTTAGCCTTTGGTCTAACTTCTTGCTGACTGTGATTAATTTGTATCTATTTGCCTTTGAGGGTTGTGGGCTGAATGTGGATGCACCAGACAGGCTGTAATTTCTTTTTCTGTTCTTCAGATGCTCCAATACAATAAAGGCACTGCAAGACTGAAAAATCCAACTTGCTATTTCACTGGAAGAAATTACTGTATAACTGTTTGGTAAAAATAGAATAAAGGTGAAATAGGAGTAGTTTCCAACCTAATGTTGAAGTCTGTGTTGTATTATAAACATATTTTCTTCAGAGAAAGAAAAGTTTGTGTAAGAAGTTATTTACTAGGAAAGCAAAAAACATCAGATTAAACTACCGGATGCCAACATAGCACATCAGTATTTGAACTTCCAAATTCAAAGCAAAAAGGCAATATGTGCAGAGCAGTGCCTTCGCTCTCACTGTGAGCCACATCTAATCTCTCAGGCATTTCAAAAAGATGATTTGTTTGATTATGTAGATTTCATACATGTTTTGCACAGGGAAGTGCTGGTTCATTATGAACCCATAATGAAAGGTACACAGGCCCTATGTAGATTATCCCTTAAAATGCAATATATTGAAGCTAAAAGTATAAAGAAAATATCCTACATTTCTTCTGACACTAAAATCTCAGAGCTGCACAGCACTCATCAAGACTCCAAGCAGGGCATCACTTTCCCATCCACAGAAAGGTTACTAAATTTTTGTCTTTTGAGGTCTTACAGGATGTTTTATGAGAAAGAAAATTTATCTGGCATTTCTACTGCTAAACAAGAAGTATGTCATAATTTAACTGGTTGCTAGTCAGTACTAGGTGGGAGCTCCCTCTGCAGACTGAGCTTTTGCCTTGGCCCAGCGTCTAAAGGCCTTGCTGTGTGTGAGCAGCACATCACTACACAGCACATGGTGGCACTCACCTGAGGCTGGCTGTTATGGGGACCACCAGCTCCTCAGTACCTTCTGATCTGAACCATGAACAAATTACTCATTTTGGATGGAAAATAGGAACAATCTTTGAGCACACAGTCTTTGTTGACTGGACCAAAATCAGACACATCACACCCACAAAACACCCTGGTTTCTCAGTTTCCATTTGTTCCTACATAGGAATACAGACCAGAGGTCTGGTACCATTTATTTCAGTACCATCTTATAATTCAGAAGAAAAGAATACACATAAAAGCAATTTTACTACAACTTTATACTTAGTTCACATGAAGATTAATCTTCAGATTTTTTTTGTGACACATTATCTATTTGGGGGTCAGGATTGATATTCCACGTTCATTAAGTCACAAAATACTGAATAATCCTCAGTATCCAAATTGTTGACTTAAAAGAGACACACATTTTTTAGCTATGCAACACTGACACGAAAACTATGATTTTCTTGCTGAGACATATTTGTGGTAGCGAGACTTCATACAGCTCTACAGTTTATGAATTACTGCACAGTTTCCATGGATACTTCTCAATGCAGGCACAAGTAGCATCATTAAAGTTGAAATTTTCCAACAGTATCACAACTAAACATTTCCATACTTCAACAACTCCATGATTAAATTCAAATAAACCACCTGAAATGGAAACTATGTTTCTAGAACATAAAACCATATGGAAACCTACGCTTTTCCTCACCTTCTGAAATAAATAAAATAATTTGCTTTACCTTATGGTCTGTAGCCGTCTTCCAGCCGGGGTCCAAGTAGGAAAAGGTGATTCACTGTGTCATAGTGCCTCTCTGTAATTTTTTTTTTCCCCATAAACTTCCAGCTAAGGACACTTTGCATTATTTGGTTTTAGCTGTGTGATGACAAATATGCAGAAGAGCAGAGCTGAACTTCTTTCCAGTCCAGGAGACCTCACTGCTGCTATGAAATTCTCTTCATTGCTTCTTTATCAGCTTTGGTGTTAAGAAGGCACATAGACAACAGGTTTTAAACAAGAGCCTGGTGTGATCTACTGATCTCCCTGCGGCACAGCCCTTCAGAACCACCAAAGGTGTAAATAACTCATGCTTTCTTGTTGCCCAGCCTCTGGCCAGAAGCTACACAAGAAGGATGCTGTGTGTTTAGAGGGTTATGTGGGGAGGGGACTGCCTTTCTCCTTCAGCTACCAATCCCACACTCCCACCCTGCACTCAGCCTATTTATTTATTTAACCTTGTTCAACACCAACATGATACAGTCAACCACACTATGGGAACCGTTGAGCCACAGCCTGAACCACTGATTAATCAGCTGGGGAAAAGATGGCTCAGCCCTGGGAGCACAGGTGAAGGCAATTCACTTGTGTGACTGGAAGGTATGGAGCTTGGCTGCACCTCTCTTAGACCTCATTTAAGGGCTGACAGCCACTGGGGAAGGATCTCTGTTAGGAGATCCCTCCTTTGTGGAGTCCTTTCTGTGAGCCTAGATCTTCAATGAGCACATTTACTTTCCTGTGAAATACCATCCTATCCATGCTGGTCCCTTTGTTATATTTTTGTATTGCCTTTCCACCACGCTAATCTTTCTGATTTTAACAACCACGTATAAACAAACCCTATATGGTCATCACCGTTGAACACTTCTATTCTCAACAAGAATAAAAGAAAGAGTCAGAAGCAAAAAAAGTATTGTGAATGCGTGTTAACATAGTCATGAACTAGCCTGAACAACAGGAAGCATAACTGTTGCAGCTTAAGCAGTGGGTGCTTAAGGAGCTGATTGATAAAATGCTGGCCAATTGACTAATGAGCAACCTGTGTTCATCCAGATGTGAATTAGTGAAGATCCACTTAAAGATGTGAACTGTATTATGCAATGAGAATGTGTATCTATTTATATAGCATTTGAGAATGTTTCACGTGAACTGAATTGCTGAAGTGCCACTACAACTAGAAGCCTGAGTGTCTGTTTAACTTCTGGCTAAATTAATTAAAAAGAATACTAGCATAAAAGATGCATGACAAAAGATAACCTTTAGGAAAGAAATAGTACAACATACTAAGACATAAGAGATAAAAGATAGATAGGTACAGGAAACATATGGGTTCATTCCCTTGATCCTGGGCTGCTGCCGTGATAAACTTTACTAAATATTCTTGTGTCCCTGTTAAGCGGTGTTTTGCTTTTCTCTACTATTATTTTCTGAATAAAGAAGCATGCATATAAAACTTTCATCTTGAGTTGCAGTCTCTATGATATCCAGATATAAATAAAGGGAGAAATAACATCTATTTAGAGTAATGCAATATTTTCTAGAGGAAATTACAGAATGCTTTTCAAAAGAAAGCCTGTGCAGGAAAAGGTTGGGGAGTGGTGGGGGTTGGATTTGTTGGTGGCTTTTAAATGTGTATGCACATTTTCCATTTGGGATTTCATTTCTGTTTTTGCTTCTTTTTGTTTTCTTCATTAAACAACAAGCTTGAAAATGACTCAAAATCTTTCAGCTGCCAACAATTTAAATATTTCTCTTCACTGCTGTCTTGACACATTGGACATTCCTTCTGCTTCTTTCAAGTCTCTTTGAACAGAAAGCAGATGGGCTGCCTTTCCTCTGAACGTGGTGTAACGTGTGAACTTCAGGCACTTACCCCTGTATATGCAAGGTCAGATATTCATTAAATTGCCTAGCTACACTGATTTCTACTGCACCACAATGACCTGTGTTAACTACACACATGGTCTCACTGCAACACTAGAGGATAAGCGTATGAGCTTCATCCTCCAATGAGTCAACTGAAGGTGTGATAATAAAAACTTGATTTGTGCTCTTCTGGCAAGCTCACGACTGATGTTCTGCCTGATACTCCTGTGACCACAATCTTTAATTCCTAGTGACATGTCACTAATAATAGGACTAGTTTGACACAACAAACACTCTCAAAGAGTGGGATCTGCATTCTGGAATAAGTGAGATCTAGCTGAGTTGTATGCAGGAGACTGTCTTTGCCTTGAGAAAGTTATCAGCAAGAAGAATCTACAAGGAAACAAGAATAAACAATACTGTGCTGCTTAATAATTTTCTTGCCCTTCCTAATAATAGATTAAAATCTTAATTATCTCTCAGAGTATTCCCAGTTCAACCTACACAGTAATTTCCTCTAATGCAATTCTAAGCAGGCTTCTTTCTCTTCTTTTCATTGTTACTTTGTCAGTTTTTCAGTGCTTTATGTTCTGAGCAGAATTCTGGCCAGGCATCTCTTGAACATCTTTCCCACAAGACACAGTTGGAGCTATTTGTTCCCAGGTGTTTTCAATATTCCACAATTTAACAGCTACAAATTCAAAGAAGAGCTATTCTAAGACTGGTCCAAAAAAATAACCACTGGATACACAACTGGAAGCTCTGTGTCCTTTTTTGACTCATTCAAACTTCTGTGATTTTTCTGAGAGAAAAACAAAACTTTGAAAAAACAGATCTAAAAAAGAAACAGTACAGGAAGCAATTACATATAAATTTTACATAAAACAACATTGGAATCCACTTGCTCTGCTTATTTGTTACCCCACTGGTCTGAGACTTAGCAGTACAAATGGAAGACAATTTCACGTGAGAATCCAGACTAAGCCATTGATTTCTATTATTACATTATTCTAGGAAGTCTTCTAGGAAGCCTTTCCACAGTTTTTCAGCCAGGACCTTACTTCTCCTATCAAGTATGCTGTCCCTCAGAAACCAAAAGGAACAATGCATTTAACAATGCAAGGCTGAACAGAACTGAATATACTTTTTACTTCATCTTTCTTATGACATCTGTAAATAATAATCAGGCACGGAGTTTAAAACTGAATATTGCATTTTGTTTCTTTGGAACTTAATGGTGTAAGTCACATCCTAATGTGGGTATTGTATTACAGTTGTCCTCTGACTTAGGGTATCTACAATTGATAGAGTGATGATACGTGTACACAATCCTCTCCCCTAAGCCACTGGTTGGTCTTATAAAGGAAATATTTGGAAGCATAAGGGTTTATCAAGTGCAGACATTCCCAATCCAGATTTCTCTGTTCTTCCCAAGTTTCAGCTTAGAGGTTAGGCTTCTGTTCCAGCTAAACTGAAGATTTTTCCACTACTACCTGAAGCATCGTTTTCTACAAAACTGTCAATGGGTGCCAGAAAATGTTCCTTATATTCTTATTGCTTTAAAATCTAGTGTTTCCAAGGTAACAATACCCAGGAGATCTACGAATAGCAGAAAGTGAAAAATAATGTAACTTCTGTTTTAAAATTACTTTTTTGAAGGGAGGAGAAATTGCATTCCCGCAAACTTTTTCCTTCATAACTCTGTCACTCTTTTTAACAAAATCAAAGAATTCAGAATTCAACACCAAGGATTTATAAACAATTATGTTGGCTAGAGATACAGAGGATGTATTGGAATGTATTGCATTATACTACTGAATGTTAGCTCAAAAGAAGGAAACTGGAGAAAACTAAGTTATGTCTTATAGGTAGTAAAAATGTTTCTGATGAAAAAATATTCAGTACAAACTTTTGTCCTACACTCAAACTAAACCCTGCACTCTTTTTTTTTTTTTTTTTTTTCCCCCAGTTCTATTTTTTGCTAGAAATGGTTTTAGAAGAAAATACGACATCGTAGTCTAGAACTCACAGTTCCTTGTGAGGGTTTGTGTGAGTCTGCGTCATAAGAACAGAAGACCATCACATAGGCCAAGACTTCTAGCACGTTAACCCTCCTTTGATAACTAAGGGTACATTAAAGAACTGCAAATGCAATTACTAATGCACACATTTACTCAATTGCTTTAGGGAAATGTGACTTCCTGTGTACACAATCACAGTGCTCTTCACATACTGCGAGTCTTTAAACAGAGTATTGCAAACTCTTAGGTTCCAGTAAAATGACAGAAGTCATCAGACTACATATTTTCTTTTTGCTCTATGCTAGCGTAACATATAAATTGATCTCAATTTTTAGTGAAATGTTAATGATGAATTAAAATAGGCATAACATGAATAGAAAATCATGGACTGCAAAATAAGTTTTTAAAAGAATTCCTTTGCCAACAATTGACACAATTGAACACAAAAAAAGTTGAAAATTACTACTTTTTGCCAAAGGAAGTTAGTAGAAATGCTGCAACTGAACCATTACAAGTGGGCTGGATTGAACTTTTTGCACATACTAGGATAAGGACTATGGATATAGCAGCGGGAAGAAAATTGTCTACTAGTCATTTTTATGTACTTGAAATATCTGATTTTTAATAGATATATAAAATATTTTAGATGCTAGATACTCATGCATTTGCTGTTTAAAGTCTAAAGCAGGTAACAGAATGAACTGGATTCAGCTTTCGACTCCAAGCAAAACCATAAAGACATATCTGTAGAAGTACCTACAGTAAAGGACGCGTGCCATTAAAAGAAATATATAACAGCCAAGAAGATGCTAGGTTTTAGTTTTCTTCTTAGCCACTTCAGTGTGATCCAGTACTATTTACTATCTTTGCCTAAAACCCAACCTTCCAGCAGAGATCTGTCTGACAGGCACAAATGAGCTCAGATCCAGGCTGTGGTAGGGCTGATGGCAACCTGCATTTCCACATGGGAGGAAAACAAGACAGGTTTGCTGCCTGCCCCTGCCACCCCACTGCCAGATGATATCCTGCTGACTCACTTGTCATTGATAAACCAAGTGTGGTGCAGAATGGCTGTCAACTGTATGCAGAAACGAACTGCTGCATTGAAGTCACTGTGCAAGCAAAATTCTTTTTTTTTTCAACTGAGATATAACACTCAACTGCCAATAGGCAAGCTGGACAGAAAATGGTGTTTTAAAAAGCAACAAGAGGAGATGAAATACATGCTGGTTTTGTGTTGTGAAGATCATTCTTAACAGACCAGATTTCATTGGATTTGTGCTGACATCCTGGACTCTCATCTAGGCCTTTCCAAGATTATGCATTAAAAATAATAAAGTGGAAGTTGAAGAAAATAATGTAGTGTTAAATTTTGAACCATGGAGTCTCTCACAGCATAAAAACCTTAACAAAACAATACATCTAGACAGAGAAGGAAACTTCAATTGCATATAATCTAGAAACCACATTTGCATCCCAGATTCTGATGAAAACACCGGTACTGCAAATGCAATGTGCAAGAGCCCTCCAAGGATCAGAGCAGTGGTGAGTAGCAGGCCTGTGGTGCTAGGTGTCTATGGAGACAATGAGATCTACACGAACACTGCAGACTAGCAAGAGAGCAAAGTCTTCTAAATAATAAAATGTATAAATAACAAATGGAAGTAAGAGAGACAGAAATTAATAAATAAACTGAGTTCAGATGGAGGACAGAAAGGGAAAAGGAAGCAGAAGATACAGGAAGAAAGGAAGTACAATCAATTTGAGGTTTGAGTCAGCACTTCAAATATCCAGCCACCAACATGGGATGTGCATGCACAGCAGTGCAATAAAGTGATGCGTGCCAAATGAAGACTGCAAATTAGAACCACAAAGATCTACAGGTTATGTCCCATTTGGAACTCCTTGTCTCCACAGTCAGGAAGCTCCATAACCAGGATGTCAACCACTGTAGCTGGCAATCAGATCAACAGGGAACTGAAGCAGCATTGTAACTCCTTTGGCCACACACCAGAAATTAACAATCCCCTCATTCTGAGATTACGGAAAACCAGAACTCTTGCTGTAAACCATACATCATTCTCTAAACCTTATAATATTTTATTCACTGTCATGTTCTCTCCTGCCTTCTAAGTCCGACTCCAAAAAACAGCAGAATCTCAGCAAGTCTTCTTTGTATACAAATATAATTTCACTGGAAGGGCATGATATTAGATAAGAATTTAACAGTGGTTCACATAATGAGGCAGTAATATCATATTATTGCATTATTTAAACAGTTTGATATTTATCCTCTTATTGTAAAGAAAAGGAAAAATATAGTACAATCCTTTACTCACACTGACTCTTACTATTTTTCCTAGTTGCTACATTCAAACTTGGACCCAGCAGAATTTCTACCACATTTTACCGTGCACTTATGCATAACAATCCATCATTCCATCCTCCTGTTTATTATTTTCCTTACATCCCCCCTGAAATCCTTCATGAACTTCCCTAATCCAGCAATTAGCAGCTATCAGTTAACAACTCTTGTCAATACTCAGTTAATGCACTTTCCAGATTACTAGTAATGAAAAAAAAATCTCCTGAAATAATTGCATAGGTACTTTGAACCTTCCACTGGTAGTTGAGATCTTGACAAAGGAGAAAAGAGTACACTCCTAACCCCCCTAAGCCCCAACAACTTCTAACAATGTGTCTGCATGCAAAGAGCTGAACTTACTATCTTATATTGCAAAAAAAATCCACAATGCTTTGAAGATTTTTCTATATTATCCCTTGAGAAAACAATCAAAGCAAAATAATATAAGCTCACAGAGAATTGCTGAAAGAAACTTCTTTGTATCTGATTTCCACAACCCATTCCACAACCCACCACCCTGTTAGAATTAATCCTACTAATCAGTGCTCAGACCAGCAAAGGTGGCAGCAGTGGCATGAAGTGGCACCAAGCACTCAGAACTTAAAGTCCTTAGTGACAGCCCTTCCCACCATCTTGTGAAGGGTTTAGATGATGGAGGACAAAGCGTCCAGTGGCAAAATCTGAAGTGCTGTGATGCTACGCAGAAGATCCTCTCAGAGTATCTAAAGTCTGTTTTCCCCACTTGTTGATGGTCTTTATCAGAGAGTAGACAAACTCTTCACAAAGGTCCCTTAAAAAATATGTGATTGCAGCAACGTTATATTAGATAGCAGATATAAATTGACAGCTTCCCTGTTGCAGAGTTGTCAAGCAACTGGAGCAACCATTTAAGGATAAGGGCTTACATCAAGTTTACTATTGCTTATAAGAGTATGTATAGATGTTTGTCTTTGTCTTTTTTAATTGCTTGACATGAAGTATCAATGAAACCATTAACACAGATACTCAGCTTCTAGTTAAAAGGGTAGGCAAGTCTCTGGAAACACATTATTCTCAAGAAAAAAAAAACAACAAACAGTAATAATTCAACTGACCCAACACAAGTGGAGATATTTATATATTTAAACTGCAGCTTTTTGGAGATGTTTTCCTTGCTACACATCAGCAATAGCCTGACAGCAAGCCTTTGATTCACCAAGCCACTGAACAATGAAAGGAAAAGAAACAGCCTAGAGAATTGAGACTTACAATGTTAAGCATCCTTTGAAATAAGGTATTTTGTAAAACAGGGTCCCCATAACAGACTAATAATATTAATTTATAAAATAATTTGTAACTGGAGGAAAGAAGCATGAGTCAATATTTCTGCAATTGGGCTTTGTAACAAATAGTAATGTGCTTCACTGTTCTTCAAACGCTTCAAGGTGGAATTTTTCCATTCTATCAAGTTAATAGGAGGATTTCGAAAACACTGTGTACACTTTGATGATCACAGCATTTTTCAACTGGTCCTTAATCAAAAAAATTAAACTCAACATTTTAAAGAGTAACCCAGAAAGCATATGGACAAGCAGATGCACACTATTTAAAACAAAACCATACAATTCAACATGCACTCCAAAACTGTCAACAGCAAAGAGCTCCTGCAGAGGTGCTTGTCTAGAATCATAACAGACAGAGCTAGCAGGGACCTCAGTTGGCTATCCAGTCCATTCTATTACTCTTTGTGTTTTGCAGCTGTCTTTTGCTTGCTGAAAACTCTTTCATGTCACAGACATCCCTTTGACTATACCTGTCAGTCTGTCATTTATTGCAACAGCATGATGATGTTGGTTTACAGTCAGGCTTGTGGGTTGTAAACTTATGCCCTTTTCCACAAATATTTTATCAGTCCTCCTCCAAAAAGAGCTTGTGCAGTTTTGTTGTTTATTCATTTTACCACTGCTTAAACATAAGACTACATTTATCTGTATTACATTAACCCATTACTAATTGAATCTTGGTTTTTTTGTTTGTTTGTTGTTTTTAATTTTTTTTAATGTCAGCTTTCCAGGAATACATCAAATTTAAATACTGTCCTCTGGGCTTATAACCTTAATAGACATATTCTGTATTCTATTATTTATATCTTTCTTACAGTCCAAAATATGGTCCTCTTAGAACACACTACATACATATTTTTACACATATTCACAAACACACTGGCAGTAAATCACTGATCTCTTTGAGTATAGGTAATCAATGGGTTTTACACTGACTTTCTACTAGTTTCACCTAAACTAAACCCAGCCTACTTATGAAGATGTCACAAGAGGCATATGCCTCTTACTATATTCAAGATGAATGACTTCTATGGCTTTGTAACTCACAACAAATCCTGTTAATCTGTCAAAAGGAAATCAGCTTCTTTTTGACAAATCCTCGTCTCCTGGTACTGATTTCCCTGCAGCACTCCATATGCTTGCAAGTAGTTTAATCATTTGTAAGACTGAAGTTCAGTGGTTTAGTCTGAAGTTTCTTATCTTGGCTCCTCTTTCACTTTCGTATTTCCCCTATACCTGTATTCTGGTATTTCCACTTTATTCTGGAAGATAAACATCCTCAAATAGATAATGGCTGACAGTTCTGAGATGGCATCAGTCATTGCTTTCTGCTCTGCATGCCCAAACTATAACAATGTCAGCCTCTCCATTCCATGTGATTTATCATGCCTCATACTTTGATAACAGCCGCTGTCATAAAAATCAAAAGATATTTTTAAACTCTTACCTGAATTTACCAATATCAGTTTGCAATGAATTCTTCATTTTGCGGAAGATGACAAAATAGTGGCATGCTTTGAAGAAAAAAAAAATCTCTTCTGCTTAAAAATTACTTACTACTGCCAAATGCATTCATGCACATGTAATAAAACAGGTACTCAGACACTAAGATACAGAAGGCAAATGATAAAGTGACAAGAAAAAAAAGAAGGCAAAATAATTGGATAAGTCACATTAACTTTGATTGGCTTTGTCTTCCTGTTATTGGTGCATATCAAACATAAAATACAGCTCATCAGCGTTAACGTGAGTTATTAGAAACTAGAGAAAATTCCATACTTACTAGTTCGAATTAAAAAAAAAAAGTGTCCTTAAAAAAGTTACCCAGCTTGGTTTTAGCGGCACTCTCAAACTGCTGAGATACATAATGGATGAAGGAATATATATCTCAGCAATGAACATATGCAGAATTTATGAGTATATTTTGAAATTTCAGAAAGCTAATTTCAAAAGCAGATGGATAAATAAACAAATATAAAGGTACAGTCCACGCTTCCTGCACATCAAATTGTATCTTAACTTTAATTAGGATGAAGTATCTAATCAATGATAGAACTTAACCCCACCAGCAAGACCTTGTGTATTTCATTACCATTGAGAACTTCACAGAAATATGAGAATCCATGTATTGCTGATACCTTTTAATGTTAAGTTGTACGTAAAATGAGATTTCTAGTAAGACAAGAAGGGAAAATCTTCTGAGTTTTCTATGTTACTGTCACATCTACCTTCCCTTCATATCTTCTTTAAATGCCAACAGTAAATTATTACAAAAACAAAGCTGCCCCCACCCTAAAGATGCAATTAGAAGAAAGCATCAGTCTTTATTCACTGAACTACAGAGCTGTGCTCAGAAATGTGTGTAATGGAAGTAGATACAAAAGCCACAAGGAAATAAAATACCTCTCCACGTGTGAAACCACAAGCTTTGGCATCCTAGTAAAATAGGAAAGGCTTGTATAATCCAAATGACACTCCCAGGTTGTTGGCAGGTGAATGTCCATGGGCTAGAGATTTGGAGATCATTTTTGCCTTCCAACTCTTCAATAGTTGTGGAAGTAAATGAATCAGAAGATATTGCATACCAATACATGTATTGCCAATTAATCCCATAATACACTTCTGCATCTTTGAAAAGCTTCCCTGCTACAATTTCTCTACAACAGTTACTCAATGAAATGCCATGCCAATCCGTCATACTGTACACTTGGCAATTTCAGACTTGCCCGCTGCTGCCTTAACTCATGGCAGTACAATCACACTGAATAGCTACTGTCATCTTTCCCTCTACCACTGGTCTGACTTTGCTGCAGGGTTGGAGTCTCTCCCTTTTGGTTGTCTCTCAAGGACAGGTGGAAGTTTTCAGATAGGAGCCTGCTCAGGAATCTGATGATGTCTGTAGTGCAGGTGAAGTGATTCATACCAGGATGACTTATCTTCAAGAATCTAACACAATCTCCACAGATTCAAGAGAAGGTGCAACACTTACAGAAAAGTCTGGTCTTGAACTATAACATCTAAACGGCGAGCTCTTTTCTAGCCAGAGCAGATGGAGCAAAGGTGACATTTTGTTTACTTCCCAAATTAATCACAAGATTTGTTTTAGTAGTTGGAATTATCGAACAAAATTACTTAATTCTTATCTAAGGGAATCTAAGTTCAAAATGAATGTGAGTATTTTAGCTAAATGAGGTAAACAACAATTGAAAATGTTACAGCAAAAAATCAAATCAAATCTGTATTTTCATGAGCTCTACGGGCTCTCTTTCTTTTGTCTGAACAAGAAGAAATTAAATAAGGTCTAACAGCTTATGAAGCATGTGAAAGCCAAGCTAAAAACCTCTACGAACATAGCAGTTGACAGAACAACAAGTCCTTAGCTCTTTGGCATTAGCAAGCAGCAGTAAGGGTAAATGGAGGTAGTGTAGAGGAAGTGTGAAATGCCTTATGGCACAGTATTTTCATTCAGCATGATGCCCAACTCCACAAATGGCAATTCCACTAAAACAATGATTTTACTTCCTGAGGCATGTTTCTTCAAACATGGAAACTGCTTTATCATCATTTACACATTTTCTTCCTCCAAAATATGGGCTGAGTAAATATTCATAAACAGAGTATATAAATACAGAACAGTTCAAATGCTAACTCATACCTTGTCATAACAGCCTGAGATGGGTTTCCTTCTTCTGCCAGCAGAGATGGATGACAAGGAGGAATGGCTAACTAAAAGGTGAAGATTTAGGTTAGATGTTAGTTCCAACTGAAGCCATTCTGTGATTCTATGACTACACATACAGACAGACTGAAATACCAACAGCAACACTGACTGCATGTCAGTAACTACAGGTAGACACCTAACTCCCAAAATACCAGTTATATATGTACTAGGTGCTCCATCATGGCTGTTTTTGTTTCATTTTTAATAGCTTAATTTGAATAAAACATATAGGCACTGAAAAAAGTACTGCTTCTAATCATTATTTCCAGATTTCACATATAAATAATCCACATGTGACATTAACTACAAGAACCCCTAAATCAAACTTCAAGCCATGAAAAGGACATCACTTAAATCTGCGTAGATGATCACGAACAAAACGGTTTATAAACAATGACCTGGTAATCTCTGAATATGATACTTTCATAACACATACACAGAAATCCAGATTTATTTAAGTCCAGTGTTTTCCTCTGGTCTACTTCTAGAAGAAAGAAGAGTAAGAACAAACTGGTTTCAGCAAAATATAAGTCTACAGGAATCTTCACATTTTCTCAGAACTGAAGTTCAGTGATATTGCTTTTTGAAAATATAAAGTGTGGTTTTTACTGCTCATTTCCAGATAAGCTAATAAAAGAACTGCAGAAACACCAACAATTTCTGTTTCCAAAGCATTCCCAGGCCATGCCTGAATGAAAAGAAGAAAAAAAACCAAACAAGAACTATTACTTAGAGAGCTTTTCTCAAGAACTACATTGGAAATAGACATCTACAGTCATACACTATGTGTGTCCTTCAGTCTTGCATTTAAATTCTTCAATGTGTATCTCAACATATAAAGCAAACCAAAGTGATGGAAAAGGTTAGAAATCTGTATTTCTCAAGGGGAAAAAAATAATCTGTATCACATTAGGACTATTCTTAGCAACAAATACTGTGCCTTCACTACCCATGTATTATGCATAATCAGTATATACGTCCAGCCACAATCCATGCATCCCTTCAATAACATTCTTACAATTGAGATCCTCATCAGTAAGTGGCTAAGACAAAGCTGTCATTTCCTTATACTAACATGACACTTCTTCGGGTCAGCTTGTCACCCATATGTGCTTTGGGAGGTAAGGTGGAACACACAAGCTTCACAGCCAAACGAGTGGGTTTCAGACATCACCACATTTAAAAGCCAATGCAGACCTCTCTTTAAAGCAAGGTGAATGGAAGAGAAGTTCTTAGGGTAAACTATCAGAATTCTGTTCAACACCAGTAAGATGGAACTAGCCAGAAGTAAAAAAAATAAAAAAAAAAAAGCTTCTAAAATTATATACTGACTGTCTCTGGAAAGAACTCATGTGAATAAAGCAAGCTACACTAAACACAGATGGGTCTATGTGCCAAAAAGTAATTGTACAAGCACAGGAAATCAGTAAACAAATATTTTGTTAAGCGTAGGACGTAATGGTTCAGGGCAATAACCCTAAAGTGTATTACTAACATGAAATAACTTTTCTTCCATAGCTTGTCTTTTGTAGACAACCATTAGTAAATATTTTTTAACTCTATGTAAGAAACAGAATAGTAATTAGTCTGATTCAAAGCCTGTCTGAATTGGTAAAGCCGTAGAGGTGAAGGTTGTCTATGTAATTTGCTCTGCAACAGAAATACAGAATACTGATCCTTTTGTCTGTGACTATAGATTTATGGGGAAAGAAATGTTTTCTTTCTAACTATTATGGAACTAACATTTACTAAAGAAAAATATTTCAGGCTTTACTTCTGAGAAAATAGTATCTACACAACAGATTATGGTCAGGCCCCAAGACATCACTTCTATTAATAACAGGTACACAAAGACATAACAGATTTTGTCTAGTTCTGAGTACAAAGATTTGAGATCAATTCTTTGTGTGATTGTTTTTTCATCCAATTCTAGCTACAGAAAAATTATGAAAGAAGCAATTCAGGCTAACCGTTAATAGCTGATCTATTAAATCCTAGTCAATGCACTTTCACCATTAAGCCACAAAGGTTTATCCCTGAAATTGCTTCAGAGAAATCATTCAGGGAGTTATCTGATGTAATAGAGTGTGTTGAAATCATATTTTTAAGTACTGATATGACTTAAGAAGTTTACTGGAGACCTGTTTAAGTAATTTGAAATGCAGGGCATGACATGGAATAACCTATAGAGTGTAGTCACAATAAAATCTCGATCATCGGTATCAGTGAGTCCCTGTCAGTCACATCTGTCTCCAAATCCCATTGGACAGTTAATATTTGCTCAGATTCTCATATTTATGTGCTGGTTGCATTTGTTTTGATACCCAGCTGACAATCTGCATAGCATGACAGGCACAGGCAAGCACTGAGGAGCATCAGGGCTAAGATGAGGACTGACTGCATTACCATCTTAAATGGTCTGTCTGCTGAGTGCTGCGATTTCCTTCCTCCCTTACCTGTCACACTTCATTACCCAGTTCCCACAGCAGCCTGATGCTGCCGAGAACAGTGCTCAGCCCATTGCTTTGCATGACAGCTGCAGTTTCTCCCTCTTACAGCAGCAGGCTCTTTTTTTCCTTCCCTCCACATGTCCTAAACCTAGGGCATTCACCTGTATGTGTGCAGAGGTGCACGCAAACACAGCCGTTCATCGCAGCACTGAACAGATTGAGGCTGTGGGAGTCTGCTTGTTTTTAGCCCATTCTCCTCCAGCACTCTGAGAAGGGCTCCTAAGCAAGTGCACTGGAGAAAAACATGCTGTCCCAAACAGACAGGCTGCCCTACAGCCTGTGCACCTCCACACCACCCACAGGAACAGAAGAGATGGTCTCTCTATGTTCATAATTTATATGGTGACAGAAAAATTAAGCAGCACCTTAAAACAGATAATAGAGAACCTGATAGTTTAGCTACATGACCATTTAATCTTTTTGTTTTCAGTTTAAGATTCAGGAGTGGGAATAGCTTCTCTAAAGCACAAGCAATTTTGAGATTTCTAGAGCAAAGAGCTGGCTGCAGTGTTTCATGTTCAGATGAACACTCACAAATTCTTTACCTGACATTTTGCATAAAATTAAACCAAATATTTACTTTTCCTGCTCTTGTGTACCCTAAGTTTAATCTTTTGAGTTATGAACACTTGGTCAGATGGAAAGGGTGGGAAGGACAAACAAGGCAGTAATTCCCCAGGCACCCTCCCACTTCAAACACAATGCCAATAACGATGAATAAACACAGGAGTAAGCAACTTTATAAACAGAACAACTGTATTTTGGAAAGTGAATTATCATTCTCTGCAATTATTTAGACTGTTCCTCCTGACAGCAAGTAGTAGGTGTTTTCTTACATCCCTGTTTTTCTCCAAATAATATGCAGACACCAGAAGTAATAACTAGTGACACCTG
The DNA here is from genome assembly GCF_039878825.1 of Excalfactoria chinensis. Taxonomy (NCBI): domain Eukaryota; kingdom Metazoa; phylum Chordata; class Aves; order Galliformes; family Phasianidae; genus Excalfactoria; species Excalfactoria chinensis. The sequence continues at coordinate 63,294,921 of NC_092828.1, read as the reverse complement.
GAACAGCCAACTACAGCTCCAGTCCCATGGCAGGAACTGCTCACAGCTCTGAAAAATCCCAATTCGACATGATTCTAAAGGGCTATATACTTGTCTTAGCCACTGCTACTAATCCATTGTTCTGAGTTTCAAATACCTGAATTTGTACTAACTGGGTTAATAAGCCCTTACACAGCAACGCTGCTATGTCACAGAGTATAAAATAATGCATGAGGAAAATGAGAATTTTGAAGTTAAAAGGTATTAGAACACCAGGTAAAAATTAACACACTGTAGAACAATATCCTGGATTTTAATAGTATGATTAAAATGTAAGCAACACATAAATGAACACAGTAAATTAAAAACACTGTCACAGATGGAAAGAAAAATAATCTACCATTTTCTTAGTTTTTTTTTTTTATTATTATTTATTTCCTGTCTACAAAGACAACCGAGAGTTTAACAATTCAATATATTTGCATCTTGCTAAAACTGAAAGCCATGCAATGGATTCATGCAATAAATGAGCAGCTAGCTTGCTTTCAACTATGGGCACAACTGGGCGAATTCTCTTATTTGATCATCAAAGACATACTAAAGAAAGTTCTCTAAATGTACTAGGTTTTGTTTTGAAACAAGGAATCCTCTATACCATATAATTCCATGTATTCAGGCACGTTTTCCCATTCTTTAGCACTTTATGAAACCTGTTTGATGCTGGCCCTGATGCTTGCAGAAAAAAAGAGACCCATGTACACGAAAAGTTACGTACTGTGTAAAAGTGAGTTTCCATCTAATAGTTAAGGCTTTATCCTATCTTCCATTCTATACAGTATTATTTTTCCTGTATGCAGAAAATACATATCAGAAAGAATCTGTAATGAATTAAGTGATAAGGTGAGATGCCTGGTTCAGTAAACTCATTAATTAGAATGAGATCCTGTTTTACCTTGATAAAGGTGTGCCCAGTGCAGACTCAGGTGAAGAAGGCACAACTGGACATCCCTTTGCCAAACTGAAGGGTTTACAGCACTATCAATTTATTTCAATCAAACCTATGAACTGAAGATACTATATAATGCATACCATACAAAAACAAACCAACAAACCATGTACACTTACTGATTACCCAACCAGAACCTACACATACTTCTTTCCATGATTATGGTCTTCATTAATTCCTTTGCTGTAGCCATATACACTTATGCACCAACACAGTCTTCCACAGGAATTTGATTTAAGTAGGAGGAAAAGTGGAATATAATCAAAAGATACAAGTACTTCATTCATTCAGGCTCATAGAGTTAATCTATATTCAGAGAAACTGCTTGATACAGTGCCATGAATACCTACTATAATGGCTCTGCATAACGATGGTTCCTTCAATAAATATGAGATGCGCAGTAACATCTACACCATAAAGAATGTTTTAGCCTTTGCCCTTCTATAGTTTATGAGTGCCATCCTTTAAGATCAAATAACAGTTACTGACTCTGAGTGGATTAAGGCTTCAGATTTTTTCAATATGAATGATAAAAACCTCGCTTTTTTTCTTCTACAGTGAAATGGTAAGATGCTGGTAAAAGCATAAATTATATTAAAATGGGACATTCTGCAAATAACAGCATCACAGAAAGGCAAGAAAATGATGCATTCATTCACTCATTCATTTATAAAATCTATAAACTGCAGATCCCTTCAGGGGACACTGGATATCATTTACAGTATGAATAGGAATGGCTTTCAGATAAGGAAATTAATCAGCAGGAGTTTTGTGATCTCTGAATTTTTTTAGATCTAGAAATCAATAGCCTGCAGCCATGCTTGTTTTGTGACCTCACCAGACACTGTAGGAGATATTAAATTAGAATTCAAGTCATTGCAAAAAGCAACATTCTAAAGAGCTGCTCAAAAATAAAGGCTCAAATTAAAATTTTACTATCAAATTTTAACCCAATTTGATTCATATACATTTTAAAGCCCTATACCGAAAACAAAGCACCTCTACAAGCTCTAGTCTCTGCCTCTTTCCAGTCAAATGGATATTCTTAGACCTAACATGAGATACCAAGCCCTACTGATCATCTTTCAGGCTCTAATGCAACTGCCAGGCATTTGCAGATGGTTCTCATTGTGTGTTCAAGCTGGGGCAGGGTGGGCTGGCTGCCACATGTCTCAGAGCTGCCTCTAGCTGGAGACCCTACAGCTTCTAGGTCTCTAGAAGATGCTACTGACATTCCAGAAAGTGAAAGGAGGGCACCGGAGTTTCTCCACCCCACAGTCAGAATGAACAATTTCAAAGAAAAAACATTTTCCAGCATCTCCGTAGAATTATCACAAAGGAAGATCCTGTGCTCTACCATCTTGTTATCAAACCAATAACTCAAGCTGTGTGCTCATGTACCTCATTCTGAGTGATCTCATTCATTTTTATTCCCTGAATGACTCACTTTTCACACTAATGTACTGCCCTGTCACTTTGGTCACTTGAAAGTATTGATTAGCACTACAACTGAAATTATAAAATACAGTCATTCACCCTAAAGGTCTAAAATTCATAGCATTTCAAGCAAGAATGAGATTAACTCTCCTCATTTTGAGACTTTTTCACACATTATGTTCAACATTGGGCCCTGGCAGGATGAGATATATCTGTTCTGCTGAAGATGCTGTCATTCAGATAATGAGACAGACGGCCAAAATTGCCACTTATGTCACTTAAATACCTGCTATCATTTTGCATTTTTAGACGCTGTTCCAAGACATAATAAGACCTAGTAAAGAATGATGCTATTCAGAGAAAAAGAAAACAAACAAATAGTCCCCAAAATGTAGAATTACTCTGCATTGTGGAGAACAACAAAACATATAAACACTAACCTGAAAAGACAAGGTTTTAAAATAAAAAGTGAAAAGAAGGAGTTTTGATTTTCAGAGGCTTTCACAGTAAAAATATTGGGCAGATTTTAGTGTAACTTATCAGACAAATTCATTTCTCAGAGGCTAATTTATTTCTTATGGCTAGCCAAATGTATCCCTAAGTAGAGTCTCATTTAAAAGCTAACTGAAAACCCAGGAGGAGTATGGCAAAATTGGTGAGGTAACTTGTTAAGATTCCCAAGCAGATGAAGTATTAAATTTGTATGAAGATATTTTCTGAAATTAACAATTAGCAAATCAGACAGATACCAAGAAATAGGCACAGCCACAGAGGAAAATAGAAAGATCACTGCACAGCATTTTTGTGTCTCAGAGACTTGGATTTTTATTGATATCTTCACTTTCAACAGCCACAAATGTGTCAGCAGCCCATAGAATTCAAATGAAGTGTTCCAGCTGCACAATCATCCTCAACACTACCTGGTCTCCCATCACAACCTGTGCAGTCTGAGTGCCCAGGAGCCATCTGGAAGGAGGTCTCTCTCTTCTCTACCTAAAGGGGTGCTAAGACAAGACAACAGTGGATTGTTGTTCCAAATAGGATCAATGCAAGAGGAATACAAACAAAAATAATTATGAAGGACAGCATGATTTCAAAAGAAAAGAAAAAAAAAAAAGGACACTAAGTCTGAAAATAAAAAAATAATAAAAACGCAGAAAATATTACTGCATTTGCTTTCAGCATCACTCATACTTCAATAACTGCAGATTACAGTGATGCATTAATTTTGTCCCTACTATTACTCACACTGCCTTCTAATAGAAGCAGTCCTCTTCTAGATTCAAAAAGTTACACTAAGCACTTGATTCTGTGACAATCCTAACAAAAGTCTGAACAACAGTTAATCATACAAACAAGTGAAGCATCGCATGCTGAATTAATACAAGACGATGAACATGAATATTTCTAGATATTCTTTTAGATGCACTGAGAGTCTGGCAGGTTTCTCTGAACAATTTGTGATGCTACTAGCAATGTCTGCTTGACAAGACTGTAAAATGACACAATCATGTAACTACACATTGCAGCGACTAGCACCATAAAATCATCAGTTGCTGTAAACCAGCAAGATTTGACAGAGTTCATGCAGGGTTATATCACCGTACAGCAGATGAAGAACCTGGCCTATGAGTTACAGTTGGCTCTCTGTTGCATTTATGATAGCAAACACTGATAGAAAATTTGCCTGTGATAAACTGTGCAAGCTAAAGGAAGTCAGTATGAAAACTTTAACAGGAATATCTGAACCTATGCTGATTTAATACAAAAAAAGACGTGTATTACAACATCCTCTCCATTTCCTAGAGTATCCACATTGGAAAACTGTAATTCACACACTTACTTTGTTTCCATGACAGGCTCAGAGCCAAGAAAACAGATGAGCTTCTTTAGAAAGAGAGCTGCATGTAAATTCCTAGGTATACTTGAGACGACCTGCAATATTTTTCCTAGGTGGAGAAGTATTATCACTCCTAATGGCCTGCGTTACTCTGCTAAACCCTGACGTCCCTTCCTGTCTCCTGAATATTCAGCTCAGTTCTTGCAGCTAAGAAAACTGCACAGTCGCAAGGAATAGCAGTAGTAACAAACGCAATCAGTCACTGACAGGATGATGACTTACAAAGTAGATTTTCTCTCAGCTTGTCTGACTAACAAACACTAAAAGTGACTGCATAGTAAGGTCAGGCACATTACTGACAACCCCATCTATATGCAGACATGCACACATAGTCTATGAAAGCCTTCAGAAAAGCTCCTGAAAGTATAAACTCTCCCAAAACTATTTCAGAAAGCTGGCAGGCTTAAATATATTTACTTCCCCATATTTCGCAGAGGCTCCAGCCAAAGTCTTGGGCACACATCTTTAAATTACCAGGGAATTTATTTTATATCTCACAATCAAGCCAGTTCCTTAACACAAATTATTATAATGAGTTTAAAGTCACGCATACATGACAGTCTAGAAATGTGTAGTATGCCCAGCGTACAACATATATGCTGTAACTCCAGCAAAGCACAATCCCTTCCTTTACCAGGTGCTCTGTGAATGCACTGAAATGTTTTTACTTAGGTGTCCAACCTAAGACTGTAGCAGCTCAACAGACACCTGTTTCAGTAGGCTACTTCTTATTTTGTTATTCATCCAGTTAGTGAAGCAATAACTGAGAGCACACCCTTTTAATCTGACCATTCATTCTGGACATTTTTTTTTTTACTGTGAGGAATCTTCAACCACAAAAAACACCACGGCACCCCAAGTGTCTGGATGATAGGAGTGGCAAAGACATCAGCAGATATTGGTCAAGGAACTAACTGGGATCATGAGGATCTATATTATGCACTGGCATACTCTTTGACACAACTGAGGAGCTTCTATCCATAGTGTTTGCTGAAGATGTGCTGCTGATGGTATACATGAAACTGGAGATCAAACTGATCATCACTGATACCTGCTGAGAGATACAGTTATTCCAGCTCTCAGACACAAACACCCTGGTAATCCAGGAAATGAGAGGAAGACTGAGCATAGAAATAACCTCACTGTGACAACGGAACACTTCAAAAATATTTCAGAAGCCACTGAAGTTGTTAATGTGTTAGCATATCTCCAATTCCTTTTCTATTGGAAAAAAAAAAAAATATATATATATATAGTATTAATATTTGAAAATTAGTATTGATTGGGAAAAGAGGGATGTGATCTCTCAACTTAGTATTCATGTCATAGCTAATGGATCCCAGTGAAACAATGCATTTCACAATATTATGATTCCTCGCTCCTCATGAATAAGGTGCAGTACACTCCTGCTGTTAACTGTCTTTGCAGAGAGTTCTTTATTTCTTGCCACCTTACTCTTCCTCCATCATCACTGCTATTCTGTGTATTTCTGAAAACTGGTACAACAGCGTCCAATTAACATCCATGGTTTTCTAGTACAAATGAGGAACTCGTTATAACAAGTCCCACAGAAAACAAAGCTTAAAGCAAAGCTGTTCTACACTGTTACCTAAAGACAAGGTTCAGGCATAAACTTTTATGTGCTTCAGCCTGCATCCTTCAGGAGTCACTAGGGCTAGATATGGAAGTGAGATGCTATAAATCCAAGGCGTAGATGCGAAAAAAGGAACATATTTCCAATGCTTACTCCAACACCCCTCTCAAAGAAAATAACTGCCAAATTTGATTACACTAGTGGAGTCATTTCTAACATGGAAACAGACCACACTTCACAGATGGCAAGGTATAAGAGCATCGTTCAGTGAGAGACAGTGTCTGAGTAGGGACAGATTTCATGGCTGAACGTGTTGGGAGGAACAGCCGGCTTGAGCATTCAGTGCAAGGGAATCTCTCTGTTTTGTCAGCTGATACACTCTAATTAACTTTTTTTTCCTCCACCCATTTTTTTAATGTATCTCAGCCAAATGAAATATCCAAGTTACATACAGTATAAGCAGGAATATTCTGACTAGCTGATCCACAACGGAGGACTCCGAGTGTGTAAATTATTCAACTGGTAATGAAAAACAATCACATTTTGCAGGATAAAGAGACCAGTCCTTTGAGTAACATGAAGTAGCAAGTGACCTCCTGATCCCACATTCCTATTCAGTAAGTGACCAAAAATCTTATGGTCTTTATGTTGAGGTTTCCTTTTATACAAACTGCTGTCACCTACTAAAGTAGGTAGCTTTTTCCACTTATTATTTTCATATTTATCAACACTGAAAGAATCTCTGCTCTCCATGAAAGCATCAAGACTTCATGAAGAGAACTGATAAAGAATATGTATTCATATATATATATATAGTCCCTACAATTCACATCAAGCTGTGCAAGATCTTACTACCTGCAAATAAATCAGAACTTAGTTAAAACTCCTATCATCGGGAAATTTATTTCCAGTGGAAGGGTAGGTATTAAGCATAGCTCATTAAATATAAATCTATAGTTCTTCAAACTCTTTACTTAACCTATTCTTTCAAAACATTATTTTTGAGAGCACTCAATAGAAAGCTGAAGGACCACCTGCAAACTTAAGTACTTTGAGAAGCCACACATGTGCAATCAGAACTGAAACTATGCATGAGAATGACAACAGTTTCATCATATTTATTTTGCATCCTATGCTTCTGTGAGGCTGTCACTAGCAAACAGTGCCAGAATTTCTCCCAATAGTTCTGGTTTGACAGAATTCCCATAAATTTCAAAGGAATTTTGAATGAACAAAAACACAGACAATACTGAATTTGTAGAAATTTGGCCATATTCCATTTATTGCAGGATCTGCAGAGTTTTGTTAAGCAATGTGTTTTTTGACTCCTAATTAAACTACTTGATTTTTTGTCGTTTTAAACACTCAGCCTCAGTGAAAACATGTAAACGTTTTTATGTATTTAACATGCAAATATGCTTTGTGTAAAATTCAGACAACAAATTACAGATCTCTTGGAACATACACTTTGCATGCACCTTTTCCTCTCAAAGTATTACACATGCAAAAAAACCCCAAACAAACCCAAGAACGAACAAACAAACAACAACAAAAATAAACCCTGAAACAGACTGAATCTCACCATGTGGACTGCTAGGAAAAGACCATAAAGAAAGGCAATGGCAGATAGCCAGTTCTAAATTACCCAAAAAAGGCAATGGTCACAACCAAATTAAAGAAAGAAAGTTTTTCTTACCCATTCTGAATATCAGGGTCCCCAGAGCACTCCAAAAAGAAGAACCTCCAGGTAGACTCCCTTTCCTTGTGGCAGCCAGCCCTTAAGTGAGACTTAGGGAGGAGAGGAACCAGCTTCCACCCCATCTGGTCACACAAGTGAATTCCTTCACCTGTGCTCCCAGCTGGCTGTGTCCCTTCTCAAGGTTCAATCATTGGTTCAGGCTGTAACTTAGCAATTTTCAAACGAAGACAAAATGACAGAGATGATTCCAACTTTGTTTTATAGCATTTAATAAAATTGTCTGTACACATTCACTTGAAGTTGCCAGTGCTATTTTACAATTAGTCAAACAACAGTGTCAGAATAGTCAATCGGGTGCATTTTGTTAAAGCCCTCACCAGTTTTCTCTATCCTTACTTTTTTTCCTGACAAGATTCTAAAACTCATGTAGGAAGTCTGAGCAGCTCTAATTTTCACACATCCTCTCTTTCCACATTATTCAAATACATTTTCTTCCCCTAAGATTGCCTTTGTTAATTACTTTTAGCCACATTATTTAGTCTATCAGACTGCCTTAATTTGTTGCTACTATATTTCAGTAGGTGCCTACATGACCCCATAAGATATCTCTTCTACAGAAGTCTCTGGCCAACATAGATGCTTGATGTTCTGACACCTGCATTGCAGCATTACATGAGATGATGCATAGAAAGTATTTTGTTATAGATCAACACCAGATGCCACAGAATTAATACCAGGTATAACGTGAAGATGTAATATGCAGAGGTCAGAAATCTCAGCTAAAGCACAGTATTATCTTCATTGTATTGTATCACTGTTAAGTCAGCAAAGGGCTTAGTCTGAGAACTGTTCAACAGAGCTTAACAGTTGGAATTTACTCTTTAAATATAAATAATTTTAGAGATAAAAGGGATCAAAACTGCTTTGCCATTAGATATGGCACAGAACAAAAACAAAATGAAGATATCATCAATCAAAGGTAAAACACCTGTCATATAAATGCACATATTCTCAATTAGTGTGTCAGTCAGTGCTATCAAAGAAAAATGTTACTCTTCCTCATCAGCCATAAAATTATTCTGGCATCACATTTGGCTTAAGAACAAAATACATTCTGTTCATTTTCACCTTGTTTTTGTTCTCATAAGCATTACTTCCGGACCATATTCCTTATATCAGCAGTGATTCCAGTCAAAATCGAGCACTTAATAGGGTTTAAAAAGGTAGAACTCCAATATTAAACCTAATAAAGCTATTCCCTGCGATATATAACTCCCACATGAGTACAGTTCCCAGATCAGTTCCTTCCCATTAACTCCATAAAGCAACTTTAAATTTTCAGTTTCCGTTGTCACCAGACACTTCATTTCCTCTCTCCTTCCAGGGCTAGGGGAGAAGCAGTCATGGGTTTCTCACACATCCACCATCTTTTCAGTCGACCTTGTAAAAGAAGAGAAGAAATGAGGTGTTCTTCATCTCAAATGGAAAGGTGGACAGAAAGGCTGGAGGAAAAGAGAAAGAAAGAGAACTACCTCAATTGTTCCACTTTCTACTCCCTAAGGACAGAATGTAGAGACAGAAAAAATGTTACCTCCTAAAGGAGCAATTAGGAGCAGATCGAAGGGTACATCAGGTGGAACAGTCAGCCTTCCAGGAAGGGTTCACCTTTGAAGCATGCACTACTTCACCCACCTACATGCTTTTAGTATGTATTATTTGTCATTCTGAAGCCTGGCACATACCTGGGCACTAATACTGACTTTCAGCCTCACTTTTCTTCCAGCAAAAAGAGAGGGAAAACAAATAAAAAGAAGAAAAACCAAAAAGCATCAAAAGTAAAGATGCCAGATGCAGCTTAGGAAAATGTGCTGAAGTTATTTAAGTCATTAGGCATGAATAGAGAAGAAATATCTCAAGTCATTACTCATTAGTACCAGTAAATACATTATTCAGTATTATTTTCCAAGTGAACTGAGGTGAAACCTACGTAATAAAGAACTAATTGACAGAGGTGTAGATGTACAAAGCAGCTAAGCTCAGAGAAAAGCTTGCTGAAGAGGCTAAATACCACTGATGTAGAAGTTAAGAGCTAGGAGTGCACCATGTTTGCTCTGGGGGCCTGCTTTTGTTGTCTCATGCTCCCAAAGCTCATCTTGAAGTCTGCAGGCACATAGGGCATTCCAAATCTCAGCAACTCACTGTCAGCTCTCTCCTGAGGAAAGCTACACAGGGACAGAGGAGACCAGCTTGCCAAACAAGAGAATGCACAACAACCTGAGCAGGACAGGCCTTTCTTCCATGGAGGCTGTCTGAGAGGAAGGGGATCCAGTGGCAACAGTAGGCTCAGATGGGAATGGTGGCTCAGCTGCATGCTATCTAGGACCTCTGCACTCTTGCATAGTGACTACCTTGCATTTTTCTACACCCTTCCATATTCCCAACATTAGTGGAGTCCTATCCTGTGTCCCAGGAATGTGGAAAATGGAAGGGACAAAAAATACTTGCCAAAAATGGACTGTATTTTGAGGCACAGATTAAGTCATTTGATGACTTCTAGAGGTTCCCTACAACTTCAACCATTCTGTGATATGGACATGCAGAGTCTGTACAGTAAAGGTACACAGAACTTGTGTGTTCTGAGAGGGCAGAGTCTGTTCTGTCTTACTCAAAGAACAGGCCCCATGGTCCCTTCTATTAAAGCAGATTTTTCTTGAAGTGGAGGCTTTCATATGAAGAACAAGCTCACAGGACACATGGAATTCTAAACCCAGGGTACTAAATGCCACCCAAAGAGCACACAGCAATAGGAGAGAGAGAGTACTTAAGACCACTTGCATTCTGAGGTTAGAGAAGTGAGGAGGAAAGGGTGCTTCAAAAATCCCTTCCTCTGCTTCACAAGAGTGCTTTCTTGTTACCTTGGTGACTTCCTCAGGGCAATCCATGGTTTCGGGCCCAGCTCCTAGGACACTGAGGTTTCAAATGGTCTAAAGATGCTGAATGGATCTGTCAAGCACAACTGGTGGCCCTGCGCTGTTTTACAGAAAAATATCTACTAAATCACACAAATACTTCTGAGTATCAAAAGAATTAATTGTAACATGTCATTTACTATGGCCTATTTCTTTTTCTTTTTTTTTTTTTTTAGACTTTTTCATAGCACATATGAAAATGAAAAAATGCCAATTTCATGTACTTCACAATACCTTATAATTCAAAAATGAACTGCAAATGTAATATAATTTAATGTAATTGTGACAAATTGCACTGCAAATGCATTGAAATTAAATAATTACAGCTAAATGTCATATGATGACACACATTTCTCATCTCAAATTTATACCATACTTCTTCAGCATCCTATTGTAATAACACAGAAGGGTTTTTTTTTGTTTATGTTTTGGTTTATTTGTTTTTTAACCAAAATATTTAACTATTCACTTTGATTTATCTTCTGGTTTAAAATTATTGATTCATAAATAAATAAATAAATAAATAAATAAAGGTCACTGAAGCAACAATTTCAAAGGGTCATTGAGTTCATGTGTTATTCACAGAAGTTAAACCCAGACTGTCAGAAACACACTTCCCTTCCCAGTATAAATATCTCTGTAAAATGGGTATATCGTTAAGGAAGCAATATTACCTTTGTAGAACTTCTGGAAATCTACATTTGAATGGGAAATTATCAACATGCTAAAAAAACTAACGAATTTTACTATGCACAAAGCAAATGTTCAAGTAATCACAAAATAGCCCTTGAGAACTGGAGTGGAATGTAGACAATAACAGCAAGAGGAACAATGGTCACATTGTGTACTGCTGTATAAACCATGGCACAATCTTTCCTGCTTGTATCCGGTGAGTTGTTGAAAATACAGACTTATTTTCTGAGCACTGTACTTCATTTTAATAGCTGTACAATGTAGCTCATTTTGTATACTATATGCAATTCTGAAAGAGATTTAATTTGCTTTTCAGTGTTTATGGTTCAGATTTATATTTCTGTCGACTACCTACTAAAAATCATGCAAAATATAAACTTCTTGTTTTCATTCAAAAATTCATCCTCAGCTGAATAAAAATAATAGAAGAAAAACAGAAGAAAAAAGACATTCTGATACAGTGCTTTGCTAAGAACAAGGACATTATTCAAAATGTTTTCTGCCCACTTCTTTGTGGTGCTATGTATGAGAAGATAGGCTGTAAGCTTTATCCCTGTACACAGCATGCATGTCTGTCCTCCTGTCAGTAAGCAGTCCGTCAAAAAGGATTAGGAGGTGAGGTCCTCTTGCTCGTGCAGAACCTGTTTTATGAAGGTGAGATCTGTTTGAATACATGTTCAACAGTAAATACATGTATACACATGGTTTCTGAGACAGCATAAATACATACTGAATTGTGATTATCTCAATCATTTAGTATCATCCATAATTTCAACTACTGGAAATGAAGCATATACAAATGGCTGATTTGGACAGTCACAGAATCACAGAATTGTAGGTGTTGGAAGGGACCTCTAGAGATCATCGAGTCCAACCCCCCTGCCAAAGCAGGTTCCTGGCTTTAAGTCTGGGGAGATTTTTTTCTTGGCTGGCTACTTCAGATAGACTGGATAATCCACATACATTAGTAGAAACATAATTTTTAAAATTTAAATAGTACTGTTGGCACTTTTCACTAATTAAACTTAGAATCATAGTCATAGAATCCTTAGAGTTGGAAGGGACCTTTAAAAGTCATCTAGTCCTACTTGCCTGCAATGAACAGGGACATCCACAGCTAGATCACAGAATCACAGAATGGCTAGGGTTGGAAGGGACCTCAAGGATCATCAAGCTCCAACCCCCCCCACCACAGGCAGGGCAGCCAACCTCCATATTTAATACTAGAGCAGGATGCCCAGGGCCTCATCCAATCTGGCCTTGAACACCTCCAGGGATGGGGCATCTACAGCCTATCTGGGCAGCCTGTGCCAGCACCTCACCACTCTCTCTGTAAAGAACTTCTGCCTGATATCTAACCTAAATCTTCCCTCCTTCAACTTAAAACCATTTCCCCTTGTTCTGCTATTATCTACACTTTCAAAGAGTTGACTCCCCTCCCATTTGTAGCCTCCTGTTAGGTACAGGAAGGCCGCACTGAGGTCACCCCGCAGCCTTCTTTCCTCCAGGCTGAACAATCCCAGCTTCCTCAGTCTGTCTTTGTAGGGGAGGTGCTCCAGCCCTCTGATCATCTTTGTGGCCCCCCTCTGAACCCTCTCCAACAGCTCCCTGTCTTTCCTGTACTGGGGGCTCCATACCTGGACACAGTACTCCAGATGGGGTCTCACGAGGGCAGGGTAGAGAGGGACAATCACCTCCCTGTCCCTGCTGGCCACCCCTCTTCTGATGGAGCCCAGGATACCATTTGCTTTCCAAGCTACAAGAGCACACTGATGGCTCATGTAAAGATTGTCACCCATCAAGACCCCCAGGTCCTTCTCTGCAAGGCTAATCTCAAGGACTGTTTCTTCTAGACTGTAGAAATGCCTGGGATTCCTCCGGCCCCAGTAATAGCACTGTTAAAGGGAAATGACTTATCACCTATACAGAAGCGGAGATTCAATAACAATCTTTTGAAACTTCACAGAAAGATGAGGGCATTCTGATGTCTACTCTGGTCTATGCTTAAATCAAAATATCAAAAGTAATATTCTCACTGTATTCCATATAACACTGCTGGTCCAGTTATTTGTGATATAAAAAATTACTTTATAAGGAGATAACACAAAAAACAGAACAAGCATATCATGGTTACTGCTGTTCTGGCTCAGAAGCTGAGGCACGACTGCATTTTGCATTAACCAAAATGCACAACAAACTTGTCCAATAAGCCATAAAAGAAGGAACTGCATCAATCTGTCTTCATAGTCAAATGGAAATATACTGATGTTTGCAAGGTTATGACTGCATAAATAGACCACCAGTGCAAACCACAGAATAGGATGGAACAATATCCTTGCACAGCTCATTTGAGGAAGACTACAGAAATCTAAGCTAAGTTTCTTAGCTTTCTTCACATTATTTGCCATCATCCTTGATAAAAGCCTTTAACTAAGTACTGTCCCTAAGTGCAACATGAAATGAAATACAGGTATATCTGAAAAATGAAGCTGTAAATCCAGTTCAAGAAGCAGAAGGCTTAGGTAAAGTTTACTACTACAGTAACTGTTTTCATTCCTGAGTTTAATGGTAATACTCTGAAGCATTTGAAAAACGGCCTGGGTTTCAAAAGGCAGATGTCTTTGACAAAAGTTTTCAAATGCATAGGCTATGTTTTCAGTCTTCATTCAATTCATATTGATCATCTCCTGTTCTTTAATATAATGCTCAGTGTCACAGGCTAGGGCAGTATTTTGCACTGCCTTTGCTCCAAACACGAAAGTCAGCAGACATTTCCTGAAATGTATGGGCCAATTACAGAAGGGCTGTTTTTCCTGCACCACAGGTACATGGTGTTTTGCTATCTGGGTTACCTCTTTGTAGAAAACTTCTTCAAACTTCTCTGAAAAGACAGCACTTTCTAGCAGATCAGAAATTTGTATATCAAGTCATGTTTCTTATGGCAGAAGGACTATCACAACACCTCAGGAGTTATTTAACATTTCCTGAGTAAAATTTTAAATAGGATTTAATACCAGACTCATACTACAGAGTTTAGCTTTCAGAAATATAGATAATATGACAATCCAATAAATAAATCATCACAGTGCACAAACAATCCATACACCATCACTATATCTTGAAACATTCATCAGGTCAGTACAGACCCTCTGACTCCCTCATTTTACTCAGAGAATCTTAACATCCAGCAAATATATTCAATATGAATGTCCCTAAGCAATGTGACTAACCAAAAGGCTTATTCCATTAGAAATCTACACTGAAAGCCTATAACAAATCACTGCAAATGACCTTTTTCTAAACTGTTATTTTACTCATAGTAACTAAGAAGGAAGCATATTGTTATAGCCTTTATTACATTTTACTTTCTTCTTTTGGAAATGTTGCAATATTCTCCAATAATTACACGGATAAATTTTTCAGATGAAAAACCAGTCCTGGAATATTTTAATGCCACTATAAAACAAGACAGGAATTAATCTTAAGAATGTTCAAATGTTCCACAAATAAATTATCTATGGAAGGTTCCAATTTAAAATTGAGACATTTAGATTTATTTCTATTAACTTTCATTGGTTTTTCACTCTGCTTTATAACGTAGCCACTAAAAGAAGAGACAGGTAGGTAGTGACCATGAAACAGCTCTCAAACTAATGAAAGCCTGCTTTGCCTTCCAATCCGCATGCTGTTTCCCTCAGATACACATGAAGTAATTTGAGTTAAAAAGTCAAACAAGTAAATTATTGGCTATTTTTAATCATTGTCTAAGAATGGCTGGGTTAATGCATTCACGATCAAAAAGTGATTCTACTAAACACTTCCGAGTAATGTGCAATATAACTGACCCATATGGCAATTCTGCATGGCAATTTTTCTTTGATATATGAACCCATTTCAAGTTTACAATCACCTTAATTATTTCACCATTATCCCTGTTTATAGTGACTCTTTTGTACATTTATGAAGGAACACACCACTGGTCTGACTGTCCTAGCGTTTCATCAAATTTATTATTGAATTCCTAACCCTCTAGCAAGCAGATCTTTGGCTGATGTAGCTAGCTAAATCATTGGCAATCCGAATGTCAGGCATAATTAGGCTAGATAAAACACAAGGACCTTCCCCTGGAAAAATAACATCATAATTATCTGTTTGCCAACACACCCCAAGGCATCAGAGCAGAGAGGTGGTTTGCATGTTCTGTTAGATTACAAAACTGAAGAGATGGAAACAGATCAGCGTATTTTAGATTTCCAGTTTTGATATTGGAGGGATATTAGTGCAAACACTTTTTAAAAGAGAAATTTATCCTTTTTTCCTCTTCAAAATAAGACTTATGTTGAGACTCACCTCTCTCTGGTGTCCCCTGGCCTGTAAATCTTCAAACAAGAGATTTCTCCAGCTCTGACCAGGACCTGCCTGAACTTGTCCATCTGTTTTCCTCAGCAAGCTTTGAGACAAAGGTGCAAAATACAAATAATTTCTTATCATACATCATATAGATGTATTTATATTCTATGTTAAATGGTGTAACGTGTCTGCTAGCGTTTGAGCCAGAAGGGCATAAGAGAGCAGGTAGACTCTAGATACGAAACAGAAACTGGGTAAAGTCCAGAAAAAGCATAAAGGCAACAAAATAAGTGTAAGGAAAAAAAAAAAAAAAAGAAAAAAGAAAAAAGCAGAATATAGATGTTTAGAACATGTAGAAAGGATTCTGGGTGAAAAAAAACTAATTTCACCAATAAAAGGATAATAGCTGCATTTCCAGTTATGAAATTAAGTTGAATTCCCACTTAGTACTGCAAATCCAGCTTGGATTCCTTTGGAATAAGTTATTATAAACTCCTGAAAAACACAGCAAACGGATAGTTACTATCATAGAAACACATTTGTAGCCTGAGCTCATTTCTAATTGAACAAGCATGCCCAAAATAGTGCAAAAGTGAAAGCCTGTTTGTCCTGATCTGCACAGATGAAGTGCTGAGCTTCAGAGATGCAAATTTTTCTCAGTGTGATTTGCTGACACCTGATGGATTCTCTCCCCATGAGAATGAGGATTTGCATATGAGAAACGCTAGGACAGGGAAACCTGAGTGTGAGTCCACGCACTCTCTCCCCCTCCAAACTCTCCCAAAGCAGAAGCAGTGCTGGATCAGCTGCAAGCAGCTTCAGGCCAGCCTAACAAAGTCTGACACAGCACTTGCAGCCTGTTCTGTCTGCAGCACAAAACCTGCCTTCGGGGAGGATTTTTAAAGGCTGTAGAAGCCCAGCAGGAGTTAAGGCTTTTGTTCAGGAAGGCATTTCAGCACATACTAACTCTCATGGAATTCAGCACAGTCTTGCGCTGGGCCTTTTAACAAATCGGGTGGGATTAAAAACGTCCTCAAAATTAAGACTGTGACTTAAGAACATCACTGCAGCAAGGCCTTAACTTTTGTGAATAATCCTACCTACATTCAAGAAATGCCCACAGTCCCTAAAATATGCTTACTCTGAATATTAAAGGATTTCTTAGTACCAGATTAAAAAGGAAATAGGCATGAATTATTTATTTCAAATATTAAAGTATTCATAAACCTCTGGAGCCACCCAGCTAAGCAGTAAGAATTCTCTACATAAATAATTTACAGTTTAGAAATTGTTACAAAATGCATGATGACTTGTTTGTGTGAAACCTGATGGGGGGTCATTGTTAGGATGGCATAACTGACAGCTATTACCTACACAGTGGAAACAGCTATTTAACAACTTTCATATACTCACAACTTTGAAAATGTTCAAATATGAATAGCCCCATAACCAAAAATACCCCTGGTTTTCTTTACATATCCGTCTGCATACATGTAAAAGTGCACGCTTCTATCTATATATAAACATGTACTTATATGTAACTATGCAGGTAGGCCATTTGGCCTGCTAGAATACTCTGACATGATTGATACTCTGAATCATTGTTACTATTGTCCTCCTTGCTACAAGGCTCTCTTGGATATTGAGCCTCTTGCCTGTTGTTGTCTTTAATTTCCAAAATATGTATGTCTAGAATCCCCTTAGGACATGCTTTTTATCTTCCTCCGCAAATGTGGAAATAACTTCAAAGTTCTGTTAGTAATTTATATATAGCATTATGGACTGGGGTCAGTTTGCAACTGAATTCCTGTGGCAAGAATAAGATGAGCTGATGGAAAGGACAGTTTAATATAAAATGCCTCCTTGCTCAAAAGTTCACACCAAGGCAGGTTCTGCATGCCTTGTTCATACACACAGTTCTCTTTGAAATCAGAGCTCTCATTGCTTTGCGGTATTTACAGTCATTCACACCAAGGTGGATAAATGTTGAAGATACAAGACCTCTAACCTAGCAGCAATTTATCACAACCGCACTCACTGAACCTCCAATCAGACATGGTTGAGTGGAGACAGTTTCCAGTTATAATGAGACAGCAGTGTAAGAGCAGCCCCAAAGCAAAGTTCACCAGATGCCTGTGAGGCATACCAACTGACACATACTCTCAGTGTCTAGATCTGGTGTGACATCCACCACAGGAAGTGCCTTGCATACTGGGGTGTTTCTCCATAGCATGGATTTGGCCCCTGAAAGTTTAGTTTGTCCACTCAATTTCTTGCAGCCAAACTGCATGACAGACTACTGAAAAAACAAGACAGAAAGGCTTCTGTAGCAAAAGGCCCCATTGCTGTCTGAGGGAAATGCAGATCAGACCCACTGGCATGGTGACTTCAGACTATCTGTAATAAGGACGAAACCTGGTCTCTGTAATGCTCCTGCCTGCTTGGCTACCCCTGGAGTCAACCATCACATGCATAAATAGCAGCATCAGGATTTTGTTAAATCTTTGTATTTTGTGCTTCAAGCCCTAAAAACAGCCTTTTCACAAGGCATTTTTGTAGATTAAACTTAATTCAGTGTGTCCTAGCTGGCTCACTGTCTCTCTAACTCCTGTAGTGGTCAAAATGTAATTAGGAGCAGTTAAGTTTCTCCTGCAATCTTCTCCAGAAATATTTTTTGAGCTATACAAAAATGTTTTAATTGCATTCCTAAACATATACTAGGATATCTAAATTGGCTTGACAGAGCTAAAAGTTATGTCACCTGTTTTAAAGGGTTAAATAAGTTATTCAAAGAAAGCACTTCCAAAATTTTAACCTGTTTCTTCTTTCCTGCCTTCTGTTTTTAAGTATTCCTCTCACCAGTATTTTTTCTCCTTGGTGGCTACTGAAAACCTAGGGGAAAAAAAAAAGAAAGATAGAATCATACAACTATTCTGTACTAATACAAGAATTTGGTTATCAATCATACATGTGTGCTCTAGAGTAAGACTTATGTATACATTTATATATTGGCCCAGACAAGTCTGTGAATGGGCTAAGTACAATGAAGGACGCTACAAATGTGGGCAAAGGAGTACATATATACACAGAGGCAGCTGTTCGAAAACTTGACACAAAAGGCTTCTATTTATATGTCTTGTAAACAGTCATTTTCTTGAATAATCAAGATGATCATCAATGATAATTCCCCTAATGATAATAATTTTTAAAGGTAAAAATCTAAATAGTGATTCAGTTGTATAAAACTCAGATTTAAAATTGTAATTAATGCTGTGTGACATGATAGGCAGATATTCATCATGAGATTCTCACAAGAGCATGAGAGTCTCCCATGCCACAAAACAAACCATAGAAATACTAACATGCAAAAGAATCCTAGAGGGAGAATTATTAAAACTCATCCATAAATTTCATGTCTTCAGCATAGTTAAGTCCTATCCTCTTACATTAATGCTGTTCTCTCTGATTTGCACTGCTTCTAACTGGGAGTGTCTCCAGCTTATCATTCCAGAGATACGAAATGCAAAAGAACAATTAAAAAACAGCTGCTGTTTAGCATTTGCTATAAAACTTTAGGATTCCTAGTAGGTGTTCTTTAGAAAAAGTTAATTAGTAATTTAGAGCAGAATAGAGCTCATCACAATTTCTGTCCTCAGTAGCACCTGGGGAACTCTCCAATACTTGCAGTGGGGGCTTCCTTTGTATCTTTCATAATGGAGTTTACATTATAAAAGCACTTTTTAAAAATGCTACAGAACTCGGAGCACCAATAGACAGTGCTGATGTATCTCATCTTTATCTCAAATGACACAGATAAAGTGTGCTGCTGTATCAGTCAGTGAAGGGAGAGGATAATCCCTAGCAGAGAGGCTGTTAGGCAGATCAAGGATGAAAGGATGTCTAAACACAGGGTTCACCTATGTAATTAATTGTGCTCGTGCAGAAGTGCTGAACCACCAGCACAGTCCCTACAGCCTAGGATATTGATCTGTAGGAAACAAACTGTATACTGCCTAACAATTGCCTGGAGATGATTTCTTATTATCTCAGCTGGGCATCCAGAGGAGGTGCAAAGCATAGTGAATATACAATGAATATGTCCATAGTCACTGTAGGGAGCAGTCTCGACTGGTGCCACCAGCCCTGAAGTGTTTCAGAGTGCAAGTGCTAGGATCAGAGGCAATGGACTGCCACTTGCTTTCAGACGAGATGCATTTGAAGGCCCTCACAATCTCCCATGCAATCTTCACACTTTATCAGGAGAAACCTAAGAGTAAAACTCTCTGATTACACACTGTTACTTCAGCACCAAATTTTAACAAGGCAGCAACATGAAAGCTGACTGCTATAGGCTCTGTATTAAGTGAGCAAACAAGATTTGTAGGTGAAAAATACTAGGCATGCCATGCTCCAGTTTGGAGCCTGATAGAAAACAATACTGTGTACAAATATTAATACATCAACAACACATTAATCACTTTAAAGGGCTGTCCCATACCTGTTACAGACTGTATAAATGCCTGGGATTCCTCTGGCCCAAGTGCAAAAACTTGTACTTTGCTGTGTTGAATCTCATTAGATTCACTCAGGTCCACCTTTCAAGTCTGTTGAGGTCCCTCTGATTGACATCCCTTCCTTCCACTGTGCCAACCACACCACTCTGCTTGGCATCATCAGCATACTTCCTGAGGGTGCACTCAATCATCATCCACACCATTAATAAAGGTCTTAAAGAGCACCAGACCTTTGGGGGACACTGCTCGTTACTGGCCTCCACCTGGACACAGAACCATTAATCATCACCCTCCATCTGTGGCCTTTCAACCACTTCCTTATCTATTGGGTGGTTCACCCATAAAATCCACATCCCTCCAATTTGGAGATAAGGATGTGGTGGTGGGGTGGGGGGGGCATGTTAAAGACCTTGCACAAGTCCAGGTAAATGACATCAGTCATCTTCTCTTTGTCAAGCAAAAGAAACAGTTGTGCTTGTCCACAAATGCCTTAGCTCACATCCACGGTCTTGTCTGTCTCCATAGTCTCCTGTTTGTCTTAGGGTGGAATGAGTAATTTCAAGCTAGCTTGTTTTCTTCATTTTAGGAAAGACAACAGAGGTTTACTTTCCAGGCTTATCTTCTTTTGAGGCATGCAACGTTCTTCTGAAGTCATTTTATGTTTTTTGCCTTTCTGCTCAGCACTCATATGAGGCTGCAAGAGAAGATAATGAACTGATTTTGTATGCAATTAAGTAACAGCTTTTGTGCAATACAGAGTGTGCTTCTGTCCCAGAAGATGTGTTAAAGTGAATTGCACGTTGTTTTTTTTCTTTATTTTCATTCTTTGCAGAAATTATTTTGAATCAATAATTTGCTGTTGAATGTTGGGAGAATGCAAGAATGTTACTCTTGCAAATAAATTCATCTTTAACTTAATTTAAAATGTATATAGAATAAGGAAGATCTAGTGGACTTTCAATTTATTAGCTGTGAACAAGTAGGAATATAACTGAAAAGGAGTCATATAAATAACAGTGTTCTTTTATTTATCTATATAGCACTACCTCTTTGTTTCTGTGATTTAATTTGTAAAGACATAATGGGGTAAATACAAAAAGTGACTGCCAGCTCTTCAGAAAAATAAAGTGATATGAATTCATAATGTAAAGAGTTAATAATATCTGTCCATACAATCTTCAAGGCATAATGAACCATGGATGCTTTCTTTTGTTTGTAGCCTGAAGATTCAGCCTATGTGAAACCTTTTAAATGCTTAATTAGCAGCAATCAGGCACCAAGACAGCTCAATCTAATTGGGGGGATAGGACAACTCTCCAGCTTGGCAGTCGCTGCCTGAAGCAGGAGAATGTGCATGTCTAATTTTCAGCAATTCATCTTTATTTTCTTGTATGAGAACTTTTGTTTTCTTTTATAAAGTTTTGTTAAGGGAAATTGAACAAATAAAGTAGTATAGACTGCATAAAATAATAGTTCTATACCCTGAGGATCTTGGAATGAAAAACTAGTAAATTCTCTTTATAAAACACTGTCATCGAAAGCGCTTTATATGTTGCTCATAACATTATAATACTTTGAAAGTGTTTCTCTGCCACAGCACAGTGTTGTTTTGTGAGACTTAACTCCAGAAGGCTAAGAAGA
Source organism: Excalfactoria chinensis (assembly GCF_039878825.1). NCBI lineage: Eukaryota > Metazoa > Chordata > Aves > Galliformes > Phasianidae > Excalfactoria > Excalfactoria chinensis. The sequence continues at coordinate 63,273,139 of NC_092828.1, read as the reverse complement.
ATCATGTTAACATACTTTAGAAATGCATGAACATGGACTTCAAGTAAACAAACTTGCCATGTCTTTTGATCACCTCAGATTTAGATTGCTACTTAATATCTCTTCAGCATTTTCCTTATTTTGCCTCTGAAGGAAATCAGAAGACATTGTGTTTTCAGCTATTATCTGCTCTTTTTACATGTGCTGTGCTATTTCCATTGTTCGAGAAAGCAAATACAGTAGCACGAAACCTAGTTTTTAATGAAGTGTATCCATGATATTAAGAAAACTCACCACTATTTCATTTTGATGAGGTTTGATTTCTTTCTTTGTCCCAGCTACTGGACACAAAGGTTGATAATGGTAGAGCAAGCTGAAAAAATAAATGCATCCATGCATCTTTAGATAGAAATAGTCACCACAGAAGCAACTTGGTGAGATCTACAGTGATTAAAAAAAAAAAAAAAATCCAGAAAAAAACAGCATGAATCTGGAAAATCTTTGCAATGTGCTTTTTCCATTCAGAAACTTCCTAAAAATTTACCCACAGAAAAATATTTTACTAAACAGGGGGCCAAAGTGACTGGAGATTTCTTGCAAAACAATATTTAAAACGGGTGGTTTAAAGAGAACTACAAAGTAAGCGGTTAATGATTCAGAAATTTCACATAACATCAAACTCTTTCATTTAGACTTTTGTACCAGTCATCAGTTATAGAGAATGTTTTATGATATCTCATGAATTCTTCTCCTCGCTGAAAAGTGTTTAAAACATATTAAACGTGCTTCAAGAGAATGTCTTAATTTAACTGACCATTTAGAAAAATTATGGCAGCAATGCCGAATGTGAAATTTCCACTGATTAAGAAAGTTTTATGGGGAAGATAACCAGTGAAAAATGCAAGCGTACAGGGTCTATTTATAAATGCTGTCAGGGCTGACAGTCCTTTCAAGACTCCAGGTTAACTGAAGGACCATTTTTCATACAGACTACTATATTCTAGTCAAGGCCTCGCTCATTGCCCTTTCACACATACAATTGTCAAACTGTTAAACTTCTGCTCTGGAAAAAAAATCCTTTCTTCATTCTGAATTGTTTTCACTTCTGTTTCCTAGGGGGAGTCACAGAAAGAGTGTGGATAGATTTTGTTTGAATTATGGAAGAATTTTAGTACACTTTCTGCAACTGGAAAAGAGAAAATATGAAAGAACCTTGAAAGAATTACCCTGTGGAATAGTCAAATGGTTAAATGACAAGGTTTTTCTCCTTTCTTGTTTAAAATAAAAATCTACCATGAAACAGTCCAGAAGTACGTAATGGTGGTCTCCAGGCACACGGCTGGAAAACAACCTAATCATTTGGGAAACATAGTATATACTATATAATTTATATCATGAAGTGTTTAGATAATGAATAATCAACGCAGAAGACTATATCTAGTAAGCATCGCTAGCAAAATGGATAATCCTACTTGAAAATATTGTTTGCTTCACTTCATTTTCTGTCATGTGTACAATGCATTCCATACCTGTTTATATTTCATTATGTCATTTTCAGAGTTTGCTGCTGTATATCGATATGTGATTTAAGTACTGCAAAATAGCAGGCTGTAAAGCAAATCACATCAATATCAAATAACAAGTAAGACATTAAGAAACACATTTATTGCCTCATTATATACTGTGATAGCCCAGAGACGTGCATCCAGCATTGATGACTGCCCTGCTTACTTCTGAGTATGCCTCTAAGCAAACTTCAATTAACACTTGTTTTTTCAGTAACCAAATGTTAATTACTTCTCAGCCACCTGTGAAACTTTTGTTGTTTCTCTTTTTTTAATGCTAATAAATAAATAAATCATACTAAAATTACATTAAAGTAGGTAATACTAGCATTTTGAGTTACAATGCCCATGTCGAGGGTATGGGATGTCAAGCAGCATCCAAAGACCACCTTTCCTCCCCAAAAAGCCCTCAGAAGTAAGATCACATTTTACTTTACCTAAGCACAAAATGTAGAAAGATGTAGATCCCAGTTTTTGAGTCTCACCTGTCCCAACACAAACCAATCCTCTGAAATGAGGGAACCTTCTAGTGGTGCTGTCATTCACCTTGCTTCATGAACTCAGCAGTCCAAATCCTTTTGTCACCAACACTTCGCTCTGAAGGATTACCACCTACAAACGCTTAACAAATGCTTAACAAAGGAGCTCAGATGAGTGAACCAGCACTTATCTCATATTTATATAGGGTTATACTGTCACATCTTGTCATGCAAAGAAGTGGGGCATCCTGGTTTCTGCAGTTGCCTGCCTCCTGCACAACACTCCTGAGCACAGGGAGCAGTGTGACCACAGGTAGCCTGCTGTATGGCTATCACAGACAGGAGGACTTTTCAAAGCAACCTGCAAGTTGATTAAAAAAGAAAAAGAAAAAAAGAAAAAAAGGAAGGTGTGTACTGTAATCAGCTTCTTGAATTCTCATGAAAAATGCATGAAGAACAAACTGAGAGTGAACATAAGCAAAGACATTGTTTGCTGAGAGAAAATACAATCTTTGAATTAGCTTGAGATGGCTATGACCTTAATTTCATCTTTGAACTCTTTGTTCAGCTTCCATAGCTCTGAAGTGAGATAATGTAATTTTCTCTTAATTTGCTTATTTAGGACCAGCACATGACTTACTTCAGTGTTCCTGTAAGAAGGTTAGTTGTAAGAACAACTTGCTTTTTAGTACATCTTCAATGCAAAAATTGCTGGCAGTGTTGCAAACATGCACAATTCTGGAAGGATAGCAGCTCCCCCAGCAAGAAGGCCAAAAAATATTCACAGTTATTAGAGATATGTGGTTAGTAATCATTACCTTGGACCTACATGGAAACAAGGAGAGCTATGGCTTTCAGCACCACAGCTCCCTCCCACAGAAATGCATACTCTCACTGAGGCTTTGGCTTAAACTTCTATTAATTTAGGAAGATGGCAACATTCTGTAATAGTCATAAAGGTAAAGAGAAGAATAAAGATAAGCATATTCAGAAAGGTAAATTCTATACTATAAATTCACTGTAGTTCTACATTAAATTGCTGCACCTAACATTCTCAGCAAAGTTTTGTAAGATCCCTCTGACTTCTTTCTATCATGCCTACAGTTCAGAATGAAAGAATTATTTTCTTGCTGGAATAGTTTCTGAACATTGCTGGGTTTGTTGGTTTTTTTGTTTTCTTTTCTTTTTAAGCCAAGTGAAAGAATAGAAGGAAATCACTGATAGACAACGTGAGGAGAATGTAAATACCTCACGAATACATCCCAAGATGTAGGCTATTCATGCCTGAAGGCAACATAACTGTTTTTGTCCTTTCTGGGAGGGTCCATCTCACTGATGTATTCAGAGCGCAAAGATCTAGCAGCCAAAAGGCTAAAATGTGTTTCTATCGTTGTCTGGTTAGAGGCAACAAACAATACAAGAGCCAATATCAGAAGCCAAGTGCTTATCTAAAACAATGAACAACATGGCAAATAAAGAAGTCCTTGAAAAGACAGAAGAGAATTGTGTCCAGGTGCACAAAAACACACATAAATGTACCAACATATTTTTATCCCCAAGAGCTGTCTCTTAAGTTTTGCTGGAATTCATATATAAAGGATAAATAAATCCAAGTTTTGTTACACTTGTGCAAGTAAAATTGTGAAGATGGGATGGGAAATTAAGAGAATGAGAGAAAGAACAGGTTATTCAGAAATAAAAACTTCTGTTCAGCTCACCTTTCCCACATTTTTGTTTCCTTTTTATTTTCTAGCTCACATATTGTGAAAAGTTGCTCAAAAGAGCAGGCAAATATTACTTCGACACATAGCATGGCAACTTAGATTCTGTGGCACAGATTCACAGTACTATATCCTACCAGGCTTAAATTTAATCTAAGGTCATTTTAGAGGATAACAAAGCTAAGGAGGGGTGCAATGAAAATCTTTTCATTCACTCAGTTTGTGTTACACCCAGAGCCATGAGCTGACTTGCATAGGGCCAGACAACACACAAAGCTCACCTATCTGGAATATGGCCAAGAGACTTCTTGGTTCAGTACTGACTGGCAAACTCGATGTCCTCAATTTTACGTCTGCTGATTGTCTCCACATTGGATCTCACGCTTCTTCATCCCCCTCCCTCTTCAGATGAGCTGCAACAGATACAAAGAACTATCCTTTTTAACCTGATGCTATCAAAAGAGTCAACATTACTGGCCAATCTAGCCTATGCTGTTACCACAGAATGCAATTTTTTTCTCGAAATATCTTCAAGGTCAACTTATATGAGAAATGGTAAATGAATCCCAAATGAATCTCTCAGAAACCAACGGCTTCATTTCTCCTTTCCAACAGAAAGGCAGCAATGAGTTTCAATGAATCAATATCTCTGAGGTCAAAATTCATTAGTTTTAGTGATAACTCAAACACCAATATAACTTAAAGCTCTGCTGCTTCCCCATGGCTGCAATAAAAGAGAGAAATTGTCATATTATGAAAGTCTGCAATACAGTTTTTCAAATATTTCACTGTTGAGAATAAAGGACTACTACAAAAGATGTACAAATGATATGTATGTGGGGCTTTGATGTCTGATACTGCACAGATTGCTGAACCTGTCATTGCTTTCAAGAGGAAAGCGAAAAACCCACCAGCAGTGAGTGTGTGAGTGAACTGAAAGAAAGAATGAGTGCTTCTAGACAATTCTATGGTAGGAATTCTTAGTCACTATTTAGGCATAGCTACTCAATTAAAAGTGTTTTGTGACTGCAATAAACGTTTACTGTTTTCACAATAAACATCATCTCACCAATAGAAAAAAAAGTACCCTATTCTTCATAGAAAACTTTCCAGTAGAATAATTCTATCCAGTGTCTATTTAAAGTTTTCTCCATTTATTTATAATAGAAATTCTGTGTTATGACAATTAAACTTTAACTGTTTATTCTCTCCTTGAGGATGCACTTATTTCTATGCATTTCGAAGACATTCTCACCCAGGAACCAGCAAGGGCAGTAGGATCTTCTGATCCATCAGGTGATATTAAGAATTCTAACACTGCACAGAAAACAAATGTCTGTGAAATAGATTCTTTAATGCATTTTATCCAGTTATTATTAAGTTTAGGAATGAGGAAGAAAGGAGAAGACTTCTTAAATTATAGATTAAATGAATTATCTTTAAGGTATTTTGTTATAGAAACCCATCCTTTTCTCAAAAAATAATGAAGTTTATAATAACATCTATAATAAAATTACTTTTTAATACAAGTGTCAATGCAGCATCAACTCTCTTTTCTGAATGCTGGAGGCATTAAAAGAATAAAGTCATTCTTTATAGAACTTTTTCAAGCAAAACAAACTGTGTTGCAGCTTTTTTATTCTTTTTAATCAAACCTCACACTGCGTGAACTGAAAAGAACCCTCCAACAAACAGCAGTACAATTCCAACACAGTTCTGCTCTGTATTGAAATCTGCTTGTTCTATATTTTGAAGGACAGCTTTCATTTACTAACAGAATAATTGGCCAAATAAGTGAAGCTGTTCTAAATTCCTCTAACTCGAAAACAGAGGCCTGTTCTTGTGAATCTCTGTGTTGTTTAGGAATGCAACCATAATACTCTTTCTATACAATATGTAGTAAAAATAAACCTTATTTTTACATAGAAATCAGAGGATATCAATAGCATGCCTGTGCATGATCCTTAAGTCAAAGGAGAAGTCCACAAAAAGGCAAATGCTGCATCTGTCAGACATATGATTCCCTTGTCTCTTTTCATTACTTTGCTGAGGGTGAAAAACTACTTTGAATGGCAAGATGGATACAGTGATACAGCGCTTATGAATGCACATAGTTAAGAAATTGAAGCTGACATTTCATTCTGCACTGTGCTAACCATAAAACATTATTGTTTATCCTAACTTCATTCCATTGTCAGTCAGCGACACCTTTGGCAGCTAGGTAATAACCTTGAATATTATGCAGAGCTAGGGAAAACGTGGTGGTATTTGGGAACTGACTTGACAGCATAAAATCAAGAAGCACTGGGAAAGCAGCGTGTAGCTGAAGTGACATCTCTGATGTGGTCAGTTCATGCATACCTGTGTCTCATTCTCAAGTCAGTCATTTCAATTCTATTATATCTGAAACTGTTTGATGCCACACAAAAAGGCTGTACTACACAAAACAAATAAGAAACACACCAGCTGAAATCCTGAATGCAAAAAAAAATAAATGAGCAGTCAACATATGACTCAATAATAAACTAGTACTCCATCACATAATTAGTTCTTCCTTTCTTGGGAGAGTGAGTGGTCTTTTTTCTCCTTTTCCATAAGTTATAAATTTATAGACTCATAAAATCCTTCAATAACTGTCTTTTTATCGAGGTTGGTGAGTTTCATGCAATTTATCTTCTACACATACATAACCTATTCCAAACGTTCATAATCTTCTGCTTAGCAATACTACTAGATATGTGAAACCTAGATTTGAGACTGGTAAAAGAGCAAATTCTTATAATGGCAGGGTGAGAAATACAGGGAATAAAAACATTCTTTGCCATCAATTCAGAAATTTCACTTGCTCCAAAGAACTCAGTGCATTAAGTCAAAAGCAGATTAAATCAAAAGCTAAAACTGAAGTCCAAAGATGACACAGTTTGCTTTCTAAAAGCTCAATTCAATACTCATAACCATTTCAAAATCTTAATATTAGATTTTTAAATTTTCTTATTTATTGACATGGTATTGTTTTTTTACCCCACTCTACCACTGCAACCCCATAATTATTTTCTCATATTTACTGCATATTCCCTGAGCCTTAATCAAGGACTACAAACCCACCATGTCAGCCTTTGCAGTAGTATTAAATATGTGGTTTAAATGCACTCATTGATAACTGATTTTGGTCAGAGATGAAATATCTATATATTTCTATATATCTACTATATTCCCATGACAAGACTTCACAAGACTAACGAGATCATCCCATACTGCTAAAACTATTGTTCTCAAAACTCTCCTTGTAATGTTCTTAGAAGGTGCATATCAAGACTGCAGATTTGGACTGGGAATCTGAGTTTCTCATCAGTTCATAGATTTATTTTCATGTTAACTAGTAACAACTTACAGCAACTCTTTTCGTTCCATATTTATTTTCAGCTGATGGTTCAGCCCCACAGTTGTCCTTACTCCCATGTAACTGTACAGCCTACCCTTTACAACACAACAGAGAACTGACAACTGCTAAAATCTGTGGATTTCCCAAGCATGTTTCTGAGGAGTCAGTACATGGCTTTAGAGACTTAACTCTTCCTGTCTATCTGGAAGTTTGTGGAATATCCAATAATATTTAGAGATTATGACTTATTTTGTAGTGCAAATGGCTAATAATTTGACAGCGACAATAGTATAGAGAACATTCACATTCTGATATAATATCCAAGAGACAGGTTTTTCTATTTATGTTTCTGTTGTTTACATTAGCATTAATGCTTATGTCAACGCTTAAAGGGTATTTATTTCATAGCGAATTCCCATCTTTTGTTGAAATGAACAGGAAAAAGCAGTGCTTCCGTTAAAAGGAAGATGGACTGATGGGCAAAGGCTGGGCAGTTGTTACTGTTCAGGGATATGAATTGCACTCATTAAAGCAAAGTGCTGTTGAGTGCATGCAATAAATCTAAAATTGGGTTGTTCCTGCAAGCTGCCATAGGTCTGAGGAGGAATTTTACATATAAAGAATTGACAATTAAGGGAGTGATGATATTGCATTTTGCAGTGTACAGAAGGAAAAGATCGTTCCTTAGAAAGCTAAAGACAAAAGCCTTCTTTCTTATGGCATGAGTGTTCCTCAATTTAGAATTACGTGCATCTCAAATACTATCAAAGAAAGCAGGCGTCAATATGCAGATAATACAGTTTGATTATAGCATAAATATGACAAGAGAGAGAAGTACAGAAACAACTGCTAAGGATGTGAGAGACAAAAAAAGGATAACTTTCAGAAACAGTCCTTGTATCTGAAAATTGAATAGTCTGAGCTTATTCTGTATGGAATGAAGGCTCAAAATGAAAGTTTATTGCAAACCCACTTGCTAGATATTCTTTTCTTGATTCAGCATTGTGTGGTGCTATTTAGAGGAGCTGCAAAGCAGAGCCTCTTTCAAAGGTTCTTTCTGAAGGTGAGCATGCAGCAATGAATCTCAAATGGACAGGCTCACATTTTCAACTAGACTGAGGGTATAAACCAGTGTTATATTAAAAAATACCCAAGACTTAACTGAGATGGAAAAGGGACAAGTCTCTGCGCTGGTGCACATCAGAGCTGATGCTAAAGGCAGATCAACAGATAGATGCAGAGCAGGTTTTTCTGCAGAAAATTAAGGTTTAAAACCTTTCTAATGAAAGGGTTGGAGGATGAATCAGAGGAGAGCATAAAATTAAGAAGAATGAGAAGGGAAGAATTTAGAGTAAAGCAAAGGAGGCTGTAGCTCAAAAGGCCGTGTTATCCAAATGAGTAATTTTGCTGCCATTGGCAGTGAAGGGAGGAAAGCTCTGAAGAGAAGGAGGTAGATTGTTATTAGCATGTTGGTTCTGGCAAAATAGTCAGGCATCTTAAAGAATATGTTTCTCTCCAGTGCTTTTTTTTTTTCTTTTGCACAGCCTCACAATTGGAGAAATAAGGAGGAAAGTAATCTACACTTAAATAACAACAGAAACAGGAGACACCAGATTAAAAAAAAACCTGCAATTATAAACACTGCACTCGGGTTTAAATCTTTTTAAAATTATCAACAGAATTGATAGTTATTTTAATAGCCTCCATAACTACTAATCACATCCCTTGAAGAACTCCAGTAACAATGCTGATAGAAATTGCAGTAGCATTATGAAGGGACATAATGGAGGAGGTGTTGTACTGATCCCATTGTAATGCAAAGTAACACCTGTCACTTCTGTTCAGCAGAATCAATCCCACTGGAGACCTCTTTGTTCCTCTGAACAGAGCATTATATAGTCATAATTGTTTTACAAACACTAAATATCAAAACGTATTACATATAAAAAAGAATAAAAAAGCCACAACAAAACAGCTTAAGCAAAACCACCCAAGATGTAGTCCAGAGAAACAAAATAGTATTACACATTTACTACCATAGTACTGGATCAAGCTGTTCCACCTTGGATAATTTTAACGCTTTGATTATTTAAATACATTGTAATTGTTGATGATGACAATGTTTTGTGTTGCTCCAAATTTGGCATTAATATTACAATGACTTTTTAAACAATCCCGAACAGTTATTAGGCTGACTAATTGACACTTCGAAACACAGGCAAACTTCAAAGTTGTGCAGTCTTAGAATGACTCAATCACTGTTCTTTAAACATGTAGGCAAAGCTACATAATCATTACTTCTTCAGGTTTGGCCCCGCTGACAATATAGCCAGCATAAATGTTTCTGCCCAATTGCTATTCAGTTTTCCCCTTCCCTTAAAACTGTTTGAAAACATTTTACCACTTCATGGCAAAATAAGAATGAGAATCTCTTCTTGTTAAGGAAAGAATGAAGGTGATCCAACTGCCTTGACCACAGGTCACGGTCAAATATGAATCAACAGAGAAATAACACAAAAGTAACTTGGGAAAAAAAGTTCTTAAGAGTCCTTCAAACAAATTTCATGCAGCTAGCTAGAAAAACTCACCTGATTCATTTTTCATCTCAGATTCTTTATTTTGTTTGCAAGTTTTTTGTTTGCTTTTTATACATGTGTACACCTCATTTTAGCAGTCATTATGGGGTACCATGAACACTTTCTGTGGTTGTTCTTACTAGGATTTAGGGCTATAATATCTATTCTCACACTACAGAAAGCTTTATCATTTTCTCACAGCAATACTTCTGTAAGCTCTACAGTTGTATGTCAAGTTTCTTAAAGAAATATGTTGTTGAAATGTAGCTAATTAAAGAAAGAGGCTAACAAAGAATGCTTTCAGCGGGTTAAGAGATCCCAAATCCACTTAATAGCAGAAAGAGACTAATTAAAATCAATTACAAAATGTCTGATTCTAAAAATAAATAAATAATTTAATTAAGCAGTATAAAATACTTGCTGCTCTATTTTCATTTTCAGATTTCCCTAAGGGTGTGAAGGGGGCGGGGAGCAACTTAAAACTCTGTATGCTTAAAAATATTTACCATCATATGAGCGTGCACATTCATTTCTGCTGTGTTTCCCAGGGGACAGATGAATGCAAAAAAAACTTTTCCTAGCAGCGCTAAGCTTGACAAAATGTACATCACTTAATCTGGTCACTAAGGCTATTTGCAAACTCTTTTGTTTCTCCTGATATACCTTCTCTGTACACAAAAGCAATCCACAATCAAGAGCTCCAAAAGCAAATAGCTGCTGAAGAGAAGTATCTCACTTCTCATCTATGGTTTAAAATCTTACTAATCCCAATACAGAGAAGCCAAAGGATCTGAGCTCTTGAGCATCTCTGTCAACAAAGACTGTGAGACTGAGTGCACCCACAGTAAGTTTGCAGGTGACACTAAGCTGAGTGGTGCAATCAATATAACAGAAGGAAGGGATGCCATCCAGAGGGACCTGGACAGGCTTGAAAAGTGGACCCATGAGAACCTACTGAGGTTCACTGAGGCCAAGCACAAGGTTTTGTACGTGGGCAGGGACAATCCTAGTTATGAATGCAGACTGCGAGATGATCTCCTTGAGAGTAGCCCTGCTGAAAAGGACTTTGTGCTTTTGCTGGATGAAAAGCTGGATATGAGCCAGCAGTGTGCCCTTGCAGCCTAGAAGGCCAAAGGTATCCTGGTTGGCATCAAGAGGAGTGGCCAGTAGGGTGAGGAAGGTGACACTCTACTCTTCCCTTGTGAGTCCCCATTGAACTACTATATCCAGTGCTTTCACTCTGAAGGTAGTGAGGCACTGGAAGGGGCTGCCCAGAGAGGCTGTGGATGCCCCCATCCCTGGAGACATTCAAAGCCAGGCTGGATGAGTTCCTTGGCAGTCTGAGCGGTTGGCAACCTTGCCCAGTACAGGAAGGTCTTCAAGGTCCCTTCCAACCCAAGCCATTGTATGATTTCTTAAAAACAATAATGCTTGGCTTTCATGAAGCATTTAATATTCTTATAATCTTAACCACACAAAAGAAAATTTGCAATCAATACTTACTTGACATTCAGTATTAATCTTCATTGATATTTTCATCTGTGCTAAGCTTGTGTTGTCCGATCTTTGTAACCAAAATAATAAATGACTGATCACAGATCTGGAGTAAATTTTTTGGCCAATAGTCTGTAACAGAAGAGATGCTGATGTTTTATTTATTGTAATTACATATTGCTATTATTGGTATTTAATAACTTTCCAGTTTTGAGGACATTTTAGATTTGTTACATAATGTTTCAAACAATTGTTTTATTGCTCATCAGTTAATGCAAGAATACGCATGGAATAATAACAGTAACAAATACTTTGAATAGAAGTTTCCATAGTAACTTCCATCTATTGCCTCATGAGCTTATGTGCTCTAATTTATGCAATCTTAACATCCTCTTCTTGCTATTTTATCTACTGGCAGCAAGTAAATAAAAATAAAGAAATCATTATCGTCATTTCTAAATTCAGACACTCAAAAATGGGGTAGGACAACTGAATACTCATATACACATATCTTTACATAAACAGAATTTCTCATTACAATCACACATATTCAGTACGCAACATTAAAATAAACTATTTTGCTTTAAGTCAGTTTGAGACAATGGTTTCTATTATGGCTTTCATAAGGCTCATTATAGCTGTAAGTCCTTAAAAGGGTAAAGAATATTTCCTCTTATCAGTATTCAGCAGAACTGAACTGTTATGCTGCAGGGTTCTCTTTTTTCGCTCTGAGGAACAAAATGATAGATAGGCAAGAGAATATGGCTCGGTATTCATCTAGAAGCATGAGCTTTCAGACTGCTCTCGTATCTGCAAAAGAGCTGGTGACCTCTCATTCCAAACAAGTGTCTAAAACTGCAGACACAAGCATTTCTAAGGTCCTGGTGAAAACCAAATTTGGGCAAAGGATAAGGTTAATCTAATTGTTTTATACTTTCATCTGAGGAAAAATTGCAGTGATGGCAAACTATATTATTGTAAGCGTAATGACCATAGACTAGAAGGATAAACATTCTACTACCTTTCAGATATGTTCAGAATTATTTACTAATCCTTCATTATCACAGAAACTAGAAGCTCAGCTCAAACTCTCTGCATTTACTTCATATAGACTTGCATGAATGCTACACATGGAGGTCTTCTATTTTTAAGATGGCTATAAAGCTTCTATTTCTTCTAATGTCAGGCAATCATGCCTTGTGAATATCTCCATCCTACCCAGGGCATAAGAGATGTGATTTTTACTTAAGTCAACTTGTACCTAACAACACCTCTCTGAAGATACATTTTCAAAATAAATTTAAATAGGAGCTGGAAAATAAAGACTGAAGCAATAAGAAGCATGTGGCATTCGTTTCTTAAACCGTAACTGTTCTCCCAGATAAATATCTAGAAAAGCAAAGAAATACGATTTGAATGAGAAGAATGCTGTAATAATGATCATTGATTCACCCTGCTTTAAGGTATCAACCACGTTGAGTGACTGTAACAAAAATAAATTTCTGCCTTTCATAATACAGTAATTATAGGAGAACAGTTTAGGACATAAATATGTGGTACAAAACTTTCCTCTTTAACTGTTACAGTGAATTAAACTCAGTTGATGGCCAAATACAATGGATACGTTGTGCATTTCTTTAATGACGATGTTCAGTCAGTGTACTTAAAAGCAGCAGAAATGGAGAAATTTACATCGCAGCATGAGGTACCTGATTATACTTCTGATTCTAGCGGGTTTTTTTTTGTGTGTGTGTGTGTGTGTTTTGAAACCACCAAGGTACATTTGAACAGCTTACTCTTAATTTTAATAAATGGTTGGAACTTACAGGATTGGATCTGCTGAATCTCAATGGTTGCTCGCACTTATCTTCAAAAGAAATAAGAACAGCAAGACATTAATTTTTAACGGCATGCTCAAGACCTGCAATGAAAAAAGTTTATACTGTTTTGAGCTGCATGGTTGACACAGATGCAAATCTTCAATCAAAGGGATGTTAATTTTGTGGAGGGTCACGCAGATGATTTCATCAGTAAAGAGCACCATTTTCAATCAAGCAACAATGAGGACAATCCAGCCCACAAACTTCCTGTTGCAAACTTTCTATTATTTTCTAGTCTTCTAGTCTTCTGAAAAGCAAACATCTTATCATTAAGGATGTAATCCATAGCAGGTGCGTTATTAGCAGGGAGGTATGTTTCCAATTCTGAATGTGATAGGCATGATGACACATGCAGCTGTGCGCCATCGATGAAGGATGTGTAGAAGCAAATGTAACAATGTCCAGATGGAGAATATCCCTTGAAAGAAGCAGAAGTGTAAAATTAAACATTAATTCTTTAAAATTCTTAGGTCTGGAAGTTATCTTAAAAAACAGAATGGTAAAAATAGTTATAAATTGTTGGGTTTACACCTGCTTTCATTACATTCATACTAAATGAATTTAAACGCACTGTAGTCTTGGAGAACTTGAAGAGTCTTGGAGGCGGATTATCTCAGAGTTCTCCTAATAGCATATTAGAATTTAATGCTTTAGATTTTCTAAAGGGAAACAGAATGGCCTGTTAATGGTAAGACACGCTTTTTTGACTATATATTTTTCCAATTATTTTTTCAGCAAGATGTTTCGAAAGGACCTGTTGCTTACATATGCATCTTCTGGAACAAATCACACCAGCAAAATAACTCTTCAAAACAGAAAAGATAGGCATTTCCAGAAAGATGCATAGATTTGCTGAACAAATAAAAACGTGCACAGAAAAAATGCTGATACTCATTTCACTTTCATTTAGTTTCAAAATGTCATAACTTTCACAATAAGAAAACAGAATAAATGTTGCATTTTCCTCTTCACAAGTCTATGGGGTAGGGTAGGGGAAATAAACTGTTTTTCCTGTTGTTTTCAAAGGCTGTACACCTTTCTGCGTAATACCGATCATTATCTCTAAGACTGCCGATCACATGAAAGCATCCTAACTCCTGCCAAGCATATTCATCTTCCAGAACTGTCATTTGATTCTGTGTTCAGTTTAAAGCACTCAGCAAATATTTGCCGAACTCCCCCACAGCTTTCAATCTCCACACTGATCACTGAAAAACAATTTTCTTCCAATAATCCCATGGATGCAACCTTATCAGAAAGTTCCAAAATAAATATCCTTTTGAACAAATCTCAGTATTTCCCACCCATCAATGCTACGGTTTGCATGTAATGTATTCACACCTAAGTGTAGCAGATAATAAACAGAGCTCTGCTGATGAATATGAACCAGTTTGTTACAGCAACAAATCTCTTCTAAAAATATTTAATAAAGCTCTTATAAACATTTATTATATGCAAAGAATACTGTTCACAGACAAATGTAAAACATTTGGTTGGAGATCCATTCCTGAAAGATTCCTCATGAACAACATATTTTCATAATTTTACATAATTACAACTGTTTAAAAAAATTTTAATGGGAAAGTAATCATAGATCAGCATATTTTGACATTGATTACATGTCATATGCACTCCTTACATATGACAAAATAACCCACCAAACCAACAAATTACTCCAACCCATTCAAGTGAGACCAGCAGGGAATATTTGATTATGTACCAATTTCATTGTTTCCAAGTTAGCCGTCCTGTAGGATGAAAGTAGGCAGAACGGAGAGACTTAAATTGTAAACAGCTTTTAGACGTTTAATAATGCTTTAAATGTGCAGATACTCAAGCACCATGGATTGTTGCATAAACTACTACATGAATAGAAGGTTGCTTGCAACCAGAGTCATTTTTGTAAAAGGACAGTCAAAACAGAGCATGAGATATATTCAGTATGCATTCCGATCTCTGCCAGTGTGTTAACCCTGCTTTATTCTTGTGGTAGTCTGAATCTCCTGTGCTCCTCATATGTTAAACTGGCCATGTGACAGCTTAATCTGCAAGGAAATGTCTACACAGCACAAAGTATAATCCTGCAGGTGGATTCAGCCTGCAGTATGGCATTCTGCCTGGGTTCCTCAATAACGTTGGTAGCCCAGGACAAATGCTGTTACAATATTACTGTCACTCAAATCGCTAATTTGTATTATATCCCATTATCCCTTTTAGAACTTTATAAATGTACTCCTAAGAAAGAAACAACAAACAGAAGAGGTGCCTGTTCAATACCACTGCATTTCTGAATGACTATTGAGCAATGACAAGCCATACGCTGTGGAGTACCATTTGCTCACTTGCTTTCTGAATTCTTCACCTGGTATTACAAGTTGCCTTGAAACTACTGAGATACTGATCTTTTCAGAGTATGGAAGGTCACGGGGTTGTAAACATTTTATTTCACAGATGTTATATGCAACATACCGAAGCCTGACCTGAAGCTCTGCCAGAGAACAGTCATTAGGGCAAGGGAGATACAGACTTTATTTTCAATTTTTCAGTTCTTTACCTGTATTTCTTTATGCCATATCTTTTATAGGTTATCTTACAGCAGATATGGTGGATAAGCCTCTGCTTTTTTTGATTAGAGGCCCAATTCAGCACAGTTTGCCTTATGTGAAGAGCAGTTTTGAGTCATTTCTCACGCAGAGCGCATGATAAATCTGTAAGCTGCACAGCTGGGACTCCAGCAAGAAATGCAGGTCCCAAGCAGATTCCCTAGTTACTCCTGAGGGTAACGCATCAGTGTAAAGCTTTTATCACAGTAGTTAAGGGAGGCAGATGCGTTTTCAGCCAGAGAGCAAAATTTCTAACCTATACCAGAATACTGAGAATTGTTCTTGAACCATGAGAAATCTTGTCACAATGCTTCCAATCTTTTGTTCTTTTTTCACAGCACAAAAACATACAACAGATTATACTCATAAGCTGGTGAGCCAACAAATCAGACGAAAAGAAGAAAGTGTTGGAAAATTATTTTGGCAGCAAGCTGACTCCTCCAGGACCTCTGTTTTGTGCTGCACTGAGTATAAAGAGAAAACTTGCTGATTTGCTATAAGATTTAATTCTGTGTACACTAGCATTTTATGCATATTTTAAAGTTCTCCAGGGAAAAATTATCTGCCAATTCAGAAAGCACTTTGATTAATTAAAAAGCTTTCCTTTCTATGTTCTTAATGCTATTTCTGTAATGTTTCCATGCTAAGGCTTATTGAGTTATTTGAAAACCATTATTCATACAAGACTTTGAGAATTTTCAATGCCAGACTTCTGGGTTTAGGCTCTGATGTCTCCATGCAAATAGCCAAAAAACTAGCTTAGATTTTTCAAAAATGCAGAGTGTCAAGAAGTTTCAATTGACCTTCTGACTAAAAGCCAAGTGAAGGTCCATCAAGCTCTGCAACCAGCTCTTCACAGCAACTATAGGCAGCTGCTAAGCAAAGCATGAGGAAGCTACAGCATAGACATACAGGGAGTACCTACTGAAGAACCATGGATATCCAGAAGCCTAACTCAAGACACGCCAAAAAAATTCCCCCAAAGACCTGGATTCTGAGAAGGTCCAAGGGGATGTTGCCCTGGAAGACTGTGTGCCATAATCACTTCCAGACACTTATTACCACTAGCACTGCACATACAATCCTCTCTTAGCTTTCTGAAGATTCAGTTTCCATTTATGAACATAACAACAAATCTTTTAACTTCCTAAATGGATTGAAGAATGAGTCTCTTAAATGCTTCAATAAAGTTTCACCATTGGTTAATCTATGACAGAACAGATAATGAAAGTCCCATCCCCAGAAATGAAATTACGCAGGTGAAAGTTACATTACATAAAACAACAGTAATTATGTATAGTCTGAAGACCTGGGTACAAGAACATCTTGACATGAACAGTGAATCCATATGACAAATAGCTAATTCTAATTTAAATTTACATTGCAGAAATACAGTACAGCTACATCTGAGATAAAACAGCAACCTGTGATGAAATCAGTATTCATATTGCCAAACTGCCAAAAGAACCGCATTAAGAAAGAGAACAACGAAACAGAACTAACAGGGAGAAAGAATGCATACCTCATGTTTCCACTCACAACTTCTGAAATAACACATGCTGCAGGAAAAAAAGTGATAGAAAGGAAAAAACACGCTGCTTATGAGTTCCTGGGTTTCTGTAATTACTCGTTTCTGTTTAACATCTTCATCGATGATCTTGATGAGGGGATTGAGTGCACCCCAGTAAGTTTGCAGACAACACCAAGTTGGGAGTGTTGATCTGCCAGAGGGGAGAAAGGCATTACAGAGGGACCTGGATAGACTTGATTGATGGGTCAAGGTTAATGGCATGAGTTTCAATAGGGCCAAGTCTCGGATCCTGCATTTTGGTCACAATAACCCCAGGCAACCCTACAGGCTCAGGGAGGTGTGGCTGGAAAGGGACCTTGGTGTGCTGATGGACAGTCAGCTGAATATGAGCCAGCAGTGTGCCCAGGTGGCCAAGAAGGCCAATGGCATCCTGGCTTGTATCAGGAATGGTGTGGTAAGCAGGACTAAGGAAGTCATCCTGCTACTGTACTCGGCATTGGTGAGGCCTTACCTCAAGTACTGAGTTCAGTTTTGGGCACCTCAGCACAAGAAAGACATGGAGGTACTGGAGCAGGTCCAGGGAAGGGCATCGAGGTTTCTGAAGGGCTTGGAAAATCAGCCCTATGAGGAGAGGCTGAAGGAGCTGGAGATGTTTAGTCTGGGGAAAGGGAAGCTGAGGGGAGACCTTATCACTCCCTTCCAGTATCTGAAAGGTGCTTACAGTGAGAGCGGGGCAGGTCTCTTCTCACTGGTGACAGGACAAGGGGAAATGGCCTCAAGTTGCACCACGTAAGTTTAGGTTGGATATCAGGAAACACTTCTTAACAGAAAGGGTAGTTGAACACTGGAATAGGTTCCCCAGGGAGGTGGTTGAGTCACTGTCCCTGAATGTGTTTAAAAACCACTTGGAAGTGGTGCTTGAAGATATGGTTTAGCAGAGGGTTGTTAGAGTTAGGGTACTATGGTTAGGCTGCGGTTGGACTTTATGATCTTTAAAGTCTTTTCCAACCTGAGTAATTCTATGATTCTATGATTCATTTTCATTCCTCTTCACTTCTCCAAACCCTCTGCCTCCTCCAGACTAGTATCTTCAGTTGCAAAGATTAGCAAGAGTGCTTAAACTAAAAATACTTGCAGCTTTCTGGAGAGTTTTCCTCACCACATTCTATTTCCATCACTGTTATAAGATAATGCATGAAATACAATGGGAATTATTTCTTTATGATAAGCACGCAAAACCTTGTGGGTCTAGAAGCAAGAACAAATCTTTGTCGTTTCACTCTCTGATTCAGATCCACTGCGGCTTGAAGCACATTCACAAATCTCATGAGCAATTTTACAAAGCTGTAAAGATTAAAATACTGTTCAGAATTAAGACTCATGAGTAGTGAAACTGTTGAGTGAACCCAACTATTACACTGTCACTGCAGCACACATTGAGGGTCTAGTTCAGCAAATGCCCCCTAGATTAAGCTCAGTAAATTCTCTATTCTAAAAAAAAAACAAACAAACAACTGTCTTCTAAAATAATAGACCTAAATTAGTTTCCCGCAGGACTTTTCGAGCTCTGAAAAACAAGGTCTACTTTCAGAAGTGCAGCAGACACTAAGACAGCAACAAAAAATGGCAACAATTGGTTTGTACCCCACACCAGCATTCATCCAGTAGCACTGTACATTAGTGCTCTGTTTAGGGGAGCTTGCTATACCGAATAGACTGAGAATATTGACAGCTATATACTGTTTTGAATGAGACATCTGGATGTTATATCAAAATAAGATTCATCTCAGTTATTGGGTTTTTATTTATCTGGAAACTTCTGAATTGTCAACATATAAAACAGTTTAAAAATTGAGTTTTTCTGCAAACAGCAAATGCTTTCCACCGTAAGTTTTCAGAAACAAGCTAATTCCCTTCTACCTAATTTAGAGTTGCATTTATCTGTAGGGGACATCTTAGCATAGTGATCATGAATACAGTTTTGAGAAGCAAACAATTTTCACTCTAGTTACAACCATTTAAATAGCTTAATCTCTGTAGAATGAGGGGACCAAAACTCCATGTATTCATTTCCAAATCAAATCAAAGTATATCATTAGGAGAGATTTCACAGAAATCTTAGATTTTTGTTCCAATAAATAAAAAATAGGAGTTTTTTTTGGAATCAAGTTTTTTCCCCTGAACAGGCTAAAAAACTGGACTTCTTTTGTAGGTTTGGAGAGAAAAAAAATAATCCCAGAAAAAATCTCCATTGATTCTGTAAGCAAAAGGCACACACGCAAGATACGTTTGCAACCCGTAAGCTTACACAAATCTGGCAACACAACAAGAATCTTGGACTGTGGTTTAAAATGCGAATCTGCTCTGTGCTTTCATTTCTGCATTATTCCATTATATTTCAGCTTTATCTGAAATCCAGAGGATTTTTATCAGGATAGTAGATAGAGAGGCTAGTTGTTTTTCTTTCCAATTAAACTCATTCATGCAGAAGCCTTAAAACACTTTGCAAATAGAGATACAACTTATACATAATGTAAGGCACATAGGTATCAGTATCTCTATTAAAAATTTAAGTAGTTGAGGGGAGGTATCTTAAGAGGATTTCTCAAGGTCATACGGTCAGAAACAGCCTGCCAATAGCCTGTCTACCAAGACCAAAACCAAAGGCAATAAGCAGACTTGCACACACATCCATATATGCAAGTTCTCAATATTCCCTTTAAATCTAAAACTATCTGATGTTTGCAGGTATGCTGCCAAAGATAAAGAATCAGTTTGCAGCCTGATGATCAAATTGGAGTTGAATGCAGAACTCGTTCAAGACCTGAGAAAAATGCACAAACAGCCCTGCAGAGGTGTTCTATCCCAAAAACTTGCAGTTCAATGTACTGCACAGCACACTCCATAGGTACTGACACTGATACAGGGAGAGCATTTTGCTCCAAATCCCATTTCCCACACAGGTAATGAATGACGAACAATAACTTTCTACCACCTGCTTCTAAGAATCAAAAATGCTAGGTGGAAGGTACTATGGCAAGTCCTTAAGTCAAGTATTTTATTTGCCTTATACAAACAAAAAGGAAGTAAAAAGAGTAATTCCTTAAAACACAGTGCAAAGTAGCATTAATTATTGAGCAATGTAATAATGTATTTCAACAAAATAGACATGACTGAGGTCATACGTTATGATGATATACAATCATTATAATGATTAACAACTGTTTATGAGGATGCATTCACAGTGCTTGTAAAACTACGCTCATCTTTGAATTAGTTAATCTGAAAGCTTTATGAAAACATGAAAGGACAATAATCAGGAAATCAGCTTAGCAGTTAAATTTGTACAAAGACAATTTGTGTAACTGATTAGTTTCCAAGCAATTATGGATATGGCAAAGCCTTCAAACAAGAAACAACTTAAGAATGGCATACTTGTAATTGGTTTGTATTCATCTTCCCAGCAAATTTATTTGCAAAATAATAGCCAAAATTGCAGTTCCATTTTCTAGTACATGAAGGAAACCACTTATTTTTATGTACACACAAAAGTGTGTGTTCTGAATGCTCCCTGCTAACAGGCTGTGCTGCTTGTGAATAATGCTAACAGGCAACAGTCCCATCAATTAAACAGGACTGCACTCCAGTCTGGTTCATAAACAGTCTGAAAAAGGCCCAACACTGTGCACCAAACCATTTCTTCTGTTTCTGAAAACACTCTGTGACCTCAAAAGGTGGCGTTTTTTTTCCCCTCTGGAAGCAATGACCAGATGGCATCAGAATGACCACTCGTCATGAGCTTGAGCTGCTACGGCTTCTGAGAATGCCAAATTAGTCAACTTCCAGTTTATTAAGAATAAATAGAAACAACAAACATGGCCACATCGCTATGCAGTTAACTTTTTTTTACATGCCAACGACAAATATTGGAGAAGGGAAGACTTGGGGTGTTGGGGGCGGGGAATCTTATAAACACAAGAATCTAACGGGCAGGAGTCAAGTGGATAGAGCCAGGGTCTTTTCAACAGTACCCAATGACAGAACAATGAACAATGGGCACAAACTAGAACACAGGTGAGGAAAGACCTCATAGAGATATCTCATCTGAGACAGTCAAAACTTGCCTGGAAGCTTTCCTGTGTAAACTATTGTAGAGAACCCACTTTTAGCAGGGGAGCTGGAGTAGCCCAGATGTCCCTTCTGACACTTAAGATTCTGTGATTCTGATATATTTCACATCAATTGCACCTGAAATACAGCATAAAGTATACAGAGTATTCTTCCTCCTTTGTCTGTTTGGAGCGCACACTCCAAATAGCCAAGCTAACAAGCCCTCCCCAGAGATTTCTAGGTGCTCAAGTTGTTTATAGCAAAAATGTTTTTCTCTGCATGATAAAAGAAGAAATGCATTCTACTGTAATATCTACAAGTGAATTTGCAATAGGAATGCCTCCTACTTGTGGAAGGCTGGAAGTAAAATGTACCTGTTACACTACATAAAATGCTTGATACATGGCTTGCAGCATCACAGATGTGAATTTACCCAGAAAGACAGGGATCAGAATAGCGCATGAGAACGAAGATTTAAGGGACTTTGCCCACTTACCATCTCTGGTCCTGAAAGCTTATGCTCCCACTTCATACAAACTGTCACAGTTGCACATCACCTTTTCTATGCTACTGAAGGAGAAGAAAAACAGTTCCAATCTGCTAAACAGTCTAGAGACACAAATCAAATTGAGGCTCTGTCATTAACTTCTCTGATGTGTGCCTGAGGTTAATATGCTATAAATCTCCGGAGAAAAAGTAAAGCTATCATGCTATAATAGAGCATCAAATATACAATAGTAAAAAGGTTAGAGCACAAAAAGCACCAAAGGCAGAGCTATTCTAATATAGTCTATGAATACCCAATTTGGTCTTTGAATATTAAGTCATCTTGGTGTATCAGCAAACCTTAGAACTCATGTGGCAAGGAACCAGTCTATAAATGATGTGACCTCTGACCAGCAACAAGAGAACATTACTGTCTAGGAACCTGCTGAGTGAGGAAATTCAGAGCTTGCTTTAAACATATGCTTCAATACCTTTTAGCTTTTGTTTCATCCTGAAATGTAAGCTTGCATGTGCAGGCCTCTTCTGAAAGAGAAGACTGTATGATTTATCAAAAGTAAGCAAATACAGGAAAAAATAAAAAAAAAAAATAAAAAAAAAAAATGTAAAGTTGAATTCTTAGGGAATAGAAAATTAATGTTATTAGAAAAATGGAGGTTTTTCTCTTCAGGCAAATGAACAAATGAAGAACTTATGGAGAATTGGGGTTAAGACTTTAAACCTTGAAAGAAATGTGATACAATATATAACCACTAAAACTTCTGAGGATTTGGGCCTACTCCAAGAAGAATTGCAGGAAAAAACCAATTAGAAGTAACATTAATAGGTTATTATGTAGGTAGAGCACAGCTTACAGGCATAAAACAGTTTTCAGAAGGAAGAACTTTCAAAAATAAACCTGAAATCCTTTACTCTGCTGTTCTGAATGGCTACAGTAATGCATTATCCTGAATAAAGGCATTTAAAGATGGGGAAATGCAAATTCTTAATACTTCAATTATTTTCCCACCTTCAGCTTAAGAAAACCTGGGATTGTAACACTCTAGAAACTGTAAAACAAGGATTGTTTATCAAAGATTCACATACAGAATCAATGTGAATAAATGCACTGAGGACTTTCCTACATCCTCTGTACAAGATATCTCCCACATTCCAGTATTCACATCCACACTTTATACCAGTTCCCAGCCACCTATGGAGGCAGCGCTGTTCTCCTTCAGTCCCCCAGCCCTGACGATGATTTGGCCTGGTAGAGCCAAAACTGGGCCACTGCTTCTCCAGTGTAAGACAACCAGCAGAGAAGGCCTGCTCAAAAATAAATAAATAAATACACCAGCCACACCTGCAACCACATTTCTGCACCTTCATTTTATTCCATCTGTTCAGCATAACACTACTGCATTCACAAAGTGAAGGTAAGTATTTTTTTTAAGAAGCATGATTCTCTGCACAAAAATTGACGTATTTTGATACAGGCTTATAAGGGCTGTATTGGTTATTAATATACAGATGGTAGCAAATGTACAGAAGGTATAAATAAAGGAAAACTCACCAGTGGTGGTGCCTTGGCTGAAGAAGCTGGGGCAGTCCTCACTGGTGAGCGATCTCCAAGAGACATTGCTTCAGTGGGAGTCAGCCCTTAAATGAGGTCTCAGAGGGGATGGAGTCAAGCTCCACCCCTTCCGGGAGCACAGCTACATCACTCTCACCTGTGCTCCCACAGCTGACCCCACACTTGCCCCAGCTGATTAATCAGAGGTTCGGGCTGTGATTACCAATCTCCCATACAGGGCACAAGTACAGGTAGACACACAAAAAAGAAGCAGCATGAAAATTCAGAGAAGGTCACTGCACTATTAATCTGCCACAGCAGACTTCAAGCAGACTTAAGATACCCTAATTAATTTAATAATTATGCCCTGAACAGGGCAAATATTTTCACATTTTAATATAAAGCTGCTTCATCTGTTTTCATCATTTATGCATCATTTTCTATGAACAGCATGAGTTTGTATGAAAATACAGGCAAGAAGGAAAGGGCTGGAGATGAAATATATAACTGTCAGATGTGAGGCAATGCACAATAAATGAATTATAATATGAACCACTCAATCATACTGCTTAAGTTGTATTACATCAAACTTAAATTTCAATGTTTTGGTGTAGACAACTGAAAGTGCTTAATGTTAGTGAGAAAGGCAAAGACAAGCAGCACGCACAATTAATAAAGAAAACCTACAGTGGATTTGTTGTTGGAGTATTATTTTATTCAGTCTATTTAAGAATGAATTTTGCAAGAAAAGGAATTTTTCAGAAAGATATAAGGATATTTAAAAAAAAAAGTATGAATTCGAAAAGGATTTGAGAGGAAGCCTGGGAGGATGATCTCATTCTTTGCAGAAATGGTTAATGGGAAAAGGGCTGCTAATTAAGAAGAAATCATCATTGTACATGCCTATGGTGGACAGAAATAGCAAAGAGCTTTTACTAGTTCAGTAGCTCTTGATGGAATTGAGCTAGCTTTACTTGTAGGACTCTGTATGACTCATATGCATTTTGAACTAGTGATTAAGTACGGTTGCTAACACCAGTGCCTGCGTTATTCTGAGCAGGGCTTCATGGTTTCACAGCTCTTAGCCAGCAAGGAGGTTGGGGGAGGGCAAGAAGCTGAATGGCACAGCCAGGACAGCTGATTCAAACTGGCCAAAGGAATATTTCACACTGTACATAATACTCAGCAATAAAGTGGGGGTTTTATAGAGACTGGAAGGGAATTTGTCTGCATGTGGGAGCTGGTGAGTGATTCCTTTTGCGTCACTTAGCAGTAGGGTGGCTGAAAGTCAGACAGTCTGAAGATAATGCAAGCCTCAACAAGTGGAAGAGCATCTCACACTGGCAACTGCCATGAGGAATGTGTTTGTTTATATAGACTTGCTGATTGTACTTGTTCTTCTTGAGCTGTGATAGCAGCACAAAATGTAACGATGTTCAGATGTATAAACTATCAATGAACATCACTTTGTACAACAATAAATCATTTCCATTCTTTAACATTTTTTTCACCTGCACCAAGTGACTAACATCACATATTATTTCTGAAGGTCAAAATCCCATTAAGTCAGGGAGGGGGAAGGTGCCTGCCTCTATCTGCATACACAACAGAATCCTTAGGGGTCAGATGCAGAGATTGGGCAAAACAGAATCATTCTCACATCAAAAGGCTTTGGAACAGACTACAGATCTGATTAGGAACTGGAACTGCTATTTTTAAGATGCATTTAATTTTCCTGTCACATGAGCGATAATTCTTTTGAGTCTGGTAAAACAGATTAATTAATAGCCTATGAGAGCCACTGAGATACTCCATCTGTAAATTTTCTGATATGTTAGAAAATACTTTGCATAGCATTATCATGTAACCAGCGGCAGGGAAATACATACATATACACACATTTAAGTGCAAATTTACACATACAAACACATACTTATTGATGCATGAAAGTGTGAACGCTGAACTAAAAAGTGCTATTTACTTACACTGTTGTTGCATTTCCCCAGTTCAATATTACTGGAGATAAAATCATCCTGAAGGAGCTGGTCCCTATCTTTCCATATCGCCTTTCTTCACCTCTGCAGGAGAGCTTTTCTTTCTTTCCTTGATTTTTATATTTTTTACTTATCAGAGAAGTCTCCTATAGGCTGACTCATTACTTGAAGAACATAAGCACATCAGGAAATCCAAAACTTCTGTACAGGAGAAAAAAAAATAAAAGACCACATCACACACAAAAATGAAACAAGAAAAACTTTTGTAACTTAGTAAATAACGTTCTCTGCACCTGGATTAGGAACACAAGATCAGAATACACAGATGTCAATGGTGCCCTCTTGGGATTTAGCAGTAGGGGAGTATTGTTTGGGGGTTTTTGTGTGCGCTATTTATTTTGCCTGCTGATGAGAAACTGGATAAAGTATCGCCTTAAAGACAGCCTTCAGGATACCAAGCTTTAAGGAATCAATGTCAGTTTTCTTTGAGCTCACTGTCCTAAATTTGAGATCTTTGTTCTCTCTTGTTCACCCTTAACCAGCTTCATAAATAAATCAGTAGAAGGCTTGGAAACTTTTCAGCTTGAAAAAGATTATTTTCTATATATAACATTTCTCATTTAGATTTTAGTCAGATTTTCATTTACATCCTCCCATGTTTTTATATTTTTTATATTTTTTATAACCATGACAGTCACAAATCTTAAAATGTAATTTCTGTGAATTACTTCCCTATGTAGTCTCATGAGCACTTCACATTTTAAGTTACTGCTTTTCAAAATGATTTCTAACATCAGTCAATTTCCTATCAACATGGTTTACACAGAACTGTCTCCAGAAGTGCAGGCTATTCTTCCATATAAGAAAAAAGTAAGACACGTTCTCAGGATTTTTCAGAACAGTCTTCCCATTGAAACTGTAATTATCCTTCATCAGGGCCCGTGGAAAATGGAGATTTGGCTTTTAAGAAAAATATCTTCCCTTCCTCCTTTTCAGCTCACTTTGATACAGTAATTTAGCTTGTAGGACTGATACCCCATGGTAATGTGAATAGTAATAGTTATTGTTCTATACTTACTATAATAGTCTTGTTCTATACTTACTACTACGACAGACATAAATAGATCCTTTATAAGTCCTAACTACATTGGATTGCACATTTTCCAAATGAACCAACCTAAAGATCTTCTGGAATTTTAAACGTTCCATGGATCTGTCTTCCTAAGAAATGCTTTTTACACAAGGAAAACTTAAAATTTTAATTGACATGATTCTTAAAATAACAGTGGACAAGACAGTGATAGGAGAGATATTCCATCTGACAGGAGAATTGGTACTAGAGAAATAGTAGTGGAACACCATGTCTGAATAAAGGGAAAGGAACCAAAGAAACTCTGGCTAAAATCTCAGGACAACAAACAAACAAACAAGGAGAGAGGGGTATTTTATCCATTATTTTACTAACACATGGCAGATGTTTTGACCTAACACAGGCAGTTGTGCTCAACATATTTATACTCAGTAACAGAAAAGATATGTCAAAGCCTGAAGATGCTGAATAATGCCCCAGATGATTCATTCACTGACAACTCATTTATTATAAATACAACATGAAAATGTGCAGCAGAGACAGCCTGTGCAGCTAAGTCCCCCACAATTCAATATTCACCAGGACTGAAGAGTTATGATGGGATCTGGCCAAGTTTTGACTACTGCTGTTGTACTCACTCCAGAACCAGTTTTCAGAATCCCCAAACTCAAGAAGAAATGTTAGTTAGTAGGAAACTTTCACATAAAATCTTTTTTGTTTAAGTAGTATCCCTTTGTGCACATTTAATCAAACTTTATTTTAGAAGCTGAGAGAAACTCTTGAAAAAATACTCCTTCATTTAAGATCTATTTATATAAATATGCAATTCTGAGCACTTTATGAACAGGAAGTGTAAAGAAAATCTTCATAATAACCTTCATATTAAAACACGCCAAATACCATAATATATAGCTTTTGTTTTACACCATCATCACTCCTTTAAAATACATCTTAAATACATATTATTTACAATATATTTTCAGCATATATTTTCAGATCTTTTCCAAGGTATGAGTCCATTAATGCACAGATAAGAATAATAAGTTAGAAATGGTTTCCAAACGAGACTTTTGCATCACAAGTTTAGTGACAGAACTTGAACGCAGAAGTCTGGAACTGTATCTGCGTAACTGAGAAATAACTCAGCCGTCTGGTTTCATTCTGAACGGTCATTCTAAACACTGCAGTTGACTATGTGGTGTTTTTGTTGTCAGGATTTACTAAACAAATTCCCCCTCATTTCTATAAATGAAAGAGACCAAGCTGAAACAGTTTCTTATACAAAATTTGGTTTCTGTCATTACATTTACAGACCCTTCAGTCACTCTAACAGTCTTTTCATACACCTTTCAAGCTGTGACAGCTTAGATAAATGACATGTTTAGTAGCTCATTATAAGTCCACTTCTGCACTATCGGAATTGATGGCAGCATTATCAAAGACTTCAATGGCAGCTGGATTAAAGTTCAAAATGAATCATGTACACATTTATCAGGAAAAAAGAAAATAATACAATTCAAACCTTCACAACTTCTCAATATCAGTTTATACTGAACCAATCTTACTATAAAACAGGAAGCAGTGGCTGGACACTTTTGTAGAGTATTACTAAAAGCCATTGAAATGCAGCTTCTCCTTCTTCCATTTTCATTCAAATCTCGTTATGATAGCTCGCCACAGAAGTCAAAGGAATTAAAAGCCATTTCAACAAATGCTGTATGATAGAATAAAAAGAATATGGGCCAAGGAAGGTTTAAAACTGCCTCCTGAGACAGGCAACAATCTGCTACAGACTGATCCTACTGTGAAGCAGTAACCAGAATACACATAATTTAAGGTTAAGCTTATAAGAAATCACACAAGCAAAGAACTTTGGTAATTTGATGTACAATATAACACTGCTATAAGGTTGGAATAATGCACATTCCGGGTGGGTATGTATTTCATTTTCTCCTGCATGAAACCAGAGAGTACAAGTGTGGTCAGCCTTCCAAATTTTCTATTCTACAAACCATTCCTGTTGTCCAGGCAACAAGAATCTGCAAATAAATCTCTTGGTAATAACGAATCAAATGCCACTAATACTGAGTATCTACAAAAGTATTCAGAGATAAGATTACCGTCAATCTTAATTCACAATCTGTGGCAAATATAAAGATGTTAAGCAACTCAGTCAGTGTGGCATCTCTTAGGTAGAGAATGAAAGCCCAAAGCCTTAGCAACTTTCCCTCAAGTTGTCTTGACATCACTTTCAATATTCATCATATTTAAAGATCCTTTAAAAAGAAATGAATAACATACCATATCAATGAAATAAGGGTATCATTCCTTTCCTCAGCTTTCCGTACAGGACATGGAACACTGTGGATACAAGCATGCACGTAATTCCACAGAGACCCAGGTTAAGAAGAAAGTAACACTTCTCTTCCTTGAAAATCCTGTCAATGAACAGAACAGAACTCAGAAAATCTCCACAGAGAATTAAATGAACATGACTTAAGAGCTCCGACTTTCAGCTCTTCCTAAAAACACAGTAGTTAAGACAGAGACATCATAAAGCGTGCATTTTTTTTGCCATGCAGAGAAGTTATCATTTTAATCTCTCTGTGGTTATAGGTATCGTGTTGACCATGATAACATGGTAGAAAACGCTGCAATTTTCTATGATTGTCTCTTACACTTACTGTAACTTAGATGCCTTTTCTTCAAAGCTGTTTTTTGCACGCCCTACAAAATACCTTGAAGGCCATGAGTGAATTTTGTATATGTTTATATATCTCTTTCTTGATTCTTGTATTCACTTTTTTTTTATTTTTTATTTATTTATTTATTTATTTTCTGTGCAAGCTAGAGGCTAGGTTAGATGCTATGGTATAAGACAGTAAGACAATAGGGAGGGTTGCTTATTATGGGCAGCAGATTGCCTCCATTTTGCACTCCCCGGTAATAACTAGAGCTCAACTATTCTACTATCTGAGAGAAACAAATCTCTTTCTAGACCACAAAAAAGGAGTTGCCTCAAAATAACGTGACTAGGGTGCTCAAAATTGCAGCCATGCCTCAGTTTGAGCAGCAGTATGAAATTTCTTAAAACTATTCATTTCAGCTAATGGAGGTCTTAATACCTGCTTTTTCTTTGCTCTGGAATATTCTTACTTAGAGGTCATTTGTTCAAACATGCATAATTGAGGGTTCTTTAAGTGTTTAAATGGCAATTTAAACACTGGATTTACTTGAAAATGTATTGCTTTAAATGTCACCGGTTTCTTTACATTTTTGCAAGACTCATATGTATAATACAGCACTCCACTCACTACACTGAGAATCATTACACAGAGTAGTAGTAATATAGAGTAACATAGCAAGCCTCACATACACTGTTGGCATAAGAGGACATGGAATCAATGTCAGCAGTCCAAATCAGCCTCTGAATCTAGTACTGCAGTAGTACAGAAACAGTGCCAAATGTCCCACTGATATTCACCCATTATATCCAGAATATTTTCCCAGCAGGGTATTTGCCCACATCACCTTGATTAGATAATAAAGTTGAACAATCATGACTATTCAGGGTATCATTTACAGGTTTGTTCAAGGAAGCTTTGAGCACAGCAGTATTTGCATGGAGAGGAATTAAACCCACACTCGCAGCTGTCTGCACTTACAGGAAACAGAATGGTTCATTTTATACAAATGAGTCTATTCTCTCTACTTTATTCAATCACTTGGCCTCCAACATGTTGTCTTTTCCAGAGGATTATAATGCACATGCTGAGTTTATCAGAGATCTGTTCAGCTACTGTTTTCAGTGACAGAAAAGTTAGTTCTGTCTTCTTATCTTCTTATAAGATCTTCTTATAGTTTCCAGAACAAGAATAACTACTTCCCCAGTTTCAAAATTTAGCCCAGCAAAATGTATGGTATTTCTTATAAATATTAATTCCAATGATCTTCTCAGGTACTACTTCATTTAGAGACAGTTCCTACAAAATCAGTAGTTAGGAGTGAGATTGATATTTGTTGTTTTTTCCACCCTTGCCTCATACGTGGTGACAAATAACTTTATAGATCGGGCAACATTTGATCATACTAGTTGTGCTTATTCTATGAAGTCAGTGGAAGCAGCAGAAGTAGTCAGGAGTCAAAATTACTATTCCTTTCCGATCTCACGTTGAAACAAATGCCAGACTGTGCTTTGGAATTAACTTTTAAAAAATGAAACACAACTACAGGAAGAAACAAACAAATAACAAATAAAAAAAGAAACAACCAGTACGGAAATAACCTCTGTATACTATCTGCATGAAAGTACACAGAGAAAGCAGACATTAAACATCCAGTGGAAGATACTGTCATCTCAACACTATCTTGATGTGAGATACAATTTATCTTTCATTCCCAGTTTGAAGCTGAAATCTAAATCCTCAGATCCAACAGTCAGTAGTAGAAATATAGAGACCTGTTTCAGGTTTCTGCAGGGTTTCAAAACATAAGGGTATCAGGATGCTCAGGCCTTGGTACAATTTTCCTGCACTCATCCTCTAACAACATGTATTGCAAAACTTCAGAGACCCATGTCACAATAATCCCAAGGGCCAAATCTAGATTTATGACGGTGGAGGCTAATCAGCTAAATATGCCTAAGATTTAGTGCCACTGCTTTTAAGTCATTCCATAAAAAAAACGTATGCTTGAATTGCAGAAAGACCTCAAAACTGAGCAAAAAGTTCAATCCTGCTCCACCTGCTGAATTCAGCCTAGAAACCTATTGGAATCTTATTAACACTGAAGCCAACGATCTTCTCTACCTCTGGTCACAAAGGTTAAGTAATAATAAAGGTTAACTTGCAAGATACAGCGTAAGCCTAGGAATAACCTAATTTCCACAACAACACTGAAAGTTTTAAAGATTATCTCATCGAACTGTCCATCTAGAATATGGAGTTTTATGCAAGTTTAAAACAAAAGTGCGTCAGAATGTCCTCAGCTAATCCAAGGCAGAATAAAGGAGTCCAGGATAACATACACATCCCACGAGATACAAAGATGCATATCACGCTCCAATGAGGTCTGTCAGAACATCACTGCATTCACTGCCATTGCTGGTTGCTGAGAACAGCAAAGGCTACACTGTAAATACTTTGCTTCTCTTAACTCCATCCCCGTCATTTCCACAAGTCAACTCAGCTCTGTCCAGAAGTGCCAGCCAACAGCACAGTAGCTTCTACATTCTTCTTGCAGACCAATTCAGAAAAAGAAGGAAAAGCTTCTGAAAAAGGAAACGTGGCCTTCTTCCATATTGCCAGCCCCACCTGAGACAAGTGGCAAGAGCTCCTTGAGAAATCTTGGAAGGAGAAGTTTCAAAATTTCACTTAAATCTTACACAAGCATTAATACTGAGACTTATACATCAGTTCTTTTAAAGACCAATTTAACAGCTGGGACAAAATTTCTCAGGAAAGCTTAGAGTGGAAGAAGCATGGTTTTAAGTGACAAAATGAGACCAATACAATTCCCTTCATTTGTCCTGAAAATTTAAGGAGACAATATTAGAGTCTCTCATGAGATACTAGGAGTGCTTTTTCTGCTTAAATAAAACTGAATATTACAGTTGACTTTTAACATTGTCTGAAAAATGTTCTATACCTTTTAAAGTCTACACTGGATTTTTTTCTTTTTGTCACTAATATTCAGAGATGAGGCTCAGATGTTATTTTTAAGGCTTGTCAAATGCTTTTGGTACTTGTGCAGAGGAAACACGTGGTATTTTGGAGCCTGGACTTTTACAGGCTATGCCTAAGCTCCAGTGCAGAAATCCCAGACACCTGGAAAGACAGGCAGGCCTTGTGCACCTCTCTCCTCAGATTCAACAGGGAACAAGGGCTGAGTGCCCCCATGGTGACTGTGTCTGCCCTGTGCGTAGACACGGCCACTTCCGCATGCTGCCTGAAGTACAGTCAGAGAAAGTATTTATCAGGAATGAACTACTTTTAAGACAGCTCAAAACTGAATCAGCAACTGATGCAACGAATTGATTAATGACTTGGCACTGGTGTAAGCTTCTAAGCTTCTGCCCAAGTTGAAAACAAAAATTCCAATGGTAGAGGTTACAGTAGAGAATGAGTCTCAAAAAGTGGAATATGTCTTGCTTACATAACTACTGGTTTAAAGTCTCCTGTTGAAGTTAATCTAGCTCAACCAACACATTCAGCAAAGCAACTGACACAGCAACTTGTTTCTTACAGATGGATAGGCAGTTCACTTCAGTGCAAGGATACAAGTATACTCCTATTATATAACTTCTAAAACAAATCCCTTTGTGTCAATGCATAATAATGGATAAAAATAAATGAAATTTACCTATACATACGCATGTACAAGTATGCATAGAGAGATTTAGAAAAGACTGAATAACTTGAGACAAGTGCTGAGTTGTTTTTTGTATTCAAAGGACAGTTTACCACTTTCAAGGTTAAAGATCATTCATGTATCATTCTCACGTATTCTGTAAGCACATAAGAATTCTACTTATTAAAGCTGCAGTTAACTCTAGATTCTGCCAACACCAGAAATCTGCAGAACGCTCAGTAAGGTTCAATTTGCATGACTATCATATCTTCAAAACAACAAAACTCCAGGGGCAACAAAGCTGTTAAAATTCTTATGACAACGTGAGTTCACCAGTTTACTCTGATTACAACACAAGGTGGTTCAGGCACTTCATGCTGGAAAAGATGAAGCACTGTCATCACTGCAGGAATGTTGTTTGGTTGTTTCAGGATGGTCCCATTAAAGACAAGTCCAGGAAGTCAAAAAAATTAATAAAAGCTTTTGATTTTTCTGCTAAACCTGAGAAATGCTCTTCTTTGGCAATGCCTAAAAGAGTACATGCCACTTGGCATATTGCTATAAATGGCAATGAACCATGCCTGTAGAGATTCATTCTTTGCAAAGTCTCCAGTATAGATTCAAAGCTTGACAAATATGATACCACAAAGAAAAACAATGTATTACATTGAAATACAGTCACCTTTGGGGTGAACTGCAATGTGTTCTCCTCCGGAAGCATTGTGATATGCTTTATAGACTAGCATTATCTGACTGAAGCTCTGCTAACAAACTGCTTCAAGATCATTTTCAACACCTGGAAAAATGTATTTTGATTTATGGTGGCTGAAAATGAAAGTATTATTGTTGCCTTCAATCTGAGTTTCTGCACAGGAGGTAACACAGATCTTCAGCAGAGCATAATACAGTACGAGAAATATGACTGTGTGCAGAAGACAAGGTCATGTCAATTAATTACAGTCTTAATGCATAGAAATCTGTCCAACAAACACGAGCAGATATAAAACCTTTTTCTAAAATGTAGTTAGATGAACAACTAAATTATGCCATCTCCTCTTCAAGACTTGAGGATCTGATGGCTTAGAGGCTTACAACAGATTTTCCCTACCCACCACATGCAGTGAGGTTTAAAGAAGGAATTTTATCTATTAATATGCTGTGTTGTTCATTACCCTGTCTTGAAGATAAAGAAATGTACAAGCATAACAGCAATAATCTGCCCATAAATTCAGGAGGATACGGAATGACTATTTCCTTTTAAACTAAAGGAAACTAATATGATAACAAGTCACTGTTTCTTGAAAATATTCCAGCAACAGGAAGTTATTTACTGTGCTTGTGTTCCTTTCGTTTAGGAACAAATGGGCAAATAAACCAATAACATTGAACCATTGATCATTCTCTGCTGTAATACCTAAAAACAGTGGAACAAGGCTAGCAACATTTCAATAAAACATATATACTCACTTGGTTCATTTCAACACATGGTCACTCATCCCTACAGTGACACTTACAGGAGAACAGATAAGGTGGAAGAGCACGTCACAGCTCTCTCCCAGAAGATCTGTCTTGCCACATCCTCTGCCCAAGGAGTCCCTCCTACTTAGCCCAAGTTTTAAAATACTTCAAATAAAAGAATGACTGAGAATTAGACAGATCTTTTGATCATCTTGCTTCTATCAACTGCGGCCTACAGACGAATCAAGATTTCTAGCATACGGCAATGACACTCTGTAATAGACATGCCTCTGAGGCACAGTCAAGGTTAGTGCTAGATGCTGTACAGAATGAAGATTAAAGAGGTATTCTTCTTCCCATAAAGAACAAGAATCTTCACTTTCTTTCTCTCCTCTAATAGCATTTTGCTGTAAGTTGCTAATAACCACATGCAGTTAATTAAGTTCTTGCTATTTACAAAATAATAACAGATATTCTGCATATTTTATTGCTTTCTGCATAGAATTTTCACATACTGATGTATCAATTCAAGCAAAATATGCTACAAATGAACACATTCTTGCATATCCAGTAACAAAGTAAGAATTCCAACTCATTTCCCTCCTCAGAGCTGATATTCATTGCTTGAAACTATGTAACTGCAAAGCTCATGTCTACATTTTTTTCTGGATCAGACTCATTCGGCCCAAAAGTAAGGCCCTGTGTTGTGAAAGCATTCAAACTTGTTCAGCTGTTCCCTCAAGCCTATAAAATTAAGAGTAATATCAGCATCAAAAATGTTAGAACATGGACATAAAAGAGAACACTGAGAGGATTCCGCTCATTTGGACTCAGGTATAAACTCCACAAATGTAATTCCAAGCGCTTACTTTATAGTATTATTACTGCAGTGGGTATCCCTTCTTAGAAACAGTGTCAGTTTCCATTCAGCTTTACCGGGAACATTAATGCTGCAATTTCTCACCACTCTGCTGCTTTGAAGAATGACAAAAGTGAAATACAAAAGCAATTATTGGACTACTAGTTTGTTGGTGTTTGTTTTTTTTCACGTTTATTATTAAAAGTCTCAGTCTGATATATCCAGGAGGAGTTTCTTCTCAACTCTTTCTACTGACAGACGGATCACAAACTCATCTGACATCTTTTTTCCTGTGCACACTAGAGCTGTCATCTAGGTACTACTCTGAATAAGCAACCTACTGAAGGCCCAGGTCACCTTTCCTAAATGTAAGCCATAAATTTCTCATTTCATTCTTCTCATCCATTCCAATATTTCTTCCTGCTGCAGTGAGAAGGAGCTTTATACACTACAAATTTGAGGTCCCTTCTCTTCCGTCAGCTCTCAACGTGCCATGGGGTGACCCTTTCCTACTTCTCCACCTATGGAAAGGCCAACTAGCGTTCCCCATCCAGAAGCAGTACATTATTGATAGTATATAAGACAGTGGGGAGCACCCATTCAATAAAACCAACCAGCTAGACATGAGCTATACCATAATATCCAGCCTGAGAGACTTAATAACCTTCCTCTTCCATAAGCACTGTCTGCTAAGAACAAGGTATCTGCTACAGCCTTCTCTGTGCTATTTTTCAACTACTATATGATGCAATTTGTACAGGTGATAGCTACTAAAATGCCAGTTGTGTAGAATGGCAGCTGGGCAATAAGCTTTATTTTATGAAATAAATAAACTTCAAGGGCTTCCAGCCTTTTCACCTGAAATCACCATCTAAATCAAGAACACCTGGACAAAACACAAGAAAAACTGGATTTGTGCTGATAGGAACAAAAGAATTAGAAAGCTCGCTCATATTATAACACATAGGTGCTGTAGTAATTATAAATAACCAAGATCATCAAATATTCTCCTGCTTTAAGAAAAACACATCTCTGAAGATGATTAGTGGGAAGGTCTGCTTCATCGTAATTGACCCAACAGCACAGGAAACAATCAGTTTTGGGTGTTGATGTAAAACTGAAACTGCCCAATATAAAATGTGATCTTTTAATTATTGTAAATTGCAACACTCTTCTGGCAACCCAGCCTTCTTCAAGGCACTTTCCGCTTGCACAGGAGCTGAGTATGATCTATAGGACTAATCCTTCTACTCCCTTGCAAAGCAGTTATAATTTTCAGATGACAGCAATCTTCCTTTGATATAATGAAGAAGGAAACATGTTGTTTACCATGTGAAATAATGAGCCTCAAAATGTCAAATCTTTTCACACTTCATTCCTTCTATTTATCTGGGTAGTGTTCTCTTTTTCCTTACCAGTAATAAGCTGTGCTTCTGTGCAATGAAAACGCACCCTAAATTAAGGATGTTCTCTCTATAGTATCTATGTTATACATTCAAAATTCTCCATTACTTTAATTCTATCTTGCTTGGTAGAAAGTGATTTGTGGATGCTCAGCCCACTCCCTCTACAAGGACAATCATTTAAAGGTCCATTGTGTTAATATATGTTATGCCTGAAGAAAAAAAACAAACCTTTTTCCTTTTCACTTTTCACAAAATTTTCCTTCTTTCCCATCTTTACCTCTCAGGCTACCACCATCAGTTTTGTTTTTTGAGCTTTTGATATCTCACCATAGTTTGTTCTTTACTTTCTCATTAGCTACTTTTTAAATACACAGATGATAACCACTAAAAACCATCAGACCTGCTCTCTCCATCTTCTTTCCAGTCCTACTCCTTTCTAAAGATGCTATCAAAATGGAATTAAGTACTAGTCTAAACATAGATGTTTTTGTCCATAAGAAATAGTTTCAAGGGAAAGATGTAAGGAAAATAATGAGGCAGGGAAGATACGTTCAGTCACTGAGGAATTTGTGTAAATCATTCTGACAGAAATAAATGCATCTCTAACTGAAGGTACTGTGTTGAACATCACCAGCTATGCATGTGCCAAACACAGAATTCACTTGTGTCTCCTTATAGACTTTTTGAAGTACACAAAAAGTTTTTGTTCCAAATATGAGCGTTGCTCTAAAAGTAATGCTTCTGATTTCATTACACTGGCCTGAAATTTCAGAGGCAAATATTGGTGGTACAGCTGCAGAGGCTGAACTTTCCCTTACAGTGT
Organism: Excalfactoria chinensis; assembly: GCF_039878825.1. Lineage (NCBI taxonomy): Eukaryota > Metazoa > Chordata > Aves > Galliformes > Phasianidae > Excalfactoria > Excalfactoria chinensis. Next base: position 63,235,785 of record NC_092828.1, on the reverse strand, counting down.
TCCATTAAACTTTACTGCCCTGGGACAACTGGCAGCAGAGAGGCAATCTGACTGGATGGTGCCTGACACAGAAGTGTGCATGAAGTATGAAGTATGATTCATCAACATTTGCTGAACATTTTGGGTAACCAAACAGTAGAGATGAACACAGTGGTGTGGTAGGTGCTGTGCTTCAGCACTGGTGACACTGAGCCACGCAGATTTTTAGGACTGTGACACGGAGGCTCTTGTCCCTCACTGGCAAAAATGCCAGCTACAGCAGTGTGTGGGAATAAAGTGATATATTTCTTTCTATCTCAGACACTGTGACAACACTGTACAGAACTGTAACATTGTGAATTCTTACTCTCTTTCTGATTGGTTAAGAGATAGACTTGCAGCTAACCAGTGACCAGCCAAATAAAACAGTAACAACTCTGTGAAGGCCTCAGAACAAAAATACACTAACCCTCCTGCCAAAAGTTCAGAATAAACAGGCATTGCACACAAGCAAGAAGTCAGAAGTTGGTCAGATCACTTAAGGTAGTCTCAGGTTCATCCCTAAACCCTCCACAACCACAGTGCAAAGGGAAAAGTATGGCATATGCACAACACACGACAATGGACACTCACAGCCAGCAACAGCTGTCAGACCGAGTGGAAGAAACCAGTGCCATAAAAGGTACTGCCATCCCCACAGCTGGCAGCACACTCCCCACCTCTTCCTGATCTACCCCAGAAGAACAAGCCCCCAGGATCACAGGATCCACAGCAGTGACTTGCTCCTCTTTATTTTTTCCTCTCTTTTTCCTATTGCGCTCTTCTATCTTTTAACAAATAAAGGCACACTCCTACTCAGTTAACACTTTTACTCCTTTTCAAGTCTTAATTCAGAGGGATGGACTGAGATTGACATAGCAAACCAGGAGCTACGAGCTGCTTTTGCTTGCAATCTGGTGACTATGGTGAAAAATGGTGTTCTCAAACTGAGAATTTATCAAATTATGTTATCATAAGCTTTGCATTTGGTGTAGCTTTCATGGAAATAAGTAGGAGGCAATACTTCTGGAGCCACCTATATGTATAACAACAAGCAAAGCATGTCTGTGGAGCACAAGGTCTAGAGGATGCTTTCATGAACAAGGACTCTCACCAGTGCTTTTACTAAGAAAGCTGATTAAAGGGAAATCCAAGTAGGAATAAGGCAGCACTAGCTGCCTGCCTGGAACAGAGGTAAAGAGAGATGCTGACATTCACTGTTCAGTAGAACAGAATAGATGGAACAGCTGCTGCCTTCTTTTCCCTGCACTTCTAGCTGCTAGTGTTCAAACTGGACTGGACACGGTTCCTCTCAGCACACTAAAAACACATTCAGTACTCACTGCTGTCACTTAATTAACATGATATTGCTGTGTTGCCTAACAAGGATTAACAAACCAGTGAGGGAAAAAACAAACAAAAAACAACACAATAAAAGCAAAATAAAAATAAAAAACAGCTAAAGATTGCTCCATTAAGAATGAAAAAGCCCAGTTGAATTTTTTCCAGCCATTGGAAGATAACGTGGTCACATTATCATCATAACCCCTTGATTCAGCTGCTTTGAGATAGCTCTCCTTGTTTAACAGCAAGGCAGAGGCAATGGTGGCAGCTCATCTGTGTGGATTTTGTATAGGACTGTTCAATGCACAACTTAAGCTAGCTGAGTATTTGCAGAAACGCATGTATGTTAAACAAGTATTCAGCATTTGCTGGTTTTGTCCTCATTAATTCATTATCTGAGAAGTACCTTTCATGCACTGGCTCCAGTTTTTCCTCTTCTGAATTTGGACAAGTTTGTAGTGCAGATTTCATACACTGAAGTTTTTCTAAACTATTTCCATACTGGCTGAGTTATGCTACACCTTTTATCCTGGTACAGCTGAAATCTAATTATAGCCTGAAGGTATTTCTCTACAGATCTTTTCCTGATTCTGTGGCAGAATCTAATGGTGAATAAACAGCATTAGTAATGCAAATGCCTCATAGGTAAAGTAGAAGGACAATCCTTACACTACGTACTCCCCAGACAGATAATCACACAGAAGTAAATATGGACTCATACACCAAAAAAGGGGGGGGTCACATCCAGCAAATAATACACAATGAAGCAGATCAGGTAAGAACCACAGAATTGCTCAGGTTGGAAAAGACTTTAAAGATCATCAAATCCAACCGCAACCTAACCATCCTAACTTAACTGTAACAACCCTCTGCTAAATCATGTCCAGGGATGGTGACTCAACCACCTCCCTGGAGAGCCTATTCCAGTGTTTAACTACCCTATCTGTTAAGAAGTTTTTCCTTATACCCAACCTAAACTTACCCAGGCACAATTTGAGGCCATTTCCCCTCATCCTGTCACCTGTCACCAGTGAGACCTGTCACCAGAAGAGACCTGCCCCGCTCTCACTGTAAAAGCACCTTTCAGATATTGGAAGAGAACAATAAGGTCTCTCAGCCTCTTCTTCCCCAGACTAACCAGTCCCAGTTCCTTCAGTCGCTCCTCAGAGGGCTTCTCCAAGCCCTTCACAAACCTTGATGTCCTTCTCTGGACCTGCTCCAGTACTCCATGTCCTTTCTGTACTGAGGTGCCCATAACTGAACACAGCACTCAATGCGAAGCCTCACCAATGCTGAGTACAGGGGCAGGATGCCTTCCCTAGTCCTGCTCACCACACCATTCCTGATACAAGCCAGGATGCCATTGGCCCTCTTGGCCACCTGGGCACACTGCTGGCTCATATTCAGCCCACTGTCCAACAGTACACGAAGGTCCCTTCCCAGGGATTGTTGTTACCGAAATGCAGGAAAGTCAAAGTGCCCACCATAAATGAAAACTAGAAACAATGTCTGAATTCTTCTGACATCTAGTTGACCTGCAAACACTTGAGCTCCCTGTTGGGATCCAGTCACAGCCAACTTTAAACTGATCTCTAGTACTGGGCCTATTTGCATTTATAACTTTCAGTTAGGACCACTGTCAGATGAGCATTCCCTTCAGTTCCTGCTTACCTAGTAAAAATAACCCATGACAATGCTGCTGCTTTGCTTTCTGTGCCTGTGTCTAGATACTGATAAGAAAAAAACCACATGCACACTTAACCCACAGCCCCCCACTAAGGGGGCTCTCAACCAGCTGACGGCAAGGCTTTTTCACTCCACTCTGAGACTATCCTGCCCGAGGTGTTTGTACTTTAATGTTGTCCACTTACAGATGCCAGTTATTTTACTCATGTTCAATTTTATCTTTTGATTTCATTCCCCCTTGGTGTTTAATTAAGACCTGCAATAAATTATATAGCATGTTGTAGTTATTCTACCAAAGGTAAGCTGAAAACATTCAAGAAAAATCCGTGGAAATTAAAAAGCAGCTTGTTTCTTGTTTCAGTTGTCTTGTTTTGACAGTACCCTCCAGCTCTTGCAGGTTTAATTTCTCTTTCAAGCTAGAGGAATAAAGCGAAGTGCCAAAGAAAACCACTTTGTCCAGCCTCAAATAGTCATTCTGAGGTAATTACAGAGCTGAATGTTCAGGCTGAAGTTTCCCAGATAATTTGTGGTTTAGGTTAGCTGTATTTCTTTAGTAATTATTTCAATTTTAACTCACCTCCATGAAAATAACCCCAAGAACACAGAGAATGTTTTTCCCTGGATAAGGGCAAACATATGTCATACAGCTGCATACTTTTATAACTTTCCCAGAAATCTAGGTAACTAAACAAGTTATTCTAGGTTAGACAAAGGGAAATAGCGGCTCGTATTTTAAGCATCAGGTGCAACTACACAACTGAGCATTACACCATGCTTAGGGAATGGCTAAGGACAACTCCAGTGTGGTGTACTACAGCCCTTGGTGCTATCACATCATGTTAACCCACATCTGAGTGCCCTGAGCCAGTCTTCAGTCATGAACACACCAGCTCACAGAGAGCAAAGAAAAGCAACAGGAAGAACATGTGCAGATCAGGGTAAGACTGAGAATAAGTTTTTGCTGTTTCCTACAATTATTCTTTCAGTAGTATTCTTTTGCTCCATCAAAATACTCTGAATATTCAGTTAGGTTTTAAGTTCTGAAAAATAAATGCTTTAAATAATAATAAGATTTAAAAAAATCTGGACTAAGCAATTTGTGTATTGTAAAAAAACAAAATTATTTCTGAAAAGAAAGTGATGTAGGTAAAGAGATAGAACTTGCAGACTGTTTCACATTACTCAAAATGCACTTTTTCTTTGAAATACCTAAGATTTACTCTAGATGTAAAGGAGAGTAACGTCACACATAAGTACACATACCCTTGAGTAAACAGAATCAAGCCAGTAATTTTAGAAATTCAAATATATATTGTAAATGAATATAAAAATCTCGTCACTAAAAGTTGCCAATTCAGTATTTATCTTGAACACCAAGAAGACAAAAAACTGTAGCCATTTATAATAATAGTCAAATTTAGACTTAAGTCAGGGATTAATTCTGGAGTCTTATATGGCTTACAACATTACGTCTTGCACTTTGTCAGAGTATGGAACCTGCCACTAAAGCATCACCACTGTAGACAGCGGTGGAGGCTTAGAACAAAACACTGATACAGCAACAATCTTGCTCCAAGAGTTTATTTTCATCAAATTAAGAGCACAGTGCCGCACTACTGATTTAATGAATGCTTTCATCTCTTAAGTTAACGGCATCATTTCAACTCTCTGAAGAAACAATAATATATTATGGATTCACAATCAAGAATTTGTAGTCACAATGCATTTCTATTTTATATATCCCTCCGTACATAATTAAGAATTAAATTCTTTGCACTGTATTCAAGCCATAAGCAATCCTCTGAGAGTTTTTAGATGAGCTTTAATGATCACTCTGCATGAGGATTTTGAATACTAACATTACCAATAAAAACAGCTCTATAAATACACTAGCTCCAGAGATCTACTTCTCATCATATTATGATACTTGCATTATTGTGACAAGAAGCTTCATTCTGCAGAGTTTGAGAGGTAGGACACAATTCACCTGTTAACTTTTGATAAAGCAAACAAAGCTCATTTCATTTCCTGCCAATACAGCACTATGCTTAGAGTTTAGTAGCCCTTTTCTTGCTCAGTCTTCAGAGCATCCACCTAAGTGACAGACAACAACCACCACTGAAGATTCAAGTATCATTTTTACAGTATGGTAGTCTGGTTGTGCTTAAGAAGAGCTCTTCCCTTTCTACCTACTTATGTAAACTACACAAGAAGCATTCCTTAGAGTACTAGTAATCTGCATTGGTTGGACATCAGTTCCTCACCACTGCAGCTCAGTAAGAGCGATTCAACATCCACAAAAACCAAGCAAAAACAAACAAAAACCACCTAACAAACAAAACCTTTCACAGTGGCTAGATGAATACTACTTAGACAATTACTCTTGATTATTCATCAGAATGGTATTTGTAACATTATGTTGTTTTCAGGCTTATTAGGATGAAAAAGAAATCCTCTCTTCTCCAAGGGATGTCTAACACTGTCCAGGACAGAGCTGCCACACAGAGATACCTATGTAGGCTGAAAGAATAGCCCAAAGGAAACATCATGAAACTAATGATGAGCAAACACAACCACCTGTAGCTGTGAAGGTAGACTAAGACAGTTTTGGTTTAAAAAAAAAGGAGTGTCTATTGAAATTCATAGCTTGTAACTATAAAGAAAGCTTTTATTCTCTAGAATAGCAGGTTGCTGCCTAGAAGAACACTGGAAGCAAAGATCTCATCAATTTGTGTTCCTCCTATGTTTTACACCTCTGTTTCACTTGGTCATAACACTTCACTAACTAGCTTTCATACACTGGCAATCAAACATCAAAATAGAAAGAAATGAAGTCTTGGGTCAGTTAAATTGATAGCAGGGTTTGAAATCAATGAGATGAACACCCCAAGACAGAGCCAGCCCCCTATCTTTATTTTTGCCAATGAAATTACTGAATAATTCTACTTCTGCTCAGTGTTTACACACTCTGGACAGACACTGTACAACAAGCAGGACAGCATGACAGCGTTACATGGAGAACCACAACCGTCACGATGTGCTGAACACCAGAGAGACAATTTGGGGAAACAAGACAGTGTAGTGACAGCCAATTTTTGAAACCTGCTCATCCTGAAGATCATGAGAACCTCAAAACACATCAACACCTGGAACCCTCTCCAAAGCGATGCGCTCTCTCACTGATTTTATAGCTCTCCATACTTTGGATTCTACTTCAGAAAACAGATTCTGTTCTGAGGGCACCCGCATCCAAATAGGAGCTCATTTTTCTCATAATCTAAATTGGAAGGTAGTAAATGCAGCACCCCCATGAAAAATCAACCTTCCATCACCAAGATGTTTAGCTTGACCCTGGCCAGAATGTACACTTCTTTTCAGACCATATCACACCTCACACGTTTGCAGGAATATACATATAGTCCTTAAAGATTTGTACAAAGTTAAGGAACTCCAGCATAATTAATAAAAGCAACACTGCTTTGAATAGTACTTCTGTTTCAGACAGTACTAGAAAGCACACTAAATAAAAGGTGACTTTTTAAACATATTTGTCTTCATACATTATATTATACTAAAACATGAATGTTTACATCTTTGAACTTCTTTTACTCAGCAAGGACAAACTTGTTCTTTTCAGCTTATTCCAGAAAAGATATTCCAGAAAATTAAGGTTTTTGCAAAGTTGTCTGAATTCCCCAATCAGTTCTTTTACAGCATCTTCCACACAAAAACCTCCAGAATCCAGTCCAGAAAAATCTGTCCTGAGTTACAATACTATTTCTTTTTTCCATCCCATCAGCAACCTTCAATTTTCTATTCTGATTCACATAGACTCTAGACTGTTCCTGTTCCCTCAGTAGGATGCAAAGTCTCTAGCAGCAGGGAAAATAGAAGCAGCAGCTTAACTAGCATTCAAAATGGTGACAGCAAGACTTTCCGGGCAATTAAACTGATGTCATCCTTCCTTCTACTCAGAATTAGCACTGCTTCCCACAGAGGAGAGGCTGTAACCTCATAGCAAAATTAATGGGTATACAAAAATCTGATAAAACAGTCTCTCACAAAGAGCTATGCATCTCTCCGTGTTATCCTTGAGAACATCCAGAAGATCCATCATATTTGCCAAGAACTAGACTGAAACATAAACAATTTCCCAATGCTACTAATTTTTAATAAGTAATTCAGTAATTTTTTTTAATTTTTTTTTTTAAACTCTTTTTTTCTTTTGACTCTTCTAAAGCCCCCAGGCAAAGTCTATTATCCCAAATGGATTTTTCACAGTAATGCTAAATTGAGCATCCCAAATTTGTAGTACGCTAATTTAGCTCAACTTTATAAGCATGTTTGATCAGCAAGCTTTAAATTGGTTGAACAGGAGAAACATGGGGATATTCACCATAAGTAACTCTGTAAGCTTCATATTTGAAGAAAAATACATGAGTGGGTTTTCCCTTATAAAGATTATCACTCTGATGCAAGAAAGAACATCGCTAAAGGAATGAAGAGAAGCTGAAAGCTGATCCATACCAACCTGCAAATACCCTGCTTTGGAATATGGGGAGAACATACAGGGCTGGCACAAAGCGCAGAAGTTAGTATTTCACATCCATAACTTCTTTATTATCTGAGAGCACTGGAAGTTGAAAGCAAATAAAAATTTAAGTATCCTTAATGTAGTAGTCACACTATTTACTAGACTCATATTATCTACCATCCAAATGGTTCAAAGCAATGAATCTATGTTTTTTACCAGACCCAAAATGCTCCGTGTTTTTTACTGCATAGGGAAAAAAGTATTCATGTTGGCCAGGGTTTACACCAGCCAACCCTATAGGCCCCTCCCAGCCTGAAACATGCAGTGTTATCATAAAGGACTAAGTAAAAGTCTATTAGCAGCTATTATCTACCCCAAAAAGGTATATACTTAAGCACTTACAGCCCTGATTTCAGCTGCAACCTTTTGCACTAATTGCTTTAAAAAAATTACAGGACCAGACAATATTTAATATGCAAAGCACCTGCTGTCCCAAGTTACACAGGAAGTTTGTGCATTCAGACCGAATCTCCCACAATCAATAGCACTAATTCCAAAACATTATTACTCTCTGCTGCTTTGCAAAGTAAGCTAGTGTTCCAGAAGAGTATTCTGAATACAAAGTCACTACTCTTGAGACGCTTCACCAGCTCTGGTAGATGTAGCCAAATAGGGAACATCAAGCAAAAATCAGAGTTTCCTCCAAACTCATTCTGAAGCTTGCAACCTAAATCAACTCATATCAGCCTTGAAGAACCTTTCTTCAGTCTGTACTCTGGAAATAACAGGTCTGCTGAACATTGTGGCCAGCCTGAATGAGGGAATGGTTGTGCTGCCTGCTACTGTGACCAGCTCCCCCCAAGTAAATCAGATGTCTCTGAAAGGACCTTCTTTACAGTGATCAGCAGGGTTGATCCCTGGTTGAACAGGAGATCTTGAGCAATACGTTTTAAATAAACACTCCAAAAAAGCCTGCAGTCCAGATTTATTTCCTCATAACTTTACTGAATAAAGTGTTTCTTCTATGTTTTGCTGTAGCTTCCAGTACTCTCCTTCTCTAAGGAGAACAAGTATTTACAATGTATCTGTGAACAGATAGGTAGATGAAGAACACCACAACCGACCATTTCTACTTCATACAGTTTTAAAACAGTTCTACATGCAGTTCAATAGAAAGACTGTTGTAACCAAAGGTTATACTACCCAACTGGCTCCTTCTACTTGTTATGCTCAGTAAAATATGCTTATTGTACAACTATTCTGAAGCATTCTGAATTTATATCTAACCTCCTCCCCAAATATGCATGTGTAAGACACTATGGAAAAAAAAGATCAACATTTATTTGCATCACACCGAAACACAGGAAGGGTCTTTTTGCTTTGTTTTCATGGTGACTCTTTAATCACTCCTAGAAGCAGCAAGAAGGCAGTTTTCCAAACCCCTGACTTGCCTTCATTGTCAAGAAAGCTACCCAGTCCAAGAGTAAGGGTTTACTCAAGAACAGCCAAGAGCTTGGGGCTGAGCTAATACTAAAGGCCATGAATCCTGAGAACAGCTGCTTCAGCCAACAGGCAACCCAGGCTCGTCAGTACTATTATGCAGTTTCCACGGTAGAATAGAGCTTTAACGCTCATTAAACCTGGAACCCTTCCAGACACTAAAGCAGGATGCTGACTTTCCTAGCCTTTCAGATATTCCAACATCATACCACCCTCTGTGTCTTTATGATCATATACCGCCTACACTGAAAAGGCCTACATCTGGGCTGCTTCCTTAATTCTTCAAAAAGTAAATGAAATCTGCCATGCTGTTACTAGTTATCGCTAGTCACACAAATCTGTGGGACATATTATAAAAATCAAGTAGTTATGATAGCACTGCTTGATCATTTAAACAACGATGTTTTCAGATGACAGTTCTTTATACTGACTGATCTTATGATACTAGCTCACAACAATTTCCAGCAGCTAAATTGCAGAGGAAGACAGCTGAAATTTATTCAGTACACTGCTAATATTCCTTAGTCACGCAAACAATTGCTCTTTTAGCCTCACCACTCAGCACGATAGCAAAACAAAAGGAGACAACAGACTGCTATCTCCGGGCCAGCCCATGCCAATAGGCTGCAGCTCCCCCAGCAGGCTAGTGAGAAGGATTCAAGTTCTCACTGATAGTGGTGCTTCTCATTTTAGAGGTCATCTTTTCTTAAGTGAATCACTGCACCGAAAAAAACAAACAACAACAAAAAGCAAACAAAAAGCAAAAAAAAAAAAACAAAAAACAATCCTAAGCATCCGGTGTTTCATCTTATGTAGGGCTCACTTTTTTAGAATGGCACAAAACAAGCCTGTGTTAATTTTCAGTGGGCATTAACTACAAATGAGCAGGCAGACAACTACAGCCAAGGAACAGACACAGGAGAAGGTTTCCTAAATCGATATTTGACTGTTAAATTAGAATATCTTATAAGGCTTCTAGGACTCAGAGTACCAACTCTCAGCTACTCAGCCTGAGTTACTAGCTTTTAGACAGAACAGAGCTACAAAGGTCAAAGCAAAGCTTGTAACTACTGAATACACAACAGAATCATTCATGATAAAACACATGCAGTGAAACAAAATTAAAATCACTACCTACCTAGGGCCTTTGAGTCACAGGTATCATCACACCAGCTAACACAGATTGAAAGACAGAAAACGAACTGTCACCAACATCCTCTTCTTCTTCCCCACCTCCTTTTTGTATTTTTAGAAAATAAAACCTCCTACTAGTTGCTGAGACAACCCCTGCTAGTACCACCTCATTATGATTTGTAGTAGCCTCAGCTGTTCCCTTTTAATGTTCTCTAGAACACCTGAAACTATCCTAGAGATTAACTCTCATATCTTTAAGCTTTTGAGCTGTTACACGTGATCCTGAACCGAGAGAGTTACGTTCTGAAAACGTAACAGAAAATACAGTTATTTACAAGGGAAGGTTCTGGCTGCTTATCCTGGAGAAGGATTTTGGACAAAATTCAGCATAACCATGTAAGGAAAGCACAGAAATAACATTGAGAAGACTTGAGGTATGTGTTTTTTATTATTAAGTTTTGTTGCACTTACAATCAACAGTGAATTTTAAAAAGCATGCAAGATCATATCACAAAATGGTACTCTGAAAGCAAGCATGATGTTTGTCAGTGGGCCATGGTATCTCCTGTCCATGTTCTCAGTTTAGAGTGCTCTGCCAGGCAGATGACTGAGAGCTAGGAACAACAGCTTCATTAACAATCAGATAAATCTATTATACAAAAATGAAGAACCCCGATTCCTTCCCCAAAATCAGCCTGAAGTCACAGAAATTGCCATTTATGTGTGTGAACATGCATTCAAAATAATCATCATAACTATTTTTTTCAGCAATAGTTGCCTACTTTAAAAACAAAGGTGGACCAGAATATCAGTGTAACTGATTGGCAGCAAACAGAATTGTCTATGGAAGATTAAAAACTGAAAATTGAAAGATGTAGAATTGCTAACTGGAATATACTTCTGTTATAGAATAGTGAAAACAACACAGTACTTATTGCACTGTCCTTTAAGAAGATTACATACATCTTCATGGAACTGTAATACAAATTAAACATGAAATGCAGTCCAGGTGAAGTAGTTCCATGTTCTTAAAAAATGGTTTCACTTTTGTTGGTGCTGGGAGGCAGATAACAAAGGAAAGGAATTAAAGGCAGACGCAGTAGGAAAACAGCCTGAGCTCAGAGCAGTGGCTCTATAGAGGCAGCAACATGGAAGCTACTCAACCTGAGCCGGGCTAAGAGCTGAATCGCCAGTGCCAGGAAGGAACAAACACATGAACTAAACTGAGCAGCACTTGGGGCAGATCAATATGTGATGGGACCTGCAGATCAAAAACTATTTTCCCTCCATGTCAGCATCTAGCTGAAATCTTTGACCAAAAGCAGACAATGAAGCAAAGGGCTAATAAAGCTGTGAAAGAGAATCAAGAGACTTCAGTTGTATGAGACTGAGTGCCAGCTGCTCAGACAGGGCTGTGTGCATGAGTACAGGTGGTTCACATAGGGAAGAGGGCACGCTGTAAAGCAAAGGTTGCTTTGAAAGAAGCCTGCATCACACAGCCATATCATATCATGGAGACATCTCTCCCACATGGGCTTGCCCAGCCCTGGAGCTGAGCTGACAGAAACAAGAAATTGCTGCAAGGAACTTGATGTGCTTTGATTCATTTGTGTTCTGACTTGGAGCAAAAAAGTATTTTCAAAACTATCCCCGATGAAATGGCTCTCACACACTCATGCCCCAGTCTCCACTTTATTTTTCATTCACACGTTCACAAAATGGTTTTATAAAGTATTCCTCTCAATGCTTTATTTTCAACAATTTTAACTGCCCTCAACTATCATGCCATTTCACTACAAAAAAAGGAGGATTTTGATCCAGAACACATTCTCTATTTCAAACAGCATTCATCAACAACACCCCCTAATGAGTTTTAGAAGTAGGACAAAAATTAGTTTCCAACATTTCTAGAATATGTAATTATTTTGTCCTAACTAAATAAAAATAAATCTGGCTTAGAGCACTGTGATACAGAAATATATAGTGCCTTCAGAACAGACTCTGAATAGAGATACTCAGAGTACTAAACTAGTGCAGGTGCAGCTTCCCAAGTATCTGCATTGGCTGAGCCCATTACAGCCTCATTAACTCAAATATTTATTCAGTCTTAGTTTTGAAATCTAGACTGAATTCTTCTGTGATAAAACTTCAGTGATTTACCTAGGTTAAAACAGATCCATCTGAGCCTAGCTAGAAGGATGTTTTTTTTCCTATCTAACAGCCACTGTGCCCTCAAAAAGCTGGAGCCAAAAGCACAGGTAAATGTGTTGTGTTTGAATTGTATCAGGGATATGGTTGCATTTGAATGAACTGCTGTGTAATGAAACCAGATGAGCCCTCAATTCTTCATTCAAAGTGCTTGCAGCTCGGATTTTGAATCAATAAAAATAACCGTTGAACAAATAAGTTTAATCTGTCAGAGTTTAAGAAAGCACTTAAGTTCTAAAACAAAATTGCATTTTTGAGTAAAATATGTTTAAAGCTTTCGTTACCTGTCAATATAATTCTAAACAGCAGCATATATTTTTAATATGTGCTCGGAGTTTCAAGAAGTATGGAAACAACACAGACTGCAAATCCACAGACCAAAAGGAAAAAAGAAATCATAGGCTAATTGTCTGCTCATTTTATTGTAAAGATTAAAACAAAAGTAAAATAAATCAAACCATTTGGCTGAATGCAGTCTTAAATCTCATTTGAAGAACAATTATTCTTACCGTTTTCATCTCCCCTACTTTTTGGAGTTTGGACATCTCTCAAGAGTGTTTTTTCTTCAGTTTGAAGGGTTATTTTTTGTTCTGTGTTTGTTTGTTAACGTTTTCTCAGCATAAAACATTTCTGTTTAGCAAGCCGGACACACATTGTGAGTAGTAATCTGTACCTATGTATGCTTAAACTACACCAAACACTCTTCTCAGATCTCATACTGATACTTACAGTAATTATCAACAAAATTCCAATTTAACATCATTTTTTTTCCTCTGCCTCCGAAAACAATAAAGACCATGAAGCTGCAAAAGGAAAAAAATAACGTCCCTGAAAAGCTAATTAAAAACATTAAACATCGGAAACTGTAAGCCAATGAACGCTGATATTAACCAGGGTCTCTGGGTATTTCTAGAAAGCATGACACCAGAAAAACAGAAAAAAGCCAGTTTGGCTGCTGAAGACTTCAGTTCTTCTCCTGCTTATTCCAGCAAGTGTATGAATTTGTGAAATGTAGTTAGTTCCATCCAGTACTTACTCCCTTTCACAGCTGGTATTCCTATTCCACACATTCTCTTTAAATCGCTTCCCTCAAGGACTCCACTCATAAAAACCATCACAGGGCAGCAGAATCCCACTTCTCAAGCAGAAAAATGATGGGCAGGAAATCCAATTCTTTTTTTTTTTTTTTTTTTTTTCCCCCCACCATATAATAATTTATATACCTATCTAGTTATTTTAGTCTATGTAACTAGAAACCACAGCTGCCCGACTTTATTTGGAAGACCTACTCACAGTTCTTTAAGAATTTTTCACAGCTATTTTTTGCACCTTCTGAATATAACATCCATCAAAAAGTTGCATGTTTTATTACCATCTCACAGATCTTCTGTAATTTCACTAGTTTTTGTATACCCTGAAGCTGAGGATTGAGAGTCATGATTAAGCAGAGTCAAGGAAAAAAAGAACTGCAGTGTAGTCAGTTACCAGCAATTAAGCCTCTCAGAGCTATCAGAAAGGCCATGTACGTAAGATCATCTATCTCATCTAGTAGATAAGTATATGTTTTCTAAACAACTGGAGTAACTGAAAGAGAACCAAAACAAATACGCAAATGTAGTAATTGCCTTTGCTTTACAGGGTTGACCTTCCACTCTCTAAAAAAAGCAGGGCGCTGGGAGGAAGAAAAAAAGAGGCTCATCCTCCTTTAAGTACTGATAGTTTCCCAAGAAATGTAACACCAACCCTATTTGATCCACATGATTGTTGAAACACAGGTTGTCTGGGCCACCTCACCAAACCCCAAGTGCTTTCTAGCACATGTGAGGACTGTGCTCTGGTGCGGTGCCTCTGTACAGGATCCTGCTTCCAGCTTCTGCTTCCTCAGGGAATGCTTCCATGCACACAGCTCTACTGGCTGCTTACTAATCAGCACCTCTTTGACTTTTCTCCATCATCTAGAAAACAGTTTAATCACAATCCATAGACCCTCCTATGTTCGTCTTACCTCCTCAGGTTTATGTTACTGACCTATGGCCTCTATTGATTTAGCAATTATTAAACAAAAGAACATTGAACCACTCCCTATTTTAGCCTGGAGGGAAAGACAACTGCTCCAAGGGGTTTAGACTCAAGCCATAGCTGTAGTTAGTTTACAAGAAAATCAATTCTGTCAGTTTAGAGATCAAGGCGATGGAAAGCGGAAAAAGATAGGGCTAATCTGAAATAGTTTTTAGCATGTTAATCAGTAATTGTAAGAGTGAGACTGGAAGCAGGATGCTCACAATGCACAAAACTCAAAAAAGTAAAGTAATATATTGGCAGTGGAATCAAATTATTGTTTAGAAAACATACCATGATTGTAGCACTTTTCCCACAGAACATTCTTCTTCTGGCAAATATGTGTATTTGCCTACATTAGTGCACATAGCTACTCACAGGGCAGAAGAGCAAGGTTACTGGCAAAGATTATTGATCTCATCCCAAAGGTAGCTATGTGGAAAAAATTACAGCAGCCAACGGGGAGAAGGCTGCAGCAAAAGCACATGAGTACAAACTTGTGTAACAGAAGTACACTGCTTTGCACATCTCTCACTGTAAAAGTAAACATTAGCCTCTGCTGGGCAATTAAATCCCCACTCCATCAGATTTTCACCTTTCAGTACACCCAGTGAGATAAGAGCAACTATGCAACTGAGACCAAACAGTCTGAACATACAGACCTGGCCATTTAGTTCTATAGAACAACAAATAAATAAACAAAATACATAAGAAGTACTGATTATTTTATAGTCAAATCCAGGGATTTTTCATTTGTGATAGAGACACCTACAATCAACTTTTTATCACAAAAAGAGTGGGGCTAAATAGCATACATTTCACCCTATATAAATGCGCAATTTAATTTATTTGATTTCTTTACTACATCAGTTATGAAACTTGTTGAATATTTCCCACCAGTGATAACTAATACAACTTACTTGTAAGACTGTTCCAGCACTCCGCTGTCTTTCCCTTCCTCCTACGCATGCACATGTTTGAAATGACCTGAAAGCACATATCGAAGGGAAGTGAAATGTGACTGCACAAGCACAATAGATATGCACACTGGGAAAGTTCTCAAAAAATGGCAGGATTATATTAATCTATCTAACAGAAGTCAAAATACATTACTTGATGCATGTAGCTCATCTGAGCTCATTCACTTTAAAAGATTTACATCAGCTCCCCACAACATGCAAAAGATAAGCATTATTTGCATTCACTTATCCCCTCAGTTTTACTAACTCATCCTCCCTTCTTCCTTCACTGTTTCAGTCACTGTTCCTGGAAGCAACACTTGACCTTCACAAAGAAAACCATAACGGTGTTTCTGCAGAGCTGGATTTTCATACAAACCATTCAGCCAACCCCACCTTTCTGCCACTTATAAAACAGTGAACAGTATAATGGAAATAATTATTTACCTACTTTCCTTTTTTACCCTTTTCAAAAACCAAGGTTTTTTTAGTTATTCCTCTTAATAGCAACCATAGGCAACATAGATAACTGTACAGGAACTGCTGAATCATGTCCTGAACCTCTGATTAACCACCTTTGGTGAGCAAAAAGTCAGCCCTGGGAGCACAGGTGAAGGCGATTCTCCTGTGCTATCAGAACAGGTGGAGCTCGGCTCTACCTCTCCTAGACCCCATTTAAGAGCTGACTACCACAGGTGAAGGATCTCTTTTGGAGATTGCTCTGTGTGAAGACTTCCAGTAAGCCAAGGATAAGCTCCATCTATTCCTCTCAAACATAACAACTTGTTCAGCCTAGCTCTTCTGTATATTTCCTAATCATAACATCGGTATATTCATTGATTACACAATAACATATGTCAATACTGCAGACAAATAAGTTGTGAACCAATTTTTGAGTAAATAACAGTTTTTAATTAAGTCGCATTTATTACTTGTGGTAATATCTTAGTTGAAGTAAATGTTGAAAACACCAGAAAATTTTATACAGCACAGAGGAAAATCCCAATAAAAATGTACCACTGCTATCAAGAATAGTTCGAGTTGTTTTCTAGTCTATATACACTGCATATCAATGCTTTCTATATTAAATAACAAAAATGTTTGTTTTAAGCAGCTATATGCTATAGTAGACAGTGCAATAGTAAGGGGTCATTTTCTTATTTTTTCAGAACTTTCAGTTAGGTGTTATTCCTGGTCAAGTTGTACATTTCAGTGGTCCATCAGGAAAGAAAAGAACAACGCAAGTTCTTCCGCAGACATTTTTTTCATGTTTAATGTTAAGATTCTTCTAAAGCATAAACTTGAGGAAAAGAGTGACAACTCATTTTATACTCTGCTCCTTATCTGATGAGTAAATTCATTAATATTTCATCTGGAGTTGTACAGCAAAAATCTCCTCCAAAACATACCATATTTCCACTGCCAGAAATTTCAGACAGATGATTTATTTCATATCTTTCTTTTTGAAGAAGAAATACTTACATCGGCACTTCTTATTTTTACTGGAGGATGTTTGCCTAGTATTCACAAATTCAATTACCTTTCCTTGATACGGAACAGTTTTTTTTTTACATTACTTTATTTTGAAGTTGGAAGTTTTCTTCCTGCTGATTTTTGCTTTGCTTGCTTATTTAATTCTACCTGCTATCATTTGATGATGTGTCAGCAGGTCTCATCATGGGATAAACAAACAACAATCAAGAAATAAGAAGCAACTTCAGTTCACATTTTGAATCAAGTTAAGGTGCAGGACTGTTGTTTTCCTGATGAGACTAAATCCTGCTAGTAGTAGATGAAGAAGTGACTTGCCCCTCACTTTATGCTCCACCCGTAGCTGACTCCCTCACTCACTTCAATGATGTGGGAGAAAAGAAGCCATAAAGACAAGATATATTTCCCCCATAATTTTTAAAAAATTGCCTTCCTGGAGCCACACAAATGCATGTTTGGATCATTAAACATGCATATATCCTGTGAGTGCCACTGCTTTGAGCAAGAGCCATGGGCACTTTATCTTCTTCCCAGCAGCATACCTGCCTCTTTCTTGGCAGTTACTCACCATGCCTTTAAATGTATTCCCTTTGGGCAGCACAATTCCCAGCACCCGGCTCCCAGGTTCATACTATCACATTCATGCCTCAGTTTTAATTCTGGCTCACTCCACTCCCTTAGCAGTTCTGCATGCTTACATACCTACAATAATCTGTTCGGGAAACTGAAATAAGCATAAGCTGTGAATTACCATTATCCTAAGGATAATTGTATGAAGATAATCAGTGTGATCAATTCCCTTTTGTGGAGTTGGTGTTTTTCACACTGCCTAAAAATAACACAGCACCAACTTCTTGTATGCAGCAGGCCTAAGTATGTCAGCCCCAAGCAATTCACACTGTTTGCAATGCTTTTTAGAACTACTCTCAAAAATCCCTAGTGTACTCTTGCTCTTCATCACCACCTACACTCCTCTCTCTCTCTCTCCAGAGAGTAGACTGGCAGAAGACTTACAATGCATTTTAAATCCTTCTTGACAGTTGTCATTTCTGCTGCATATATTTTTTTCACAGCACAAGCTGCATTTCTGCTATTTCTCATTTCCCAGACTGTACTCTCTCTATTCTCAGGTCTCACCCTTGTTTGGTAACAAAGACATAGGAAAATAGGTTCGAGAAACTCTCCTGTCCAAGCTTTCAGCTGACCTGGAAGCACTGACTTTTGCTAAGTTTTCTTCATTAATGACCTGTTGGCACACTGACACCCAGGGTTCTCCAGTAAAAAGTGTTCAGCTCCAAAAAACCCCCACCGTGGTGTTTATATGAATTCCTCTGAAATGCCACATGCTGCCAATTCTTTGCCACCCTTATAGAAAACATCGGGATGCACTTTTAAAACTGCTTGAAAAACAGAGTCTCTGTCATTCCTTGCTAAAAGAAAATAAAATGTTCACAGATGTCACAATCCAGTAAGCATGTGCCTCCCTCTAGGACGGTATTGAAAGAGATTAACACTGATGAATTTCTTCTTTCCAAAGGTTGGTGAAAAGACAAAGGGGGAAAGAAATGAAAAGAAAAAGAAGGAATTTACTGGGAAAAAAAAAATAAAAATAATCAGGACACAAAGCAACATGGCAGTAAAGAAATCATTACAAATGATACATAGGTAATTTAGCAGAGCTGTTCCTGGGTAGATAAGAATTGGAAAGTTGCAGCTGATGTTTTTGTGCAGTAAAATGCAGAGTTTAGATTACAGCTTAAATTCTAAGAGTAAGAACTACAGCAGCTATTCCATGTTCCAATGAAATGGAAATAACAAATCTTATGGTGAGACACAGTCAGGCAAAATCTTTGGTTTTGGTCTTCACTCTGTCTTTATCTGTAGAACAGTTTGTAGACCTTAGGTACTCAATTTGCTGTTAGATCTTCGCACTTTGATGAACCTGGGCTTTTCTATTTTTTTTCTCCTGTCCAAGCAGATGATCATGGATGAAGTCTGCAGAAGGCCAGACAAAAGAACACAACCACCCAAATACTGGACATTCAGATAGTCAGATAATTCAGACAGATAATTTTCTCCATGGATACCATCACTTCACAACAGCTTTGTACTTCTGGTTCCAGTTTTCTTTTTCCAAATCTACATCCCTTTGTCATAATTTTCCTTTATTTCTTTTATCTTTTATCTCTAGCCTTCCCCTCCAAACTTTGCCAGTCCCCAGCTGTTATGCTTCCAATAGGATAAAATCTTTCTCTTGTCATGGGCTGTGTCTTTGTCTATTTCATGGTACATACACACTTGCACATAGTATCACTACTATGTAATAACATAACTGAAGACACAGAATAATACAGATCCTGTGAATTTTAACAGAAAATTACTAAGAGCCATTAAGAGACATTTCTCCAAGAAAGTCTTATCATTCATGACGTTGGCTGAAGCCTTTTTTCTTTTTTTTTTTCTGTTTTGAAATGTGTATATATGAAACTGGGATGTGTGCTGTATCCTCAGTGAATGCTCATGGAGAAAAGGTAACTCTTTTAAAGAAAACATTACAGCCCAAAGAAATTAACTCCCAGGTGGTTAGCACTTCCCTTCTTTGAGGTTTGGCACAGAATGTAGGAAGTTTGTAGCCAATAGTTTTAGATGAAGAACAGTTTATTTTAGCTGTTCACTGGAGGCAGAAATATCATACTTTGAGTACTTGACACAGCCAATTCAAAACTCACAGTGACTAGAAAGATACAGGATAAGGATCCATGATTGTTCACATTAATCTGACCTCCAGTGTCCTGGTGAGGGTCTTCCTAACTTCCTGAGGGACGTTGCCATCCCACAGAGATGAACTCACAACTGTAGCAGTGAATGTATCATCACTGAGGTTACTGTAACTCTGCTACATATTTTTTGCCAATGCTTACAAAGCACATTCAAAACTACCATAGTAGTAGAAGGTACGGATCGTGAAGCGGCGAAGGTTTTCCCAAGAAGTTCTACTGCCTTTCCAATTTAAACTTCCACCTTCTTTTTGATTACCCCTTGTCTAAAGTCAAATTAAGAAAGAAAAGTAGCAGCGTGTATTTAGAGTCAGTTAATAAATTCTGTTATATTAGACACTGCTATCATTTGGAGGAGCGCAATGTAGTACAATGTAGGTGACATCTTTGTAATAGCTGATGGGTGACAAAGTGCCTTCTAGCTCATCATGTTCTATACATACTTCTATTTTTCTGATGGTTGTTACAAGTGACAAGTAAAGTGACTTTTGACTGCTGCACTCAGTTCCCCTGAGAATGAGAGTCAAATTCAGAATGCAATAAAAGTAAGTTGTTTAAATATTCTGCCAAGTTGGGCAGTTTGAAACAGTCTCAGTGGGACAGCAAGGACAAACCGAAACCAATCAGGCCTCACAAAGGTGTTTGCAGTGTTGGAGGATAATGTTATTCAAGTGGCATGAATGAAAGACAAGTAGAGGAAAGGTAAGCAGAACAGCTTCTGACCCTTTCTTTAGCTCATAAGAAGCATATGAACAGCAATTTTAACTACATTTTCATTACTATTAAATTTTTTTGCACATTTTTTCTCCCCACTTTCTGCAATAATTACAATTGGATGATCATGGTTCTTGGATTAAAATTATTAAGACTTAAATGATAGTAAATGATAGTAACAATAAATTCTTGACATTATTTAGTTTTGCTCATAAACAAAGATTTTGAGTACAGCAATGGCTGGCAGTTCTGACTACACATTCATAATAACTAAGCTTTATTTCTGCTAAACAAAAGGTCATCTTCTACAGAGCTTTATTTCTGTATATAATTTAATTATTCAACAATAATTAACAGAAA
This sequence comes from Excalfactoria chinensis, assembly GCF_039878825.1. Lineage (NCBI taxonomy): Eukaryota > Metazoa > Chordata > Aves > Galliformes > Phasianidae > Excalfactoria > Excalfactoria chinensis. Next base: position 63,215,002 of record NC_092828.1, on the reverse strand, counting down.
ATGGGAAAGGAATTGTTCAAGCACTTTGCTTAGTATCCCAAATATTTCTGCAGTGTTGTTGACTGTAAGTAGGACTCCCTGGAAACACTGTACGCCATTCTCCTTCATAGCATGTCACTTTATTTTCATCCAGATTAGTAGGAATGCATGATTAAAAAGGTCTCTGGGGGCCAAAGTGCCAGTTGCTAGTCTGTCAGAAACCCACTGCTATTGCTAATCCAATTAGTTAGCCGCCCCCCACATAAATAAATAAATTTCCCTACAACTGTTTAGACGCCATAGGTTTTATTTGTTCCCCTGCCAACACTATTTGTTACCCAACAGTGATTCTCACTGTTCATGATGTTTCTCATTTTAAAACATTCACTGACTGTCATGGTACTAATAAGTTCTTATTTTGACATTCTAAGAATCTTTTACTGTCACACTGAGACAAACTCCTGTTTTCTTTTAACTCTCCACTCATCCCAGTTAAACTGTCTCTCCTACACATGAAACAGAATTGATAGTCTTTACTAATCCTTACTCTTAATCCATAAATGCTTGCCTTGTCCTCTGTACTATCAGACACACTGTTCCAATTACATCACACTTCAGTTACTTTTGTTCTCAGTGCTGTCCAGCTCCTTCTGTTCTTCCTCTCCAAGTTTAACTGAGAGTCTGTCAGCACATGGACAACCTCAGTTAAGCAGTCCATTTAAAAGATATACTTAGAATCTTTTATTTTAGTAATTCTCCTCTAAATACTACTCACATTCTGCTTAGTTTTCTTCCATACATGACATTGGTTTGTTTAGCAATAGGGATTAGTACATTAGTTTAAGAACCATGATTTTGATTTAGCAAAAGTAATCTACGAGTGATAGTTCTAAAACTTTCTATTTCAACTTTAGCAGGTGAATAGTCGTTTTCCTCAATAATTTTGCACTGGGGACACAATAGAACACTTTTATCTTCTACCACAATTATTCAGCCTCACAAGAAGCACAGGAGTCCTGATAGAATACTTTTATCTTTTGCACGCAGTGGGTGCAAGGACATCTTCATCAGATTCCACTTATATTGTTTTAAAAGTTGCTCACTATGACCTAATAAGCAATGGAAATTTTCCAAACTGGAGAAAAGCAGCTGAAATTTAGTCAAATGCCTCAGCAATGAAGCTGATGGTGGAAAATGAGGAAGAAGTGGATGGGCACTCAGCTGCTCTAGATACCACTGAGTAAGCCCAACAGGACATCAGCATATATTAATGAGTCCTTGAAATAGAATATGGATGCCAGTGTACTGCATATGTATGTCTTAACTGTTCAAATGAAAAAACCTAAACTCTGAAAGGGCACACTCGCTTTTCAAGTCACCTGGTGCACATTGTGGGGAATAAAGGAACGCCACTTCCTAACACCACACTGGGGTCAGAGAGTTTTATTCCAGGACTTTGGATGACATAACACAACTCCCATTTTATCTCATTCCTTTCTTAATCTGCCCACTGCTGTTCCACGTGCCACACTTCAAATGCTTAATTTAACTCTACACAGATTAGATACTTCCATTTTCTTTTGACTAGCCAATCATGCCTGCAATCCAATTAAAATACTGGGTCAGAGTCACTATTAAAAAAAATAATAATAATCTGAGTAGGACTGTTACGTTAACCTGTTTTACAGCTTCTTCTCTTAATTCAAACAAATTAACTTCCAGCAGCTGAAGATCACGCATCCTGCTGACCACAAAGCAAACAATTTCAAAGGACAATATTTGACTTGTCTTTCTATATTCTTACATGCTGAACAGATGATCACAAGATATACGTCAAGATCTGTAATTAAAGATCTACAGGATTTTCTATCGAACCTATAGTTTGTTCAGTTTGATATACAGCTTTTCATCTACCAGAGGCTTTAATCAATACGTAAAAGACAAGATCATATCAAGCTAGGCAGTTATTTAAGGGGTATTACTGTTAAAAACCTCTGGACTGGAGAATCTGCCTGTAGATCTAGCTGCCATTTCAGCATTACAGTATCATTCTCATTTCACTTTTTATCAGTATAACTGACACCAGTACTGCACATTTTGAAAATGTCAGGTGAAGAAACACAGTAATTTCCCAAACATTTAGATGATTTTCTGAGCACTCAAAGGTTTCTTGCCTAACTGCTTTTCTCTCTTGGTTTCTATGCAGCGATGCTGTCTGTGATCTGGGAAAGTAGAGGAAGTTCTGAATGCCTCACTGTATCTATAAAATAAAAGCAACTCAAGCCATTATCATTTGTCTTCTAAATTGTTAAATGACTGGAGCAGTCCTAGCACTAAAGAGCAATCTTCAAAATGATTTCTGGCTTGGGAACAGATCTGGTGTTAGCAATGAGCAGGGACCATTATGGAACATAGTTTCCTAGCAATTGCTCTGCAGGCCAGGTTTAAGAGCAACAGTGCAGGCTATTCAATACCAGCTAGTTGATTTCAGAGTCTGGAAACATTCCTGGACATGCTTAACTAACCTGGGTAGCATAGCCTATGCATATAGCTACTAAAGAAATCTTTAGTATCAGTATAGTTAAAAAACCAGTATAGTTTAAAAAAAAAAAAAAAAAAAAAAAAAGCAAACCCTTGAAATAAACAGAAAAAAAAATCACTTTGCAATTTCTTACATCTTCCTTTTCTCATCTCAGTGGATCAGAAAGACTGCATGAGGAGGAATTATTTTGTTATTATAACCAGCTCTAGCTAGAAAACATACCCTCAGATGCTTTCCTAACATACAGATGTGATTCAACAATGTTTTCCACAGAAAGATGACCATGCATCCTGTAAACAGCATGTTTCTTTTTGTGTTTTTAATTAAGAGGAAGCCTGATTAGCAACTAAATATCTGCCAGAGCCCTGACATGAAAAGGTCTTACTGGTCCTGACAAGATTTCTTCTGAGACCTGCTGCCACTCTACAGACCTGGAGGCCTCATTTCACCTCAGCAGCAGTTCTCAGCCTCTGCCTAAGCTTCATCAGAACAGCACTGGCCAGCAGCTCAGCCACAGTCCTACACATGCACTCCATGGATCCAGACCTCAATTCAGGGACTGGCTTCCCAGCATGACCTCAGACCTCAGATCACTACAAAGCCTCTGGAGAGTCTCAACAGTTGCTTGAACATTGTCGCAACCTCGGTATGGCACTGTGGCAAGGATCTGGCCCTGCTAGCTACATCAGGTCCAGCTCTGCACCCATAGGCAGCAGCCAGCCCTGCTGCTCTCCAACAACATACATCAGCAACCTAATTCTGGATAAAGGGTAGATCTCACTTTTTTTTGCAGTCTTTCATTTCAAGCTTCATGATGTACACATTGGCTCTATTCAACATACAAGGTTAAAGGTTAAGAGTGGCTAAATCAGACAAATGGATCAGTTGCATTGAAGTGCAAATCATCAGCCTAGAAAAGCACCGCCAGTCAAGTTCCTGATGGATCTACTTCGGGAATAATCTTAATTAATATTTCCACTAATGGACATGGGTCAAAGAGGAGAAATGTACTGAGCTTTGCTAATAAAACTAAATTGACAAGAATGCAAATGAAAGCAGGAATATAATGGGGAAAAAACAATAAAGATGATCTGGGAAACTGAAGTACGAATGTAGTAAGATCAAACACTATGCAATGCAAGCACAGTAACACAGGAACTTCTGTCAGGGACTTCCACTTAAAGCAAAAATAGCATAAAGTCAAAAAGACAAAGCAGAGACCTCAGTGGACTAGTTCAGTGTCTGGTGACTGCTCACCAACTCTGTGAATTGACTGCAGAAGAAAAATGTGAACTGAGGCTGTGCAGATAAAGTATAACTAATGAATATAAGAATTAACTGTAGTACTGTTGTACAAGGAGTTTGTGGGACCTCATTCCATATACTGAGCTGTTCTTGTCCTTCCACAGTGAAGAAAATAATGGGAGATACAGAGGGGACCTAATGAACACTGTCTGTTTCATTAAGGGATATTACAATTAGTTTATTTAGCTCAGTAAAATGATTACTGACGCTAAGTACTGTTCCCCTGCCCCCCATAAACATATAAGGGACATAAAAAACACCAGAAAAAGAGAAGTATTTTAAACACAAGTTCAGTCCATCAAAGATGTGTATAAATGGAAGGTTTCCAAAGAGTAACTTTCTGGAAATTTACCACATTACAATCACAGGAGGAAAACTAATCTGCTCCAGAGAGACCGCAATCAGATGATGATAGGATCTATGATGTAATTGTCTGCACTAGGGGGGAAATAAATGCAGTGACTTAAAAGGTGTCTGGGTTATTAACTAATGTATCCAGCTCATGCTCCTGGCCTCACTCCTTTTCTCCTTCTGCAAAACTAGGATATAAAAGCATACAGGAATGCCACAGCTGGAAGTATGTAACTTGTGTCACATGCACGGATATACCTGCACAGGGTAGGGCACCTATTAGCTGCCATTCAAAGTTTGCAGGTTAGCATCAATAAAGCAGTGCAAACCTTCCCTCTGAACTGAGCTGGTGACGCACATAGGTCAGCCAGTGACATATGTTTTATGTGAACATTCATGTTGCCAGAATACAAGCCAGGTCTGTATTAGCAAGCAGAGCTGCCTAACAGAAAATCTGCCAGAAAGAAAGAATAAAAAGGAATAGTTGGTGTTCAGGAGAACCTGACATCCACACTGACAAATATTCCATGAGGCTTTCCCTTTCTTGCTAACTGTATTCCCACCCTGTTGCTACTGAAGTGCATTAGATGCTTTCCTGGAACTCAATGTCTAGTTAAAACTGTGTCTAAAAAAAACATTCCAGTTCATGTTCTGGAAAAATGTTCCATGATGAAAACCAAAGGGCAGTAAAAAGGAGACAAGAAATTTGCTTTAAAAGCTCATGATGTGACCTAAAACACTATAAATACTTTGATACCCACTGCCATTCTGAAGCTAGTAAAAGTCTGTTGTCATTAAAGCACTACCAGTACTTTTGCTGCATACAACATGAAACGGACAGATGTTACCTTTCCATAGACCTTGGCACCTTCCCTGACGCTGCTCTATAACAATGATGATTTAAGCAGATGTCCTCCCACTTCCCCCCTCTTTCCTGTGAGGATAATATGGGGTTAATTCATCCAATGGTGCACTATCCAGTTTAATAAAAACCACAGGTGAAACACGTTCTCTATTAACAGGTATCACTGTGCCTCATTTGATAACAGCTATGTCAGACTCATTTCCATCATGCCCCATGCTCATTAAAAACAGGTTTAAGAAGGGAAGTTTCAAGGCTACACTGACTTCAACTGTAAAGGCTTTCTGGTCTGTTTTTCTTTCCTTCCTTTCCTTTAGACCATCAATAAAACATTAGCTGTGAATGGCTGATTTGTTCCAGTTCCAGCAGGTATATTCCAGGCTCACTGCAAGGCTTTTCATTCTGAAACTGTTTTTGATGTAACATTGCTATGTTAGCCGTCTGCCTGAGTGACAAGTCCCAGATACTCTGGGATACTCTGTGTCCATTTACACGCCTATGCTAGACAACCAGGGGCAGTTTAAAATATCATAAGTCCAAAAATAAACACTGTAATTGCACTGTATGTATGCATATTGAAAAGTTAATACTACAATATGCAGTGTGGAAGACCCACACAAAGGCAAATGAAAAATATATACCATATTTATTATTTATTAAGAATGAAGAAGAAAACCATCTCCAATCCAAGCCATTTTGTTTTTCCATCTCATGATGGATGTCTTCATAAGCTGCAAGGAAGGAACAGGATTTACCTCCTTCGGAGGTGGAGTCTGATAGCTTTCTGCACTTCAAATTATGTGCTGAAAGAGCAGAAGTCCTTTACTGCCATCACCTGGAGTAAATGAAACTAGCAAAAGGAGCTTCCTCTAAAAGCAATTCAGGCAAAACTCTTAAGTTGCATGCTGTTACGCAGATAAAATGACAGTATAGAATAATAAAGGTTGGAAAAGACCACTAAGATTATCTACTCCAACTCATCACAACCATGTCTACTAAACCACGTTCCTCAACAGCATATCTACCTGTTGCTTGAACACCTCCAGGAGTGGTGGTGTGTTATGCATTTCCCTGGGCAGCCTGCTCCTGTGTCTCACCACTCTTTCTGAGAACTTTTTTTCCTAATATCCAACTGAACCTTCTCTGGTGCAACCCGAAGCCATTCCCTCTTCTCCTACCTCTGGCACCTGGAGAAGAGGCTGACCCTCGCCTTGCTACAACCTCCCTCTAAGGGAGCTGTAAAAGTGATAAGGTCTCCCCTTCTCCAGACTGAATAATCCCATTTCCTTCAAGGGGATAATCTTTTGTGTGCTTTGCTACAGCTCAAGGGAGGCAAAGGCCCCGGTGTTACATTCAATAAAACTCAGCAGAAGGGCAATGTGTGGCTAACCCAAAAGCCCTGCCAGCAGCAATGGCTATGCAGCAGTGTTCTGCAGTGCAGTTTGATAATGGAACATTAGGTCCTAAAATGAGATAAATTTGCTATACTAGTGTACCCAATGAAGCCATTAATGAAAAATACTTCCCCAGGGAAATTATATGTATCCTTTTTTCCTACTGGTTTTTAGCACCAATATCTTGGATCACGTTTCCTCATGTGATTTTTCTTATCACAATTCCCTAATTATGTCAATTAAGTATGTGGCTTAAGTATGTTGCTGTCCATTTTGCCAGGAAACAGTCCCTGATCCACCTTGCTACAGTGATGCAATATGGTCACCATAGCAACATCTGTCAACATTCCACCCTACCCTCACACCACAGGTGTCATCCAGCTTCTGACAGGACAGATCTTGTTGGCTGGGGAAAGAGCCATGGACACAAATTTCTGCCAGGGTGAGAAACCTGTAATTAAAGTGAAGATTTGTTCATCAGAAACATCAAACGTTTCTATTCTAAACAAGTGACCAGACAAAAGATTTCATGGACTTCTGTTGAGACTGTCCAACAGCAAGATCTGAGACAAAGGTGAAGAAATAGTCTCCTACATTTGTCATCCTGCTCTTTTATACAAAATCTCTGATGGCTGGAAGCGATCACTTTCAGTTAATTTTGTGGGGCGATGATGGAAACTCTACATTGATTGCGATACTCTTCAAAATGAAACTGCTGGGAAGAAGAGGATCTCTGCAAATTTCTGACGCTGTCAGCATGAAAACTTTCATTTGCTATCATTGTGATTCATCGTTATGGAAGGAGATCTGCCAAGATCTACTTCACAAGGTAAATTTGTAGCAAACAAAGCAGCATTTTCTTTTAATGAGGTGCAAAGTCCCTCTACCCATGAAATACCTCTTGGGACTGGTGGTATTGATGTTCAGATGGATCTGAGGTGGCTTAAAGTTCATAGGATTTGGGTTTCTAAACCAATTTCTATGTTTTTGAAAATCTTACATTTCTCTGCTGCTCCCAAAAGGCACGAATGCAAGCAAGCATGGTTATTACAGAGATGCTTAGAAAGTAACACCTCCTATTTTATTATGCTGGCCCACAGTGTCAGAGGTGGATGTTGGTAGCATAGCAGCAGAGGATGAACCTCCTCACCCCATCTTCCATTAAGCTTTATTGCCCTGGGACAGTGGCAGCAGAGGCAGTCTGACCGAATGGTACCAAACACAGAAGTGTTCATGAAGCAAAATGTGCAACTCGGTTCTTTCATGTGAAAAAAAAATGGTGCCCACTGACATTCATCAACACTTGCTGAATGTTTATGGACACCAAAGAGCGGATATGAGCACAGAGGGGCAGTGGGTGGTGTTTCAGCAGTGGCAACAACAGTTCACCTCCATGGATTCTTATGAGAGCAGCATGCAGGCTCTTGTTCACTGCTGGCAAAAATGCACAGATGATGGAGGGAACTGAAAAAAATAGGATAAACTCTCAGCTACAAAACACTTTCAAACAGTGTCATTATTCTCTCTGTATCTCTTGTATTTTCCATGGAAATAACTAGGAAACTTTACTTTTGCAGAAACCTATGTACTTAACAGAACTGTGCCACAACATTTTATTCACTAGAATTGATGTTTAAAATGCCCTGAGTCCTTTGTTTGCCTTTTGACATTCTAATTATTAGTTAGCGTATCTTTGCCTTTTTCAGACTAGAAATGGTGGTAACTAGCTCTTTTCCTTTGCATTTTGTAATAACGACTCATTGGACCTGGATTTGAAGGGGGACCACACAAAAAGATGCCTTCTGAAGATGAAGTCAGGTCCTGTTGCATCACTAGGCAGAAATCTTACACCGACAAACTAATGGGAGCTTTCTTACTTAAACAGGCACCTTAAAACACTATTTGGGTCAAAATCAAAGATGAATCCAGCAGCACTGAATCAATTCCCAAAGATCTCCCATCCACTCTTTCAATTCACTGCAATGTTTTAACTTTAAAATGCTCAGATGATGTGTGGAACAGCTCTATGTTGTCTGCTGTTCATATATATCATCATTTTAGGACTCTCAAAATAATATAGGAAGAAGCATCTTTAATTATTTCAATGAGGTCTGTTACTGTTAAGGGAAAAAGCCATCCACAGGCTTCATATTCAATTAACTGCCTTTTCTCCTTTAGTAAGTAGAACTAAAAAAAACTGTTGCTGCATCTCAAAATCTAAAATATCACAATTTCAGAATTGATGAAAATTCTAAGAGTAGAAAACTCAAAACACTGGTGTAAAACATTCCTCCTTTGGTATGCATTAACTTAATGAGGGAAAAAGATGCCCAATAACTGGTATTAACTGATATATGAATTACCTGCTTTAAGAAACTCGACAGTACGTTACTGTGTCAAGAGAGGCATGGGTTCCCTTGCTGGTGCAGAACGAAGACATTTACTGTAGGTGCTTACAACCTTTCATACCCGTGCAACAACCCCTTGGTCACATGTAGGAGCCAGACACCTCGTGTGTGTTTACGTCTGGTGCAAGTAGCTGCTGTGTTTTACTCCTTTGCTAGGTCTTTTGTTCATAATGACTTTCTTTGTCCCACATCTCCCCCTTCTCTATTAATAAAAAGAAGCACAGTTCAGAAACATTTCTATAAGCAGCTAAACTAAAATTAACACACTGAGCCAACGACTGGTTCCTTAAAGTACAAACAATAGTTCCTTTTAACTGATCCCAATCATTCCAATTCTTACCATAGTATCATAGTATCGTGCGAGTTGGAAGGAACCTTAGAGATCATCGAGTCCAACTCCCGGGATTCGAGCCCCCTGTGTAAGCAGAGCGGCACTTCTACCACTTGCACCACAGGGGGGATTCGAACCCAGGCCTCCGGTGTTGCAAGTGGCAGTTCCCTGGCGATAAAGCTGACAAGCAAAGTGTGTCTTGTCCTGTCTTGTTGGCAAGAAACATGTTTCTTGTCACTGATGAAATCGCTGTATCGTGTTAACAGCAGATGTCAAGAAAGATGGCAGGATGTGATATCAGGAAGAAAGTCTTTACTGTGAGGTTTGTGAGACGCAAGAACAGGCTGCCCAACAAGGTTGTGGATACTCCCCCACCCCACCCTGAAAGCAATCAAGGCCACCTTGGACATGTCTGTGAGTAACTAGGTCAAGTGGGAGGTGACCCTGACTATAGCAGGGGATTGGAATTAGATAATCTTAAAGGTCCATTCCAAATCAAACCATTCTATGATTCTGTGGGCTTCAAGTCTGACGCTTAATGCTCTGAACTCTCACCCCTGGCCCCAGTTCAGGCCATAGGAAGTGCTCATAAACACTGCAAAAATGATAAATTATAGTTACATTATATTTTCAGTTATTTTGGCAGAGATTATTCATCTCAATTTCAGTCTGTCACAGACTCCACAGATGCTGGAAAGTCCTTCTTCTACACTTTCCAAAAAGAAAATATACTTGAGAGTGCCTGTATGAGATAGTTGCTTGGTTCCCCTTTCCCCAGCCCAATAAAAGCTCCTATAGACTGTAACAGAGAACAATTGCCACAATTCAGAGGCCGTAAATATTGATAATAAACTGATTTTAAAATACAAAACAAATAATGTAATATTTACAGAAAATGCCAGTGTCATCATTTTACAGACCATAAAATAACCAATGAAACATGCAAGTTAATTAATGGCAAATAGCTAAGTAAACAAGGCTCAGTGCTCCCTTAAGTTTGTCACTTCACTCCCTACAGGAGAACGAGCTGGACAAAGAAAACTAATTTTAATAGATGTCCATTATTTTCAAAGTCTGTTGGAATCTGTACATGTAAACCTCCTCTATAACTTTAAACAAGTAGACCCACCTCTACAACGTCAGGAAAGGTCATGCCAAGTGGTTTGTTATTCTGACAGATACATAGTAATAAGTCTCCTCAGCTTTGCAATACAATGTAACACTAAAGGAACTGTGCAGGTGTACTATCAATCCAGCAGAAATTAAGGGTATCTTGCAAAGGGTAAACATTTCACTCTAAGAGCATACCGGAATAGAAGCATGACAGCAAAACAATACATTCAGTTTTGAGCTAGACAGTCAGATCTAACTCAGTGGTAAGAGTGTAAAAGTTACACAGACAAGAGAAATCAACATAAATCCAGGATAAAACAACATCCTCCATCCCTCAATAATCCATAGTAATCTCAAACTCAGTTTGGAATTATTCAGACAATGATTTCTGCCTATTCCAACACTGCTGTGGTAAATAAAAATGGATCTAAGCTCTCCTGCCACATATTAAAAGACAGCTCTAAGAAATGAAAGAGTTTCAGTTTGAATCAAGTTATAGGTACATAAGTGACAACAAAAATAAAAGTGATTCATAATTCCAATGCAGGGAGCACATGGTATTAAATTCCTTTCAAATACACTGCCTTCAGTAATGTACTTAACTAAAAGAGACAGAAAAAACCTCAGTTTTCAAACTTCTTTTCCCCCACACTGACACCCCCATCTTCGATATTCATACAGAACCAAGTTCCATGAAGTTAAAATGTGATTACTGTTGGGTCTAAACAACAGTAATTAAAACACAAACAGCAACTTCTTTTGTTCTTTTCCCCTCTGGAGGAGAAGGTAGGGGTGGCGAGGACAGGGCGAGGAGAAACAGGATGAGGAAGAGGAGATCGGTGAAAATGAAAAGAGAAGGTGGAGAAGGAGTGGGAAAAAACGGCTAAAAAAAATGATGAGGAGGAGGAAAAGGTGGAGAAGGAGGAGGAAAAGGAACAGGACAGAGAACGACAAACTGTAAGCCACCTCAACGCACGACCACAGGGGGAGGAGGGCTGTTCTCTCGCTATGAAACTAGTATTTTTAAGGGCAAGCCCCAAGCAGTGATCCTATCATTCTATCACAGCAATGCTGATGGGAAGAGAAATAAGGAAAACGCAACGAGCACAAAAGGAAAAGGCGGCAAAGGAGGAGGAGGAGGAGGAGGAAAACAGACCAGGACAAACCACAAGCCACCTGTAAGCACCAATACATGGGGAGGAGGGTTGTTCTCTCGCTATGAAACTAGTATTTTTAAGAGCAAGCCCCAAGCAGTGATCCTATCGTTCTATCACAGCAATGCCAATGGGAAGAGGAATATGGAAAAGCAACGAGCATGAAAGGAAAAGGTGGCAAAAGAGGAGGAGAAGGAGGAGAAGGATGACAGACCAGGACAAACCACAAGCCACCTGTAAGCACGACTACATGGGGAGGAGGGGTGTTCTCTTCCAGTGAAACTAGTATTTTTAAGGGCAAGCCCCAAGCAGTGATCCTATCATTCTATCCCAGCAATGCCGACGGGAAGAGGAATATGGAAAAAATCAATGAGCACAAAAGGAAAAGGTGGCAAAGGAGGAGGAGGAGGAGGAAGACAGACCAGGACAAACCACAAGCCACCTGTAAGCACCACTACATGGGGAGGAGGGGTGCTCTCTTCCAGTGAAACTAGTATTTTAAGGGCAAGCCCCAAGCAGTGATCCTATCGTTCTATCACAGCAATGCTGACGGGAAGAGGAATATGGAAAAACAAAAGCATAAAAGGAAAAGGTGGAGCAGGAGGACAAGAAAAGCGCTGAATACAAGTTGAGGATGAACAGAAGCTGATGAGAAGGAAGGTAACGATGGGGGGGGGTGGATGAGGAGGGGGAGGAGAAGGTAGGGGCGGCAAGGACAGGACGAGGAGAAACAAAAGAAGGAGGAGGAGATCGGAGAAAATGAAAGGAGAAGGTGGAGAAGGAGTGGGAAAAACCGGCTAACACAAAATGATGAGGAGGAGGAAAAGGTAGAGGAGGAGAAGGAGGAGGAGGAGGAGAAGGAGGAAGACAACAGTACACAACAAATTGTAAGCCACCTGTACGCGCGGCTACATGGGTTGAAGGGTTGTTCCCTTGCTGTGAAACTAGTATTTTTAAGGGCAAGCCCCAAGCAGTGACACTGTCATTCTATGACAGCAATGCCAAAGAGAAGAGGAATATGGAAAAAGAAACGAGCACAAAAGGAAAAGGTGGCAAAGGAGGAGGAGGAGGAGGAGGAAGAGAATGACAGACCAGGACAAACCACAAGCCACCTGTAAGCACCAATACATGGGGAGGAGGGTTGTTCTCTTGCTGTGAAACTAGTATTTTAAGGGCAAGCCCCTAGCAGTGACTCTGTCATTCTATGACAGCAATGCCAACGGGAAGAGAAATATAGAAAGGGCAACAAACTCGAAAGGAAAAGGTGGCAATGGAGGAGCAGGAGGAGGAGAAGGAAGAGGACGACAGACAACGACAAACTGTAAGCCACCTCAACGCACGACTACAGGGGGAGGATGGTTGTTCTCTCGCTATGAAACTAGTATTTTTAAGGGCAAGCCCCAAGCAGTGATCCTATCGTTCTATCCCAGCAATGCCGACGGGAAGAGGAATATGGAAAAAGCAACAAGCACAAAAGGAAAAGGCGGCAAAGGAGGAGGAGGAGGAGGAGGAGGAAGACAGACCAGGACAAACCACAAGCCACCTGTAAGCACCACTACATGGGGAGGAGGGGTGTTCTCTCGCTATGAAACTAGTATTTTAAGGGCAAGCCCCAAGCAGTGATCCTATCATTCTATCACAGCAATGCTGACGGGAAGAGGAATATGGAAAAAGCAACGAGCATAAAAGGAAAAGGTGGGGCAGGAGGACGCGAAAAGCGCTGACTACTAGTTGAGGATGAACAGAAGCTGATGAGAAGGAAGGTAATGATGGGGGGGGATGGTTGAGGAGGGGGAGGAGAAGGTAGGGGCGGCAAGGACAGGACGAGGAGAAACAGGAGGAGGAGGAGGAGATCGGAGAAAATGAAAGGAGAAGGTGGAGAAGGAGTGGGAAAAACCGGCTAACACAAAATGATGAGGAGGAGGAAAAGGTAGAGGAGGAGAAGGAGGAGGAGGAGGAGAAGGAGGAAGACAACAGTACACGACAAATTGTAAGCCACCTGTACGCACGGCTACATGGGTTGAAGGGTTGTTCCCTTGCTGTGAAACTAGTATTTTTAAGGGCAAGCCCCAAGCAGTGACACTGTCATTCTATGACAGCAATGCCAACGGGAAGAGGAATATGGAAAAAGAAACGAGCACAAAAGGAAAAGGTGGCAAAGGAGGAGGAGGAGGAGGAGGAAGAGAGTGACAGACCAGGACAAACCACAAGCCACCTGTAAGCACCAATACATGGGGAGGAGGGTTGTTCTCTTCCAGTGAAACTAGTATTTTAAGGGCAAGCCCCAAGCAGTGACTCTGTCATTCTATGACAGCAATGCCAACGGGAAGAGAAATATAGAAAGGGCAACAAACTTGAAAGGAAAAGGTGGCAATGGAGGAGGAGAAGGAGGAGAAGGAAGAGGACGACAGACAACGACAAACTGTAAGCCACCTCAACGCACGACTACAGGGGGAGGATGGTTGTTCTCTCGCTATGAAACTAGTATTTTTAAGGGCAAGCCCCGAGCAGTGATCCTATCATTCTATCACAGCAAGGCTGACGGGAAGAGGAATATGGAAAAAGCAACAAGCACAAAAGGAAAAGTCGGCAAAGGAGGAGGAGGAGGAGGAGGAGGAGGAGGAGGAAGACAGACCAGGACAAACCACAAGCCACCTGTAAGCACCACTACATGGGGAGGAGGGGTGTTCTCACGCTATGAAACTAGTATTTTAAGGGCAAGCCCCAAGCAGTGATCCTATCATTCTATCACAGCAATGCTGACGGGAAGAGGAATATGGAAAAAGCAACGAGCATAAAAGGAAAAGGTGGGGCAGGAGGACAAGAAAAGCGCTGACTTCAAGTTGAGGATGAACAGAAGCTGATGAGAAGGAAGGTAATGATGGGGGGGGGGGGTTGAGGAGGGGGAGGAGAAGGTAGGGGCGGCGAGGACAGGACGAGGAGAAACAGAAGGAGGAGGAGGAGATCAGAGAAAATATAAGGAGAAGGTGGAGAAGGAGTGGGAAAAAACGGCTAACACAAAATGATGAGGAGGAGGAAAAGGTAGAGGAGGAGAAGGAGGACGAGGAGGAGAAGGAGGAAGACAACAGTACACGACAAATTGTAAGCCACTTGTATGCGTGACTACATGGGTTGAACGGTTGTTCCCTTGCTGTGAAACTAGTATTTTTAAGGGCAAGCCCCAAGCAGTGATCCTATCATTCTATGACAGCAATGCCAACGGGAAGAGGAATATGGAAAGGGCAACGAGCACAATAGGAAAAGGTGGCAAAAGAGGTGGAGGAGGAGGAGGAGGAAGACAGACCAGGACAAACCACAAGCCACCTGTAAGCACCACTACATGGGGAGGAGGGGTGTTCTCTTCCAGTGAAACTAGTATTTTTAATGGCAAGTCCCAAGCAGTGATCCTATCGTTCTATGACAGCAAGGCCGACGGGAAGAGGAATATGGAAAAAGCAACAAGCACAAAAGGAAAAGGCGGCAAAGGAGGAGGAGGAGGAAGAGGATGACAGACCAGGACAAACCGTAAGCCACCTGTAAGCATGACTACATGGGGAGGAAGGTTGTTCTCTCGCTGTGAAACTAGTATTTTTAAGGGCAAGCCCCGAGCAGTGATCCTATCGTTCTATGACATCAAGGCTGACGGGAAGAGGAATATGGAAAAATCAACGAGCTCGAAAGGAAAAGGTGGTAAGGGAGGAGAAGGAGGAGGAGGAGGAGGAGGAAGAGGACGACAGACCAGGACAAACTGTAAGCCACCTGTAAGCACGACGACATGGGGAGGAGTGTTGTTCTCTCGCTATGAAGCTAGTATTTTAATGGGCAAGCCCTGAGCAGTGATCCTATTGTTCTATAACAGCAACGCCGACGGGAAGAGGAATATGGAAAAATCAACGAGCACAAAAAGAAACGGTGGAGGAGGAGGAAAAAAGTGTCGACCATGAAATGAGAAAGAGGTGAAAGTGGAGAGCGGCAAAGTTGAATGGAGCAGGTGGAAGTGGTGGAGGTGGTGGAGGAAAAAAAATGGTCTTAGTAAAAAAGTGAAGGAGGAGGAGGAGGAGGAAGAGGAGTTCTGTGATAATGAATGGATAAGGAAGAGAAGGAGCTGGAAAAAATGGCAACCACAAAAGGAGGAGGAGGTGGATGAGTAAGAGGAGTACATAGGTGACAATGATAAGGAAGAGAAGGAGCTGGAAAAAATGGCAACCACAAAAGGAGGAGGAGGTGGATGAGTAAGAGGAGTACATAGGTGACAATGAAAGGAAATGGTGGAGGTGGAGGAGGAGGTGGAGGAGGAGATCAGTTAAAATGAATGGAGAAGATGGAGCTGGAAAAAAGCAGAAACCACCGAATGATGATGATGAGGAGGAGGTGGCGGAGGAAGAGGAGTACACAGACGACTATGAAAGGAAATGCTGGAGGTGTACAAGGAGGTGGAGGTGGAAGTAGGAGAAGGAGGTTGGCAACAATTAATGGTGACTGTTGAGGAGGAGAGGGAAAAAAACAGCAACCTCAAAATGAGGAGGAGGTGTCCGTGGAGCAGGATGAAGACGACAGTGGTTTTGATGAAAAGAAAAGCTGGAGGCGAAGGAGCATTAGAAGAAGGAAGAAAGCTGGAACCTCGAAATGAGAAGGAGGAGGAAAATGAGGAGGCAAAGGAATAAGAGGAATACGGCAGTAATGACTTAAGGAAAAGTTGGAGGTTGAGTTGGAGAAGTAGCAGGACTTGTAAATAAGTGGCTAGGATGAAAGGACAATGTGGAGGTGCTTTTCAAGGAGGAGAACAGTGATGACAACAGGCAAAGGTGGAGGAGGAAGAGGAGAAAAGCCATGACCACAGGAGAAGGAGGGACATAATGAGGAGGAAAAGTTAAGTGACGATGAGATGAGGAGGAGATGGATGAAGAGCTGGATGAGAAGGTAGATGCAGCAAGGGTAAGAGGCTAATACAGAGGAGGAGGAAGACAGCAAAGGTGACGGGAGAAGGAGGAGGTAAAAGTGTCAAGGACAAAGAAAAAATTAGGAGGTAGAGAACAGGGAGGAGAACAACAGGAAGAGAACGATAAGGAGAACAGTGCAATGACAGGAATACAGGACAACCATTAGAACAACTGTAATGATAAGAAAAGGAGGAGGAGGACAACGACAGTAAGTAGAGGAGGATGAGGAAGAAGAGGATGACCACGACAACAGCGGGAGGAGGAGGAGGTGGAGGATGAAAAAAACGGCGACCACAAGAGAAGGAAGAGGCAGAGGTTCAGGAAGAGTACAGCGTCAATGATGAAAGGTAATGTTGGAGAAGGAATAGAAGGATGGTGGCAGAGACAACAGGGGGAGAATGAAGCGAACAACGTAAAGACAGGAGGAGGAGGAGAAGTGTGAAGACAATGGCAATGACAAGAAAAGGAGGAGGAGTACGACACTGGCAGTGAGGAGAGGAGAAGGAAAAGGAAGACAGCAATGGTGACGGGAGAAGGAGGAAAAAAGCTGTGATCACAAAAGGAAGAGGTACAGGAGGAGGTGGAGCAGGAAGAGGTATACAGCAGTGACAATGAGCAAAGGAGGAGGAAAATTAAGAGGAGTGCAGCAATGACTAAAAGAGGATGAGGAAGAAAAGGAGAAATTGTAAGTAAGTAACAACAGGGAGAGGAGTAGGAGATGGATGGGGGATGGGGAGGAGGAGGTAGAGGCGGGGAGGAGAATGATAAGGAATTGGAGGAAGATAGTAAAGGTAACAGGAGGAGGACAAAAAAGTGGCAATGACAAAATGAGGAACAGGAAGTAGAGGAGAGCATCAATGATGAAAGGAAAAGTTGAGGTGGAGGAGGAGGGAGAGGTCAGTGATGACAACTGGAGTGAAGGAAAAGGTGGAAGAAGCAACAATAAAGGGAGAATGAAGAATAGGACAAAGACAGCAATGACAACGGAAGGAGTAGGAGCAGGAGGAAAAAAGCAGTAATGACTTAAGGAAAAGGAGGAGGTGGAGTAGGAGCAAGAGGAGGAGGAAATAAGCGGCAATGATGAAAGGAAAAGTATGAGTTGGAGGAGGAGAGCAGTCACGACGAAATGAGAAGGTGGAGCTGGAGGTGGAAGCCGAGGAGGAGGAGGAGGAGAGTGGCGACAATGGCAGAAGGAGGAACAGGCCAGAGATGACAGAAGAAGTAGGAAGAGGAGTACATGGTGGAGGCCGAGGAGGAGGACAGGCAAAAACAGGAGTAGGAAAAGGAGAACGAGGAGGAGGAGAAGGAGGATGGCATCAACAACAGGAGGGGAAGGAGGAGGAGGACAGCAGTGATGATGGGATGAGGAGGGCAGTGATGACGATGGGAGGAAGAGGAGGAACAGTACAGGGGCAAGGACAGGAGGAGGAGGAGGAGGATAAATAGGAGATGGTGGAGGAGAAGAATGGCAATGATGACAGGTGGAGAAGAAGTAGGGGGAGGAGAAGGACAGTGGCAACTACAGCAGTAGGAGGAATAAGAGGAGAGTGGCAACGACAATGGGAAGAGGAAGACAAGGAGGAAAGAGGCAATGACTGAAGGAGGACGTGGAGAAGGATAGCGGCAATGACAATGGGGGGGAGAGGAGGAAAAGTACAGTGGTAACAATGGGCAGAGGAGGATGAATTGGAAGAGTAGAAGAAGTAAAATGGCAGCAATGATGTGAGGAGGATGAAGAGGATGAGGACAGTGGCGACAAAAGGAATCAGAGAAGGAAGAGAGTGCTGACAACAGTATAAGGAGGAGGAGGAGAAGGAGGAAGAGGAGAAGGTAAGCCACAATGTGAAGAGGAGTACGGAGGTGGTAGCAAGAAGAGGAGAAGCAGGAAGAGGTGTAGGAAGACGGTGGAGAAGACGAGAGAATGAGGAGGAAGAGGAGGAGGACAACAACAATGATGGGAGGAGGAAGATAACTACAGGAGGAGGAGAATGGAAATCTGCTTACCATTGGAAGGCTTCAGGTACTCAGGAACCTTCAGCAAGATGCCCTTGCCTCCCACTGCCAACCCTTAAATTAGGTCTGGGACAGGGTGAATCCTGGCTCAAGCCCTTCCAGTTACACCTCATATGTGGAAAGAAAAAAAATAGTAAGAGAACAAAAGCAACAAAGATTGTCTGCCGCCCTTTTTTTCCTGGAGTTTTCTTCATTTGTTTCCTCTCTTTTCATTACCTGAAATCCAGAGCATACAGCTGTATTCAAGGACCAAGTCATGGGAGTTTAACTACAAGCCTGCAGAGTCTTTTCGCCTAAAGATAAATAGTTAAACATTTGATTCTATCGCCTACACTTTTCTCTTTCTAATCTGAAATGAAGTGGGTTGTTAACAGAAGAGTGAAATTCTTTATTCTCCTTTTCAATACAAAGCTGTGGGAAGACTGAAACAATACTTGTCACACACGTCATCCTTCAAGAACTGAGTTGCTTCCCTTTATGCTTTTTGAGTTCATAAGCATTGCCAGGTTAAAAAAAATAAAAAAAAAATAAAAAAAAAATACAATGCTCTACTGCTCATTATCTAGTAGAATGTGGGTAATTATCTAATAATTAGGCTGACTGTTCTTTTTCTAAAGCACTGCCCAGATCATCACAAATTACTTCAAAAGCTGTTTTATTTCACATACATATATGCTACCTTAAAAAATTAGGCAGACTTTCACAGCAATATTAACAGAGATTAACAGCATCAACAGTGAAACCAGACACTGCATTTTCAGCAACTGGTTGAACTGCACACAATATAGCTTCCTTTTCTATACAGCTGCACATCTATGCTGGTTCAGAAGCTGCTGCTTTAGAACAATTATTCAAAGCAATCAGAAAATGGAAGTAAAACTGTAGCAGGCCTATGTTATGCGTGATTCTTTCCTAAGTACTGCATTTGGTAAAATTTAAAAGGAAATTATTTTACCAATGAAGTTGTATGTAGCAAACAATGGTTAGGTATATTAAAATGTACTTACCTAATGTCTGACATTCTCCCCACAGTGTCTTCTTCCCACATAACTTTCACTGACATTACTTGTGTTGCACTGTATTCCTGCTACCCCCTTAGGCTAAGGCAGGCACCTAAGCAGCAATGTCACCCATTTAAAGCCCTCATCTAGCTCAAAATCTCACTATTCCCGTAAGTTAGAGGAATAGGCAAAATCAATAACCGCATTATACCATGCTTCCTCTGCTTGTTTCTTTGTTTTTAAATCTAAAAATATACCAGCTTCATGTTTCTAGATGCTTCTGTCTGGCAGTACTGCAGCAGATATATCGGTCAGTAACACTCCCTTGTCTACGCTCCTTGCAGTCCCCTCCAGTCATATACCTAGCCAACAGCACAACCATGTCTTCTCACAACTTTGTTTCATCATTAGCTAGAAGGACTCATCCCGCCACATAGTGAAATGCAAGAGTATCCCTAAAGGATACAAACCTATTCCTCTGTGTCCTGTCCAGCTTTATTACTTTGATAAAGGAAGTTAATGTGTAACTCTTGCATATGTTGAGACAGAAAAAGGCAGAAATATCCATAACCAGATTTTTGCATAGTTAAGGTTGTGAGATAAACAGATATCAATGACTGTATACACAAGTTTGTATTCAAACTATAGTCTTTTCTGGGAAAAGTTTCAACTGGTCTGTGATGAGGAAAATGGATACTGAGGGAAAAAAAAGATGACAGTATTATTCAAAGCAAACAACAAATAACAGGCTGCAATGTTTACATGAGTCATTTGACAATATTTTTATCAGTGAGCAACAGAAAGGAAAAAAAGGTAGAACAGAGGGAAAAGATACACTGACTGCAATTGTTGTGACAAAGATTTTATAGAACTTAGTCTGAATGCAATTGAGCTTACTGGTGGTAGCATTAATTAGAGATTCTGAACATCAACAAAAAGCACAAACAGTCCTACAAGGTAGGCTTCCTTCTACAGACAAATAAAAAGATTAACCTATCTTAAAAAAAAAAAAAAAAAAAAAAAGAAATCTTTTAGGAGGGATATAAGAGTATAAGCAGTTGTAAAAGAATAACCATAAAACATAGATGGAGTGGAAAAGATCTGACAAATGGCTTTGTCAGCGCCATTCAGGAATAGCTAATGTATGTAGAAAGAGATTCATTAGAATTCCTTAAGCTGTTCCAGTCAATGTAACTACAGATCTACATTAATTCTGCAGCAGACCAGAGGCTATCTCACCTTTGAATGTGAGTGGAAATTAATGATCTTTCAATAAAGAGATAAGTTCTATCATAAACGAAGTTTTCATCTTCCTCTCAAAGATATACAAGTCATACCTTCCCTGTCACAGAGATACTGGAAATAGAGCTTATACTATTTATTTGCAGGCTAATGTAGTCTTTCTTTCCCTCTGTTTTGCCAGTTATTTATATTCAGATGATTATATATCATATACCAGTGTGTCAGGGACTTAAAGAGTCAGACCAAAGAATGATCCTGCATTGGAACAAAGGATTCTGGGAAATAACATAATGAATAGCTAAGTAATTAGAACCATGGGCTGCATGACAGTTTTAAGGGAAGTGGTATGTGGGGCTACAGTCAGTTATCTTGTTTTGGTAGGGAGATAACCTTACCAGTAATCTTGTTTGGCAAATGGCTGAGCTTGCTGGCAGGCAAGTGTTCCACTTGGGTTCTACATCACACACTGGCCACATGGATGCAGCATGCAAGTAGAAAAAGCCCTGTTGACTCTGGAAAGAATAAAAGCAGGAGGGATGCTGAAGTGGGTTTGAGAGGAAGAGTGCACTCCAAAGCAAGGAACACCCTGCTGATACTACCGAAGCCACTGCTGTTAGGTTCCTCCTCCTACTTGGCATTTCTGCGCTT
This sequence comes from Excalfactoria chinensis, assembly GCF_039878825.1. Lineage (NCBI taxonomy): Eukaryota > Metazoa > Chordata > Aves > Galliformes > Phasianidae > Excalfactoria > Excalfactoria chinensis. Next base: position 63,193,719 of record NC_092828.1, on the reverse strand, counting down.
GCTTAACGGAGCTTCTGTTTTAGCTTACTAGAGTTCATGCTGCACTTGCTTTTGGGAGTTTCTGCTTGCCACTTACTATGATTATCTAAGTGTAAGCCTGAGTGTGTGTGCCGAACAAAACCCATAACACTCCATGCTGCCCTGATGTAAAACTGCTTGCCTCTGCTCCTGAGACATCCTGTCTCAGATTCTAACCCTGAAACAACCTGACAAAGCCACAAAGACATATGGCTTTATGACTTCTTACTTAACACTTTTCATGAACAGCATTTAAGTACCTTTATAAAAAATTATCATTATTCCTGCTTGGAGAGGAAAGGTGGAACTATACAGAGGTAAGTTAATTTTCCCATGGGACGTCAGCCCTTTAAGTGCCTCCCTAGGAGCACAATACAGACATCCCAAAGTCCATTTTGTGGGTTTATCCATTCCTTCTCACAGCACTGAAAATCGTGACCAAAATATAGAAATCCAAGCATCAAATTACCACAGAAAAAAGCCATCCTCTCAACACAATGGGAGGTTTAAGATGACTCTTACTTGTTATGAACAACTTTGGAAAGTTATAGCAAACAGTGTAAGTATACCTCTAGGCTTTCCTCCCTCAGCATAGTACAGATAAATATTACAATTTTTTCAGACAAAAGTATATATGCTAGTGCCAGCCTTATTCCAGTTACTAGGGCAACAACGAGAGCATAAACACCCAAACAAAACCCACAAGCCAGATCAAATCAGCTGCCGTTTTGCATGAGTTGTGCCTATCAGAGTTGGTAAAGATTTTTAAAAGCAGATGATGGGAGTCAGCTTACTAAAAAGGCAGCTTTAATTTTACTCTTTCTTCTGCTGCACGCAACAACTGTCATCACATTCCACTTATGCCTTTTTGAGATCACTGCAAGCAGAATATTATTCTACCTTAAGCATCAATGTAATTATCATTCCTTCCATAGATGCAGGCATCCAAATAAATGAAATTTCAACAGTGCTTAGCATCAAGCAGCTTCTAGGCTTTAAGACAGAGGAATTGCACAGGATTCAAAGTGGAGAGAACAGGCTTAACTGCCTGGAATAACGTTGGCAAAATGTAATGTCACTTTTATGTGTAGTAATTTGACAGTGAAACAATAACATTGTGCCTTTCATCGTACCCAATCAACACTGAGTTACAACATCTTATCAAATCTTTATTAAACTCATCTTTGGAAAACAATTCGCACTGAAGTCGATTCGCTCTATCAATAACACTTTAGTCACAGCAGTAGGAGCTCTGTTAAACAACTTGCTAATTGCATTTCTCAGTCTTTATGGTGAAAGATGTGCTAACGGATCCGAACAAGTTGTTACAACAGGAAAATTCCTCACAAATAAGCCCCTTCAGATAAATCACAGGTGCTTCATATACACAACCACAGCCCCTTTGCTTCCTTCTGAGAGCCTGAACTGTGAGATGAGCAACAGCCATTGCCACAAGGAGCATGCCAGAGAGAAATGCTCTACCTTTGCCAAGATAATCATGCCTGCAGAATGGAAATGACACTCTAACAGCTTACCATGCAAGAAAGCACACATTCATTTCATTTTCTACAGGTGTTTGTGTGAGCCAGTGGTCTACACTTATAAATTCTTTGCATATCCTGGTGTTCGTGTAAGTCAAAACACGTGACAAGCCCTAGAATATTTAAACCACGCATCAGTGTAGAATGTTACAGCTATATCTTCAAAACACAGCTGGGTTTAACAAACTGCTTCAATTCACAATATCTCATATTTTATTTATAAACATTTCATTAAAATATGAAGTGCTATCTATGGGAGCATAATGACCATTTCATTATACAAATAAAGCAACCCTAAATGTTCTTCATAAAATGCACCACATTCTCACAGTGCGTGCAGTGAATTATGCATGCGTAATTATCTGAATTATTTTGAAACTGTTATCAGATAAATTATGTACAATTTGTCTGTCGTGAAGCTAATGAAGGTAGTAATAAAACACTGCATTAATCAGAACTGAGAGTTTACCCTTACATAACCGTATTTCCAGAGAACTGTATCATTTTTACAATGGAATGCAAAGTACCAAGAGTTCTGCGTAGCACAGCTTCTATGTACACATAATAGCAGTTCAGAAATGTAGTAATTCTTTGATTTTCCTTTGACTAATATTTTAGGCGGCAGGTTTAGGAATCTTGCTATTTGTGTAATAATATTGTTTATGACATCTTCCTTTTTTTATTTCCTTTTGGTGTGTAATTTACTCAAATGAATGCTTTGCTATTCTCTATAACAGATCTCTAGCGAAAGTGTGTAGCGGAGAGAAATTAATGAAACAAGGCATTTTTTAACACTTTGTAAAATATCCAGGAGAATGTTCTAAGCAGAATTCAGCACAGTCTTACTTAAGTATAAGGAAACAGCTCCTTGGAGGACTCATTTCCACTTACACACTTACCAGTATTTCCACTGCCCCACTGCTTAACTTCATTCACATGCCATCAATCCACTATATTCTGTAAGTTTATATTTTCCTCATGCATAAATTAACTCTCTGCACAAAACCTCCTGATTCCCCCATACCAAGAACCCTCTGAACAGCCCAACCTTTACTAAAATACGCTCAAAATAAATAGCTCATAGCATTGGCCAGCTTTTTTTCAGTCAGCAGAGATCTGACTTTGTTGGTACAAACATCTCCACGGTGAACATATTTAAAGCTCAATTTTCATTCTTATACATGCTAATTAATTTTACGTTCTGAGCTATCAGAGAGAAATGGCAAGAGGGAAATTGCTAAGGGAAGAACTCCCAGAGTAAAGTTAAAAGAAAACACTTTCATACATTTTAATGGTGAAAGAAGCAAAAGTGATGCCTCCTTTTCTATATGAATCCTTATGAGGGATTCTTAAGCCTCTAAGTATAGCTCTATTTACTAAACCACTCTTTCAGCTCTTACAAAAGTTCTTTTATGTGCTTCTTTACATTGCAGTTCATTTCAATTTCCACAGCAATAGCTATTTTGACAACTTAACAGGTACTCTATTTACTTGAGTACGCTTTAGGTATAATTGGAAGATATGACAACATAGGGCTTAACTGTAGCTATGAACATCTGTCCAAATGGAAAAAAAATTACCATGTGAACCATATCTACAGAAGAAAAAAAGCCACAGGAAATCTGGGCACAATATGAAGCAGAGTATGAGAGTATGGCACAGAGACTGCCAACACAGCACAAGCCCAAGGTGAGTTATCTGTAACCACACATCCCAAAAGCAAGACAGAGCTGTCAGCACTGTGTTCAGCATAGATTAGTAAGCATTAGAAGCAAAATTAAAGCTAGGCCAGATTGCGCTGACTAGAATATGTGGAATTTACACTCATTTTTTAGTTTATCTCTCCCCTGAGGCAGCTTTAATGGGATATACCTCAGTCAACCCATCATCATACAAGACAGTTTTCAAGAGACACAGCATACTTCTCAATGTCTGGGAACAAGATGGGTTACTAATGAGATCTGTAACTACAGAATTATTGTCTTAGGCACCAATTATTCCAAACTGTGTGGTATAGCCAAAAAAAAGGTGTCAAAAAAGCACCTATAATAACAAGATTGTCTCAGTACCTGTCCATGACTTACAAGTTACAGAAAAGCACCAATGAAGAAGCGCATGCTGATACTAGAGAGAGATGCCCTAAGGACTTTCGTGGCCAGTTGCAAGTCACAAATGTTCTTTACACAGTCAAAGTTACTCAGAGCACTGCAGTTCTCAAAAAGCACTTAGCTGGCAAGTGGGAAAATGAGAACACCTGACCCCATAGCAAAGAATGCACAAAATGCCTCAACGTGGCCGAGGCATAATGAACCAGACTAAGATGCTCCAAATCCACACTTAGAAGGGAATGAAAAGCAAGGGCTGCCCACCTGGGGCAGGTATAATTAAGCAGAGAGCCTCAGAGCTTGCGAAAAATGACCGGTGGCATACAGAAATGGGGAAGAAAACAACAGAACAGGAGGTCCTGACAATAATATCAGGGTACAGCATTAGGACCAAGAATCACAAGAACCCAGACTCTCTCGAGAGTACAAAACATTTGACCAATCTCACTTAACAACACCTTTGCTTGGAGTTAATTTAAGTCAGCTCTTTGCACATGAAATTGTTGTGTTATGCCAGAATAGCTACTCACCCTAGCTGTAGGGCTTCCTTTGCCATCTTTCAAGAATCACAAGTGAATGACATGTAAGTATTTCCTTAATTAGTTTGCCCAAACCAACAGGTAAGAGGCAGCAATCTTTGGTCGTTTTCTTCCGGGGAAAACCTGAAGTCATGAATGTTTGCTTTTTTAGGAACAGCATGCAGTAAGCCAAGAGCACCAGACCTGTCACACACATGATGGCAGGACTCTGCACTGACAAAAAAGTTGACAAAAACTTTCTCAAATTTCAGGGTATTTTACTAAGCTGTTCTAAAATATGCAGAATAGAATTCAGTATGAGATACGAGCTGTAAATAACTATGGCAGTAAAAAGACCTGGCCTTTTAATTTGCTCATTTGAATGTCTATCCTTTTCACCCATTAATCTTCTGCTCAGTTTTACTGTAATCTTGGGAAATACAATAGTTCAGAGATAAACAAGGGAAAAGGATTAGACATAAAATATCAAATGCAAAATAAAAAAAGGCCAACTAAAAATACACGAGTAATAAATCAGGCAAAGCAGAATGACTTTATTGTATACTCAACCTTTGAGGAAATATAAGTGCTATGCATTTGTTTGACAAATGCGTATTGTATTTAAAATCATAAAAACAATTACACTGACATTTCCCTCCATCTGTATTGCACAGCTCACTGCACTATTCACGATTAAACATTCTAAACTAACTTCCACAAACAAAACACCTTCTGTGAACAAAGACAAAAATAAGTTCAGTTTTTAAGCAAAATAATTCTTAACACCAATTATGAGTTAACATGGCAATAATACATGTATGTTTTTGCTTGTTTGGCACAGGCAATCTGCTTCACAGACAGAAGAACAGAGAGAAAGTCAAATGTCTGTAGCTTGACAATACCATGGTCAAGTATTCATTCCACTGACATCTGCATGTTGCCACTGGAGTTAGAAGTTAACACTACTAATTTGTATAATTAGGAAGCGCTACTGTAGTGAAAATTTCTTCCATGGTAGCTAGAAAGAAATACTTTTGAAAGAAAGGGATTTTCCTTGCAGTGTTATGGTTAGCCACTATCACTGCTAAACTATTTTTATTCACTCCAAGGTTGTACACAAACTGTGAAGAAAAATAAACAACTGTCTGTGACGATTCAAATACAACCATTCCAAAATTGTCAGAAGTTCTGCTGAAATACTTTTATACAGACTTAATAGGTTCTTAATGAAAAGCACTTATTGGCTGGAAACGTACGGCTCTGCTCCATTTTGCAAACGAAGCTGTAGGTAAATGCTTAGTCCTCAATTAACAGAGGTGCTAAAAATAACATGCACACAGATGATTCTGCAGAGGTTTCCTAAACCTTCTGAAGGTTCAAGAAAAAAGTTGAAGGAAACTTAGAAATACAGATGAGCTTATCAGCAATACTGAGGTCCAAAAAGCAAAACACTTTCCTTAAAATGGATTCACATCAACTGCTTGCATTCCCAAACTATTTATTGAAACAGTTTTCATGCTCTTGAAGCATGCCCACCAACACTGGAACTGTGCTGTTAAACAAGGATTCATTTATAACAGAATACAGCACCAAATCAGGTAAGCATATATAAATAATAAATCCAATAGTGCAAAAAATTTACATACTCTTCCATGGGAAGGAGCCAAGACTTTTTGATCAGAAGTGCATGCTCCAAACCCACTCCCCAAACCAAGTGATCAGACTCCTACAAAACATAGTAGGAACTGTCTGCCATTATTTTAAGCACATCCTAAAGAAGTTACACATGAAACAACAACAAACTGCTGTTAAAACACGCAATTATGGAGTCTGAGTCTATAGTGTAAGATGAAAACACACAAAAGAAACTTAAACTTCAGCATCGCTATTCAGAGATAGTTTAAACTGCAGACACTGTGACCTAAGTGCAAGTTTGCTCTCCCTTGCCCAACAGTAGATTAAATGAAACCTGCACACTGAGAGGAGCAGACAAAGAAAAAAACATTCAAGGAAACAATGGTGGGCTTTTTTTGTGAGGCAGCAGAGCTGAAGGCAAATCCTTCTACTACACACAGACTGAGGTCACCGATTCTTTCAACATAATCAACAAGATTTTGACCTCTTCAGCTGTTTCTTATAGAAACAAATACGTGTGTGTGTGTGAAATCCCTTCCAATTATTCTTCATTCATTTTATGACCTTCTCTTAAATCAGAGATCTGTGCTTTTGACGTGGTTCTTTTTAGATGACCTATGCTTTCCCCAGAAGTGATCTAGATCCTCTCTAACTCTGCACACCATTAAAAAAAATGAAGTCTCTTTTCAGGTCCTTCATTTCCACTCAACTCCCTTCTCACCTGTGCACAAGGTCTCTATTACTGCACAACATCTATTGTAGATGAAAATGTCTATTTAAAAGCTGATGAATTGGCTAGGTAGAGAAAAGCATCTTTACTACATGTCAGCTTCACAATGGAACAAAAGTCAAGCAAGCCATACCTGGAGCACTGCATTCAGTTCCGGACCAGTACAGGACAGAAATGGACACAATAAAGGCAGTTTAACAAAGGCCATTAAAATATTTTAGGAAATGAGAGCTGGGCCTGTTCAGCCTGGAGAAGAGAAGGCTTAGGGACCTTTCTTTTAATTTGCATCTAGAAATAAAAACAGTGGTATAACAAGCTGCCCAATCTATGTCAGATACTTGGCTATGATACCAGCTGCAAGGTGGCAAGCCATCATTCCACACACACGTTCATGCGCAAAGGCAAAATGGCAGCTGGCAGCCAGCCTTCTAAGGCACAGTTTAGCAGCCCCAAAGTCATCACAGTAGCCAGTACTGCCTTCAGTGTACGCATACACTGCTCAGAGCTGTTCTCAGAAAGAGCGCAGTCTTAGAAGGGATTGACAGATAAGTTCTTACTGCATTTACTCCTATCATTTTCAAACACCCAAGTCTGCGACTACTGCACCAGGACTGGAGGTTACCTTTCCACCGCTTCTTGACTTCTGACTTTCTTTCCACTATACAAACCAAAATGTTCTGCAGCACAGTTCATCTGATTTTAACACATTACTGCCTTTGAAGTAGTAATGGACAGAAATAGCAGTACAAATACCTCTGCTATCTCCTACATTTCAGCAATGTGAAGAGACTTCAGAGTAATATTTGAAGCTTACTGTATCAATAATGTGATTTTGGTTTTTAATCAATATAGAGTAGATATGCTAAAGCCTTATTTTCAGGAAAAATGAACAGATGATCTCATATTAAAACATTTTCACCCAAATTTTAATTAAATCATTCTTTTCTAAGTATATGAATCTGTAATTGGAAATTAATCGTATCTCATTTTTATTCAAGGTTTCCTTTGAACAGTGTGGAAAAGAACAGTTGTAATTTGTACACCTAAACCCATCAATGAGCAGAACAAAGGAAGCTTGAGGAAGGTACTCATAGCAGTGTCTGGCAAGATGTGAAGAAGAGGAACTGACAAAATTCTCCCCTTATAATTGGTAAAGGTTCAGTACAGAGGAAAAAAGAGGAAAAGAGAATGCAGACGTTTTCACCTGTTTACCATGAACACAATGACAAATCATTTTTTTCACTTGCCCTTGCAACAGCTTTTATTTTTATGGAACTGTTAACACCTCCTTCACTTTTCCTTTCTTCAGTCTAAACAAACTTTTCCATCTTTCTGTACAATTCATGATTTTTGCTCTCTTCTGCAGTACTTCCAATTAGTCCACATTTTTAAAAAGTGAGGTGGCCTAAACCACCTGCAATACAACTTTCTGATTTTCCCCCAGAACACAGGATTAGTTCCTCACCTACAAATGATTCACAGCTCTGACTGCCGGCTCTTGAATAAAATCTAAAGGTGAGATTAGGTTCACTACATTCACTCTACTGTACAAACACTGAATCACTTTTGCTAAGCAGTATGTGTACAAATGTATTTTGCACTTCTTTGTTGCAAAACCTACCTCTATCATTGGAGAGGAGATGGGAGGTAAGGACATCAAAAGGGCAATCATTGGGAGAGGGAGGCTGAAACTTCCCCGTCTTCTGAAGCCCTGTCATGGCTTCCCTTGGAATGATTCATTAATATAAGAATCATGAAATAATTTGGGCTGGAAAGGACCTTTAAGATCACCTAGTTCCAGCCTCCTGCTACAGGCAGGAACAGCTCTGTCTAGACCAGGTTGCTCACGGCTCCATCCAGCCTGGCCTTGAAGGGGACATCCACACCCTCGCTGGGCAACCCTTCTAGTGTCTCACCACCCTCACAGTAAAAAATTGCTTCCCAATATCTACTCTAAATTTATCCTCTTCCAGTTTAAAATCATTTTTACTCATCCTGTTGCTAAATGCCTTTATAAGGTCCCTCCACAGCTTTCCTGTAAGTCCCCTTCAGGACCTGGAAGGCCACTATAAAGTCTCCTCGAAGCCTTCTCTTCTCCAGGCTGAAGAGCCCCCAGCTCTCTCAACCTGTCCTTGTAGAAGAGGTGCCCCAGCCCTCTGATCATCTTAATGGCCCTCCCCTAGACCTGTTCCAACAGCTCCATGTCCTTCCTGTGTTGAGGGTCCCAGAACTGGACACATCTAGTTCTGTAATCAGCTAAACTCTTTCCTCATATTGTATGCCACGTATCAGTATTCCACAAGACCATATTCTTTGTCTACTTTTTATGCCTTGAAGCTCCTGGCCACTTCAGGCTTTCATACAAGCAGATTAAAACATTGTAATCCTGTAAATTTAATCCATTTTGCATTGAACTGAAGATTAACGTTATTACATTTTAATTATGGCATGAAAATGAGTGTAAAATTAGAACATGAAAAGGAAAGGTTCAAAACGCTCTCATACTCTTATCACTGTCTAAACACATGCACCACCAGGGGACTCGATCCTGCTTTCAGAACCACCTTGTACATTTAGTCACCCGATCAGCCAGATCAGATTCTTCACAGATAATTTAGCTTAGCTGTAAAATGAGACTTCATTCCCCAACCATCCATGCATGGCTCTTAAGATGCAGTGATTAAAGCTAGTTGATGCGATTATACTAAAGAAAAAGATCCACAGCAGCCCTAATGCTAAAGCAAAGGCATGCTTTTCTGAAGATTACCTCACATGCATGCACTTTTCTATGGAACTCTTCAACCTATAACTAAGGACTGACCTGGGCATCTCACTTCCAACATGCACTAAATGTGCCAAATCTCATGTTAAAATCAATACCACAGAATGCATAGAAGCCCGTGTATAGTTCTGAATGATTAGGAAAGCTGATAAGATATCAGGGCTGCGAAACAGAATTGTCATTCTTTCCAAAACAAATTTCTAAATTGTAAGAAAAAAATATTCAGCTTTAATTAGTGTTGTATAGTATTTGATGGATGTAATACTAAAACCACAGTATGTGGAATTCAGATTTTGAACTATGATTACTGCCCAACTACTGCAATCCCAAGCTACTGCAATAAAATTAACTCACCAATATCACCTTCACTTCAAGTCATACTAGAGGACATACAGACATTTTCTGTATCTCCACTTTATATTCCTACGTTTTGAGGAAACGCTACATTTTCTCAGCACTTCAGCACAGTAATAGCTATTATTAACTGGGCGGGAAAAAGTAGCTATGAAAAATATGTTAGATCTGCCTAACTCTTTTAATAGCAATGTGATAGAATTTTTGATCTTTACTTTTGCAAGATTTTACAAATTGGAACCTATGAAAACACCAAGCAAGATTTTCAACTACACGCTTCCACAGAGGTCCAAGGACCTGCCCTAATTGTTCCAGGCTATAAAGCATTCTTCTATGCATGCAAGGTAAAAATATGTATTTGAATAACTGGTGAACTGCATAGAAAAAGGAAGAAAAAAAAAAAAAAAGAAGAAAAGAAAGCGCTAAACCAGACCCAATTTGAAATGTAAATCATTAACACAAGCACTCGCTGTAAGCGAACATTTCATTCTGCATCTAGCTGAATTCTGATTCTTAAAATCAACACAGCAGAACAGAGGGCGTTGTGCTAATGGCTCTATTTACTTATGCTACAATCATATTTATTCACATATGATTAATAACTAAGTACACAATGAACCCAGAAAACCTGAGGACATGCAGTACCAAGCAGTTCTCCTGCTCCATTGTTACCTTGGAGCCCAAAGTACTTGTTAGCAGTTTGATTGGATGGTTTCTCTTTATTCTCTGTAAAGCAATAGGAGTTAACTATAACAATTCAGTTCACTAAACTGTTAGCTTTATTTTAGGAAAGTTACTATTTTGATCTCAACAGAACCTGAAGGCTTGTATCACAATGTATTGTGGAGATTACGTGAGTATAATTCTCTAAAGTTTTTTCTACAGTTTTATTGCTTCTGATTTGCTGACACATGTTGGAACTTCTTTTCCTCCACCAATAAAAATCAATCTTGTAAAGTTAATTTCTTTGTAATTTGTGTCTAGTTCTGGTGTTACTGACAGTACACAAAATGTGTCTGAAATGAAAAGTATGTAGAATTATCAGTTCACATTACCTCGTTGTGAGTCTGTATTTGTGATCTCCTATATTTGCACTAAAAAGTTGAATGAGGTACAAAATGATATACTGCAACCAAATTATACAAAAAGTGAGTTGTTCAGATGAGATCATTACAAGGTGTATAAAACCACCAGTATTTCGGTGGGTTTCAATTTTCACTGTCTCTATAATTGCAAAAAGCAACTAACTTTATCACTCATAAGCATTTGGTTTGGTTCACAATGTGAAAAATACTTTAAAGCTAACAAGAGATACCTGTAAGAGCACTACAGCACATTAATCACAGTAATATATGAGATGAATATATGAGTTCATTTGAACTCTTCAAGAAAATTAAAGTTCATGCTGCCGTTTTAATGCCTCATTCTGAAAGCTACCATTAGTTATTATTTTCTGACAGCCAAGCATAAAATTGTTTTTTGCACCTGGGATACTGATAATTATGTTCAATAAGGACTTTCATGTTCTTGCATTAATTATTAATAGGAATAATGAGTCGTTCTCTCGCATGCTTTTTGCATATGCATTCTCAATAAATTTATTGATCAATGCAGCGTTTTCTCAAGAACAGACAATTTTTATCCTTATTTTATTTGAAAGCCTAATTGCCTTAATTATTCCAATCTCACCAGCAAAATATTTCTTCCTATAAAACTGTATCGAAGGTATTTGTTTTTCAATAGAGCTAGATACTGAATGGGTTTTACTGATGTGTTTGGTCATCTACAACATTCCACTGTTAATTAAGCCAATTAATAACCAAAAAAGGAATTTCTTCTTTCCCATTCTCTCTTTTTATAAGTGACAATTAGACTATTTCTGACAATTAAGCAAGACAAGTAGAATTACTCTATCTGAAAAATGAAATAGATGCATTTCAGTTAAAGTTTCATCTCATTTCATCTACTGTTTTATCAAGACCAACTGTGTTTTAAGGATTGACATTCCACCTTCAAATGATATGCTGCTTGTTATTAAAGGTAATGAATGGTAATTTATAGGATGCATTTTCACTTTTAATTCATTACAATTAGTAAATCGTATTTGCAAGATAAAACATTGTAACAGTCTGGTAGCATTGTCAGAAAATCCGATAGATTTTTATTTTTAACTGTGTGGGATGACTATTCCAGTTATTTTAGGCTTCATTTGATATAATCATTCTGCATTAGTTCAGCCCATATGACTGACTTAGGTAGATAGGGAACTTAAGTTCCTAAGCTGATTCTCTGAATTTCACCAAAATACCTCAAAATAAATGGTGAGAATACCATGCCTATTCCACCCACTTCTAAATATATAAAGACACAATTCATTAGCCCTTTTTTACTCAATTTCAGAAAGAAAATAGGCAACCAAATGTAGACAATGTGACATAACTCCATCTCACAAAATATAACAAAATCTGAGTACAGACTTTCTCTGAAAATAAATAAATAAAAAAAAAGTATTTTAGTGGATCCTCAGGATAAGTTCTTACTCTTTATTTCCATTTCCCCAGTGTGTTGTCAGCTGGGAAGGGAGAGCAACTGCAGGAGATTTGTATGAAATAGCTCATCAGTTCCCATACAGTCCAGCAAACTGCTGCTGGGGAGAAAAGTACAGGGAGTTGTAGTGCAGAGTCCAAGCAAGCCCCCTCCCCTGGATGTTTACTTGTTCCTTAAAATGAAGTCAGTTTTGGAATAACAAACACATGAGATTCAGCAACAAAACAGCAGAACATCACTCTTCTGAGAGCATGAGCAAATCACAAGCAAAAAAAAGCAGGATCTACAAAGGATGGAGTGGTGGGGCTGTCACATTAATTTCTCGTCTATACTCATTAAGAACAACCTTAGATTGAAAGTAAGTCATAATAGTATGTCTAAGGTATTTTTCTAAGAATTCTAATAAGTTAATGTGCCATTGATTTAGAAATGCAAAAAAAACAAACAAACCAAAAAACAAAAAAGAAATTAGTAGTACTTAAAATATACTTGATTTTTTTTAAGATTATCTTACTGTTTATGTGGTAAATATATTTGCATATGCTGTATATGGAATACCAGATAGAATGGAGTCAAGCTAGATTAAGAATAAGATGTAGATAATCTTTACAGCAGCAATTCTGACAGATTGAGCAGCACTGTGCGAATTCATTACCAAAGATTACATACAGGAAACGGCCCCCCACAATACAATTAAAACTACCAGAAACTTGATAATAAGACATTTGTGTCCTCTCTAAAATACAAATACAAGAAAAGATGGGATGCTTTGGAGAAAGACTGCACTTTCTAAATTTAAATGTCTCTCCCATTTCTGTCTCACATTTAATCCCAACAAAGTGTAACACACATGATAAACTCTTAGAATAAGCCAAAATTATTCATGAACATTTTTTAAATAATAAAGCTGCACACAAAGGACATCACTGCAAAAGTATAGCTATCACACAGCATGTAATTAGCTATTGAAGTATGCATTTTATTTTAGTAGATATTCCCCAAGGGAAACATTCAGACTAAGGAATCTGACTTTGACTGTTTGCTATCAGCAGAATGACTAAATGAATAAATATTATTAGAAGGTTGTTCATACATTAGATTGCTTTTTCCATCACAAGACTGAATTCCCTGAACTTTACATATCATATATTGATAAAAGCAGCCTCAATTTTAATGGATACTTCTGTTGAACTGTTTATGGCTTTAACTTCCTTGTACAGAAGGAAGGTAGAGTTCAAGTACAATTTTTCAGCCTTAATAAATATCTTAAAGTTCCTTTTCCGTCTTTTCTCCATTTTTATTAATTCCACCAATACTGCAGAACCTGTACTGATAGCACAGTTCTTTTGCAATCAGTTCTTTTCGAAAGGTAAATGCACATACGCAAGCAAACACAGATATTTATAAAGTGCCCAAGTGGACCACAGCAAGATATGACGATATTTTGAGGTCAAAAAGAAGACTGATAGGATAGAGCCTTAACTCTCTGTGTATTGTGGGGAGCCATTTCCTGTACGTAATCTTCAATAACGAAGTTGCACAGTGCTGCTCAATCTGTTAGAATTGCTGCTGTAAACGTTATCTACATCTCATTCTTAGTCTAGCTTGTCTCCATCCTATCCTTGAAGTTAAAACCACTGAATCACCTCTGGAGACTTGTTTGTCTTACTGTTATGAGCATGGATACTTTCTGGGAAAGGAATAAAAAAAAATAAAAAAAAAAATTAAAAAAAAGATATTTTCTTCCTTCTAGGTAATAGATATGCTTTGCATTAGGATACTGTGGAAGAAAGACAATATGAAAACAGCTTCTCCACAGCATCTGGACCAAAGTAAAATATAAAATGGCCAGATTGCTTTTATGAATTAACCAGAACTCTGCTCAGTTTCCCCCCCGAGAAGCATTTTCTTTCTGATGACGAGCCATGGCATGCTGAACACCACATCTGCAAAGACTGTTTCAGAAAATGGAGCTCATGTAACGCAGCATGTTAGAACTCAGATATCAACACTAAACTAGTGTTTTAGACTGTCGTTTTTCCACATTATTTCAGTGAACTGCTCCAGATATCTTCTCCCTGCTTTCTTCAGAAAATTTGGCTACCTTATAACCATCCCTCTACATGTCCTTACCCGTAACTTCAAACTTGTTAGCACATTTCTGTAGTATTTGGCAGTTGAATGACAATCCTTTCTGAAAATGTGTGAGATTACTGCTCAATGGAAGCAAGAACCAATTTGCTCTTCTATTTAAAAAACAAATGGCAGGTAGAACTCAAATGCCATTTATGTCATTGGCTTACCATCAGTCAAACAGTACATACACAAAGTTAAGACAGCCAGAACAAAACATCTGCTACTTAGCCAGTGGCTGACTTGGAAAGGATCCGGATAGATCGCATCCTTGTCCTTGTGCAAAGAATACTAAATGATCCAAAAAACATTCCAGCTCTTCTTAACTTACAAAAACACTTCTGGTACTTCAGAATTCACTGTTCTGCTTTACTTCTGTGAGTAAGCCCAAAAACACTGTATTTAAAGGAAATAAATTCAGTGAAGAAAATAAATTATTTCAGGTTTCTCTTTTGACATCATTGAGAAAACCACAAAATCACTGCTGCAGCTCTAACTTTAACATGGAATACAATTTCTGCTCACTGTAAATAGCAATATAATTCTCATTTAAGTGTGAAATCATGACAGTGTGAACATGAATCCTAGATCATTTATTTTTGTCCCACGTTTCGCCCTCTTGTCGATTTTATCACTTACCCATTCATTTTTAGCACCTATGTCAACCAATATTTTTTTCACATCTGTGAACCTCTAAATTACTTTCATTTGGCAGCCATAGGACATACTCAGACATATTAAACCCAGGCCTGGTTTGCAGTGCAGTGCCCCGAGTGACCAGAAGGGGTGGAGTCAGGATCCACCTTTCATCACTCTCTTTTGAGGGCTGGCAGCTGCGGGAGCAGTATCTGTCTGGACTGACACTGCACTTCACTCAAGCAGTCACCTATTGTTGGAAGGGGTGACCAAATTTTCTTTCTTTACTGTTCCACAGTGTCTGTATCCCATTTAAAGGTGCTGTCCTCACGCTCTTTTGCTATATAGTAGGAATACCACAACAGGGAATAATTCAGTAATCTTCAGTGACCATTTTAAGGTGAACAGAAGAAAAATCATGAGATCACGTTATTAATTTTTCTCTGCTTTTCAGGAGTCGTGGGAAAGAAAACATATAATGATGTATAAGCAATGCTGTCAGAGTTCAAAGGTCCCCAAGTGTGTTTTTTTCAGACACTCTACATGTGAGAACATAATGTTTAACATGAAATTTATCTGTTCAAAATTGAATCCCACAGGACTTATGATTTAACTACATGAAATATAGAAAAAATAATAATACAAATCAAGGTTATACTTACAAGAACACAGCTACTGCAATAGTTTCATAGCCCTGTGATTCATATTACCACAGTCTGTAACGTATTCCTACAACACTGAGCTTCATGAGCATATCCCCCCCCCCTTACTCATCTCCTTAGAGCATTTCTCCGTTATATGGATTTATTGGTCAATCACAGCTGACTTCAATGAAAACGTATGAACTGAAGCAACAGTAGGTGTAACCTTACTCAGGTGTTAAGTCAACCCTAAAAATGCCCTGCTTCAAAACAGGGCAGTAGAAATATTCTAACCATAGATAATGGAAGCAAACAATTAATACCCTTGTAGCTACCCACTCTCTGTTCAACATTCAGACTGTTCTAACTTCATCCAGTAAACAAAAGCCTCTACTACCCTGCCCTTTCAGTCTGCATTGTGATGGTCCTCATGGTTATATAAGCATAACCAAGCATGCTTAGACATACAAATCCTTCCTACTAACTAATTTGGGAAGCATAGTATCGCACCATAGGGCACCAAACTATGGAAACAGACTGGCAGCTTTTCCAAGGTGGTCTTTGTAACCTCGTGTGCTTTTGAACTAGTAGGAGATTGCAATAAAGCTTTACTAAGCAAAATGCCTGCCACAGCGTTCTAGCTTCTGTCTCAGTACAGATCACTGCAATCAGAATTTGTCAGCAACTAAAAACTGTGCAGTCTCTCCCATGCTTTCACTCTCCACGTGACACTGTGCCAAAGGACAGGAGAAGAGTCGCTTCCCCAGAAAAATCAACCTCTTGGATTTCCATATTGCTTTTGAAGCAGGTTTTCTTCCTTTTTACTTGCTGTGCAATGTCTTGTCACCATGGAGTAATACTGCCACTATTACCTCTGAACTACAGCATTAAGGCTCTGTCCTCTTTGACAAGGGTACAGATATCCTGCACAGGATTTACTTCAGGGAGGCACTGACGTGTCTCTGTTTTTCAAAAATCAATCTTTGTCTCCACTGAACTGTCTGTCAGCATATTACCTGGGCTTTGCCTTGTACAGTAAATTAACACACAGCTTGCTGGAATTCTTTGATCCAGAGCAGAAAACAAATGGTTACAGCACACAGCAAGAAGTGGGCTGTTACTGCATAATCATACTGAAATGAGACCAGAGTTTTCTATAAGGTTTGGTTCTGATCCATCATTCAATGAAAAATCAATAAAAACAGGTGAAATAATGTTTGGTAAGTTTAATAATCTCCTGAAGGAGATGAACTAGGGAAGACTCTGCCAACTTGGCAAAAACTGAAATTATGGAAGTAGTCGCAAGATAAAATGGGCATAGGTTGTGATGGAATCAGTTTTCTTATGGGTCAGACTGCATACACAACACAAAATAGCGGAGTACTTTCTTCAAGGTACATTGCAAAATAGCTCCATAAGCTACGCCAACAGCAAGAAATCAAAATGCAGAAATTCCTTCTGAGGATTCTGATGCATAAACTGTAAAACCTCAGTCTTACTCAGGAGAACTGTTACATACTGGCAGAGCACTGAATCAGGTGGGAAAGCACTCTGAAAAGATGAGGTACACTGAAAATCCTCATCAGGAGTAACAGTGGCGCAATTGTTTTAGGTGGGATGGATGACAGAGTCAATTTCAATGTGTACAATACAGAAAAATTCTAAATCAATTTTAATTTGTTTAAAAGTAATGAACAGGATGAAGGTTCTTCCCCTCAAGGGGAACTTTTATATTTAATTTGATTCTACTTTAAAGCATTGTGACTTCAATAAAATCCTTGTTAGGAGACAGGTCTTTACAAGATTACGTTTAATCTGCTAATGGTAAAACCTCAAACAATGAGGTGGTGAATGCTTCTTAAAAGAAGTGTTCAGCAGCTCTGCTGAACCATAAGAGAATGGAGTCCATTCAAATATCTATTATTTTGCCTGAATGACTTACTACAAGAACTGCGTTCTGGGAATAAAAACCATAAAAGCCTGAAAATCTGTATATTTGGAACTACTTTTGTTATAATCGATCCCTCCATTATAGTTTTGCAAATATTCATTGATATGATGCCTTTTTTCATTTTGACAGTTTCATGAATAAAGACACATTCAAATATGTAGTTCCAAGGACTACATGGGAACCCACTGTTACAGCACTCAGTCAATTAGTTGTGATTATTAATGCTGAAAATATTGTTTACTTTGTAACACCACAAACCTGACTTTGTGAAAGGACATACTCTGAGATAACCAGTCTTTCTGGATACTGAAGCTGTTCACAGCTGTTGCCAAAATGAAGAGCCAGTACTGTTATTTTAAATTAGGCTTGGATAAATACAATCACCTGCCAGATTTTCCCTCCTCCTGCCATCCTTCTGACCAGCAAGTGCAGTGACATGTCCAGAGAGCACTTAAACAGGATGTCAGATATGCTCATCCTTCCTACCATAGTTTTATACTCTAAACTAAGTCTTTGAATCTAGTATCTGTTACTCAGATTCCATACACAACCTATCATTCTTTATTATTATTCTCATCAGAAAAGTTTCTGTTTTGTCAGTCCTGGCATAATATTTGGTAACAGTTTGGTTTTGGACTTATTTGCTCTTTCTCAAGATTGATGAGCTATTCTAGTGGCTCAGACACCCTGAGAGGCATGAATTACAGAGGCAGAAATCTAAATTCCATTTTTCTAACTCAGAGCATATATCAACACGCATTTTTTGATTCCGCATTCTAACAGTGTCTTCTAGCAGTTCTTTCTACAATGATTTTGTTTATC
Source organism: Excalfactoria chinensis (assembly GCF_039878825.1). NCBI lineage: Eukaryota > Metazoa > Chordata > Aves > Galliformes > Phasianidae > Excalfactoria > Excalfactoria chinensis. The sequence goes on along the minus strand of NC_092828.1, from coordinate 63,175,306 downwards.
AGTAAGTTTCAGGGTGGCTTGTCAAGCTGCATTACCTATCAGCCACAGAGTTCATGCATTTCTGCCTCCTGGGACAGTTATCTTTGACTCTCAGCATTACTTGATATGCTAGCAAAGGAAAAGAAAAAATAATCACCTCAACTAGCACCTCGTGTCCCATGTGGCCAAAGAGCATTCAAATTCCACACTCCTACAAACAGCACGTGTCTAGAAGACTTCTGGAGAACAACATTTGAAGAGCACATGTAAGGAAACAAAGTCATGAGAATAATTTCCAAGGCTAATCTTTAACAACAGATATGTTACACAACCAGTGAAACCCAAGATACAGGGACTGAAGGGGAAGATAGCATGGAAAATAGTTAGAGGATAAGTCTGAAATTCATTTTAGGTACAACGTTAAGCATCACCTTAAAGTAACTCCTTCAAAATCTTAAATTTCTGATGACACATTCTTTTCCTCACTTGGCCACCAACAATTCGTTTGCTCACACATTTATTTGCTTGCTAGATCTAACTAATATAAAGTAGTGACCAAATAGATCAATACATTTTCTTTCTCTTCAAACATAGCTACTTCTTGCTTGTTGCTTTTTAAATCCTTCGATAAAATTGCAAGCCAAGGAAGCATGTCATTAGTGGCCAAACCTTAAACCAGCAAGTGTATGTTATTACTGCTGAAGGCACCATAGACAAAAGGTTTCAAGTGTACGTAAAGTGAGAAAATAAAACAAGAGTAAATAATGTAATTAGTAGACCTCCTAATTCTAAGAGGTGTTTGTATAAATAACATCATTTGTATTTGTGAATTTTATCCAATTTTCTACTGAAATAAACATTTCAAGTTATCAAGTTTGTATTAATCAGATGTATTTAGAAGAGGAATCATCATAAAAGACAACTGTTATGCAGGGCGAGTCTGAAAAGTCAGGTATAACCCTCAGAGGAGCTGAAGGGGTTAAGTGAGGTACAGAGCAAAGCAGCACTGAACCTCGGTTACTGTCATCTATATGCAGATCTGCGATTCTATTAAAATGCGGAAATCAATTCTATTTACTATTCATGGATTTGGCAAAATATGAAATATTGTATGAAACAAAGTATTGCTGGGAATGAACTGAAAACAATTTAATCAGTTAAAAAGCAACCAAAAAAATAATGTTGACTTCTACACAGCATGTCAGAAAGATACCTCACACTTCATCCCAACATCATTTCTTTTAAAATTGCTGGCTTTGTAAGCAACCTCATTATTTTCTCACCAGTCCTTTCAAAATAGAAATACCAAGAGAATTTGAAGAGTGCCAGGGATAACACAGATTAACTTCAAAAGACAGAAGAATATTTTCAGAAAAAGTTTGAGAAACAGAAACAAAACTGTGGTTACTTTTTAAAAAGACCAAATACATTAATAACGTATTTTTTTTCTTCTAGCCTAGCTGAAACATGCTCTGGCTTCCCAAGGTTTGTGATAAGTCCTTTCCTGTATGTTAACATACTTTTCTCCGTAAGGCAAAAGTTTTAATCTTACATGACTGTTGATACTCACTTGAATCAAACATGGAGTTAAAAAATATAAAGCCTCGCAATTAAAGATTTCTTTCTCCTTTAGCAGATACAAGGAACAATTTTTCCAGCTCCAGATTTTAACCCTATCATGGATGCTCAGTTGCTAGGAGGAGCCCTACAGGGAATTAGTAAGTATCTTGGCATATTCCAACACATCTTTTATTACATAATTATGTAAAATAAATGTATATATACTCATAGTAATAAAAACATCAATACATATGTGTTGATTCTTCAAGGTATCACAGTAAGATTCACAGGTGATATCCAAACAAATCATGTATTTGCATTCGTAGGAGCTCAGATCTAATTAAAATTAATCTTAAATGTATGTCAACACTAATAATAACAAATGCTTTCCATGAGAAAATAAGAAAAATAAAATAGAATATTATGTTGTCACCATAATGAAGGTCAAAACTGGGTTCATTTTTAGATGTAACCCCAACATTTGCAACAAGCAGAGATCGCGATGTCCTATTAAGTTAACACTCATCAAGAAATAAAAATGAATGGAACAGAAATTTTTAAAGTACTGATTATCTTTTCCTCTGGAGTAAATTTTGCTTTCAGTCTTTAAATAAAAATGTGCTCACCAAAACATTTCTCTCTGTTCCAAGTCTGTTTGCAGCGGAACACTTAGTACTGCTCAAGGTTCAAAGGATGATTTTTTTTAATTATCCCATAAAACATTTTCCTCACATTAAGATTGTTGCTTGTATCAGAAGTTTTTATCTCCTGAGATTTTCACAAGTGTGTATAGCACCAAACCTTGCACCCTGTTCAGTTTCTTTAATGGAAAAGTGAGGTCTCAGTCTTAATGCTAATCGCAACACCATGAAGTGGATATTATTAAGAACAACATGAAGGATCTTTCCTAAGTTCATTACGAATGAAGTTTCATTTAAATATTTTGCTAGACTTCAACTAGCATTTTCAATGCAATGTTGTTAACGTGACCATACAAAAATAATTCTCTTCATTTACTACTGTAAACACACATGCGGTCACCCTACTTTGAAGTCTGCCTGGCAAACAACATAGAACAAAGTTCTAGTCTCAGAAGAGAGTTGGCAAAGTATGATGCTTAGCTTACAACAGTTTAGGTCTTCTCAATCTTTGCAAGTACTGACATCCCCATGTTCTGCACACAACATTCATTCTCTTGAGGAGGTTTAGTCACATGTTATCCCACTAAAAGTGGTGGTATTATAAAAAAAAAAAAACAAGTGAAGCTATTTAGGCATTTAACATTTCTTGAATCTTCCTCAGTTTTGCTGTAGAGACTGTATAAGCTGTACTGAATCTTAATAATAATTATCTTCCAAAAAGTAAAGGAAAACCCTTACTCAGAGTCTCAGTAATACATCCATTTTGTGAGTTTCATGGAAATGAATCAAACTGATGTGAAATCACTGTAGCACAAGAAGCTGTTGTAATTATAGCTAGATGGACTGCAAGACAGAGAACAAAACTTACTGCATAATGAGCAAACACAGATTTCATCTGCAAACTTATTAAAAACTTTAAATTGTATCCAGTGTCCAATTACATCTGTGTCAAAATGGAACCTACCACCCATAGATCATATGACAAAATCTGCCTAACAAAGCTGAAAAAAATACAGAATTTATATCCATAACACATCTATATGTGCATGTAGAACAGTGATTTGTAGAGGCATCAGAGTATCTTTCTCTATTCAAATGCTTGCTGATCTCCATGCTTTCTGGCCAATCTTCTCTCTAAGTGTAATAAAGCAAACTGATTTACACTTGCAGACATGTTTCTGCTGCAATGACATTAAAATGCTGAACCAAAAAAAAACAAAAGCCATCTTACGGGATGGAAAAAATTCAAAAATGATCAAATATTTTTCAGAACATGTTAATCATTATCTTCTTTTTCCTAAGCAGTTAATACTGATGGGTTATGGGTGTTTGCCTGTAAGCTCCAGGTATCCCTCAACAAGTTGCACTCAGAAACTGATTTTTAAAATAAAATATTCTTTTAAACTTCATAATTTATTTTATATAGTTCCTTGGAAAATACATAGCTTTCAATTTTTCAACAAATGTTCTGACTGTAGTTTGTTGTTCCCATTTAAGAGGTCCCTAACCCTGAAATGACAATTCAATCAATACTGAGAAGGCATACAAGTCTGACCTCCTAGACTCAGCCACAATTTCCTTTATCGTGCCTAAATCTGAACAGATGAAAGCTGCGATCTGTTCTATTGCCGCCTTCAAATCCATTTCACTTGAGATAGATGGTGATGCATCCAATAATAACAGAGTATTTCACTAATTGCTGGTATTACACCACAAGGGAAAGGCACAAATGCAGAGCAAATATAATTGATTTGGTAAATACCGGTAGAATATTAATTTGTTGTTCTGTTTTTTTTTCAAGAAATTAAGTCAATACTCTTGAACAAAACAGCAACAATCAGAAGCCTAAATAATATCAACAATTTGCTAATTGAAAATCTGTGTTTATTTTCAGGTTGTGAAAAAGATGTGCTGATCGACATCCTAACACAGCGCTGCAATTCACAGCGGCTTATGATTGCTGAAGCATACAGAGACATGTATGGCAGGGTATGACAGAACCATGCTGTACTTTCCTTACTGCTGTCCCTCCTGTTTCCAGTATAGTTGGTCAGTCCTTCTCTCAGGTCAGAATTAATAACCCAGCAGACTGCTGAATGGCACCAGAAGACTGGCACACAACTCTGCTCATGTAGCTATTCACTCATCTGAAAGTTTCTAAATGTCATTTACACAGCAGAGCATCTGCCACAAAACAAGGAAGAAAAAAGAACGCACAAAGTTTTCTCTTCTATACGTTCATTCTATTTTTCTTTTGACCAAGCAAGAAATTTTGAAAGGGCTGATTTCTTCCTCTATTTTGGAGTGGTCGTTTTCAAGGTCTTGGAAAACACAGTAGGAGACTTACCGACCAAAATAGTTACAGAAGAGAAAAAAAAAGAATAATGCATTAAAACAAAACACACACACACAAGAAAACAAAAACCAGAGGTATTGCTATCCCTCATTAAAAACATGAGCTTGTTCAACCTATATTCCTCCTCAAGTACAAAGAACAGAGCACAGACTTCTAGTAGGCTGCTAATAATTTTTCACCATTTCTTTCCTTTGTTAATCTTACAAAATGTTTCTTTAACCTCTTCTCTAGAATGTTTCAACTACACCTATCATAAAAAAAGTACTTGGGGGCTCTTTTTTTTTTATTTTTAATTTCCTTCTCTGATACACAGAGAATGACCTAATGAAACCTAGAGGTATCATTAATGATGTGTTAGTAAAGAACTGCCAACTGTCCATCAGGAATGGAGTTAGGTCTGCCATTTCTCTGTGAGTAGAGAACAACTATTGATTTGCTTGCTAATTATCTACTCAGGTTTCCTTTTTAAATCCAGAGTAAAAGTATCACATACACTAATACGTAAATCCTTATGAAAACACATTATTGATAAATTTCTGCCTCCTTCAGCCACAGTCAATTAACCTAAATCCCTATCAAGCTAGAGATCACAAACCTAAAGACCTAAAACAACTAAAAAGAAAGCAAAAACAAACAAAACAAACAAACAAAAAAAACTTTCAGATTTTTTTTTTAAATATCACAAAAACAATGAATAGAAGAGAAAGGTAAGTAAATTCTTCTTACACTCCAGCAGCACACTCCACAAACAGTCTCAAAGTCAGGGACTCACTGTTGCACATATACCACAATTTCATTTAAGTTAATCCATTCTGTACTATGTGTACTTGATAGTAATAGCACATATCAGTTTTAATCCAGTACTGAGACAAAACAATAACGCTGAATTCTTCCCTTTGACTTGTGACAGTGGATATACTGAAGTAGATAATCCTGTTAGTGCTCCATGCAGTTTGATTTATCCCTCAAACCTTTGCTATCTCATAGCAGGAACTGCTGAGTGGGATTTATCTTGCTATGAATTGCTGCAGTTTACATTTCAGGAGATACTTCAGCACATAGCAGTCACAGCATTAATTTCAGTTCCATATGTTCAATATGGTAGCCACCATGGTCATTCCCTTGAAAAATGTAAAGCATGAGATATTAAAAGGAGAAATAGGCATTTAAAAAAAAAAAGAAAAAGAAAAAAAGATTCAACCAGTTGTAAGACTAAGATATAAACAAAGGCTTTGAAACTTTTTACAATTAGACTTCAAGAATTTAGTACAACAGTGTCAATGCGGGAAGCACTAATACTGACAACTTAGGGCTGCCTTTTCTTATTTTTCAATACTTCAATCCCCTTAATTCTAATTGTAGGGATAATTTTTAAATAGTACCTATCTGTATCACAAGCCCATCTTCCTGAAGGCACGATTTTTTAAATGAAATATCTTAATGAATAAATTACTATTCGATGTGTGATTCGATGGTTTTCAAATGCATCTAATGCGTATGTAGTGAATACTGTGTGTTTCTTCCTCACAAAACCAATTTTTAATCTGTATTCGTCCTCCTTCATTCCCAGTCTAGCAACTAATTTAATTATGTTAAGATATGCATCAAAAGTACAGGCCTGAAAAAAAAAAAAAAAAAAAGCCTCTCCAATAAATTAAGTTTATATATTGGGAATCATTTCTGGTACTCCTACAATTTCAGACTTAGGTCAGAGCCTATCTGACAGCTGCCAGTACTGTATGAGAAGCACAAAGCCTTCCAGTAATCCAGAGCAGGTATTTTTATCTACTGGGATGAGATTTTAAGAATGACTTTTCAAATTAATCACCTAGCAAATAACCCAGAAAAGCATCAGGAAATTGCCTGTCTGTTACAGGTTTTAACTTCTGTGGGCTGAGCTCTTGCAGATTCAGATGGGGAATCTGCTATGGGAAGCTGCAAATGCTCTTGCTGTGGTAGTCAGGTTTCCAAGCCCTGAAGGAGCAGTTGCATTTGAACCCCTAAATTTTCTTCCGTGTTCTAATGAATCAAAAAACAACAAGCCTATATAGTCTACTTCCTTCTGTGTCTACTGCTATCTCACAAGTATGATTAAAAGGAGTAGGTTCTATTTTGAAAGATATATGTTGCCTAATATTAGGTAGACTTCATCTCAGACAGTTCATCTTCATTCCTTTACTGAGAAAACTGCTAATATTTGTACGCTGTTTTTCATGAAATGTGACTGTTGAAATAATCCTATGTATTTTTGTTAAGGATTTGATGACAGACCTAAAGGAGAATCTCTCTCATCACTTCAAAGAAGTCATGGTTGGGCTAATGTATCCACCTGCATACTATGATGCCCATGAGCTTTGGCATGCACTGAAGGTATTGGCCTAATTAACAGCTACTCAGACACATGGTCACTGCTTATATTACTTAATATATGATAAAGTGATTTCTTATATATTTAAATGCTTGATAAACTGATAGAAAGATGCTTCATAGTACACTGACATATGAGTATATATGAGCGCTACACTAAGTTTATTTAACTGGTATGCTAAAGCCAAAAAATAGTAACCTAGCTATGTAACAAATACACTGTGGTAAACTGGGTAAAATAAAAAATACGTTTAGCAGCAAATGTAAGGCTCTGGTCTTGTGAACATTTATGCATGTTACTAACATACATTCAAAGTGAACTGACTGCCTATTTAAAATAAAAAACTTCATTTTCTTCCCAGGATCTGAGCCAGTGTTCTTTAAACAACCAAATTAAAACACATAAGAAATTTTTTTGAAATGTTTTTTTTTCAAACATCATGCAATTAAAAGGTGAAATCCAGTGCTATGTAGCCATATTGAAACCAAAAGCACAAATTGGTTCAAATTGGATCAAAAAGGACTTGAAAAATTCTTAGAAAACAAGTCTGCTCTTGGCTATTAAAAATAATAATTCTTTACAAATTCTTTCTCAGGACATTCCTAAATTGCCAAATCCTGTAAGATGGGAAGGCATACCCCAGACTGTCAGTTTTCCTTTACTTTCCATAAATACTGGCAACTGCCCACTATCACAAGTAAGACACAGATTATGTGGCTCTGAGCAAAAACCTGAGCCTGAGCAAAAACCTGAGCAAAAAAACAGCAAAAATCGTTATCCTGTGTCCCACAGACAGGGAAACCAATATACTCTTTACAACTACTGATATACTCTTTAAATTACAGTCGGCATTAAAAGAACTGTTAAGTATCATTCATACCATTGGAAGTATGACTTTTATCAACATTATGGCTAAGATGGCAAAGTCCCGTTTTATCTGAATGTGGTTTTAAGTTAAATTTCGCGGTACTCTCTCTCAATCTGAATTCACATGGCTGAAGTAAAGACCATGCTTCAATGTCTCCAGGCTCAGGCTCAAAGCCACATTCTCCCATTATCCCACATGTAGAATACTTATCAACAATACACATCTGCATACAGAAAGCTGCAGTGTATCTTATGTCAACTCAAGCTCAGAAAATTACTTAGAAACCTGATAGAAAATACAATGGCTTGCAGCAATATCTGAGTGGCAATGATGCTTCCCTGAACTATCAAGTTCTACGGTAGACATTACAGACAATAACATTCCCAAACAAATAAATAAGAAAAGAAAAAAAGACAAGAACACTATATAACACTGGTGTTCTTACCCACTTCAGACTGGCTTGAACACTTGCGGGCACATATACTCAATCTTTGTGTCTGATTTCACTCAGTAACTCCTAAATTCTTATTCAAGCTCTAAAATTCTCCCCATTGTGTTTCTGTCAACATCAGTATTGCTTCCTTCCCTACTTATTAACACATATTCTGAAATTTGAAGTAAATAGGAGCTTATTTACTGTACAGGTTTCGACTATTAGCTTGAAGTCAACTTCTGTTTAAACGTGTATGTTATGCAAAGGCACACCAGACACTGCTCCAGAAGAAACTGTTATTCTTTTGTTACTTCTAATAAAGCATTTCTTTCTTCTGAATGCTGTGGTTCCTAATGATTTCATATTTACTTCCTTCTACACAGGGAGTAAACACAGAAGAAAAGTGCCTAATTGACATATTAGCCTCAAGATCAAATATGGAGATATTCCAGATGAAAGAAGCCTACTTAACACGTAATGTATTTTATAAGTGTACAACAGCAGCTCTACTATGTGTATTAGGCTGGATGTGTTAGCATGAGTGAAAGAACTAAATTACAAACATGACTTCTCAGCATGGTTTCCTTCCTCTTCCTCCCTTTTCATAATTATACTTCAAAAGCTGAAGCAAAATGAATATATTTTGGAGATGTACTGCTGCCTGTTAAATTTAATTAGCTGGCAACCACATTTAGGGATTTCCATAAACTTTTGCACACATTTTTCTGAAGTACATCGACTGTTTTTCTCAAAAAGTGCTTATTCGGGCTGAATATTCAACTCACCTTCCTTGAGGGGTGCTTCTGAGTATCCCCGAATCACGCAGCTGCTGCCAGGCACAGGCAGGAGGATGGGCAAGCTGGTGCAGTGGCTGAGGCCCTGGCAGGGTGGATCCCCTCTGTGTTTAGGTCTGCAGAACCTGCATGAGTTCCTGTGGAATAATTTTTAATACCTTTAGAAAGCGAGTGTCTATTTGCACCCCATGCGTTTACCCTTTGTTTGCTTACTCTCATGAACAGTATTCAAAGCACATTCGTTTTATACTTAGGTTACATTTTTTTGTTTCAATCTAGAATACAACAATGATCTTCAACAAGATATCGATTCTGAGACTTCAGGTCACTTCAGAGACACTCTCATGAACCTTGCTCAGGTACTGTAAAAACAATAAGCAGTACGATACACATAAAAAAAAATTAGAGTGACTTTTGATATTATTCAGGAAGTCTTAAATGTAAAGTTAACTGCAGCTAAAGTTAGCTCAATACAACTGCACTTTTGTACAAGAGAGTGGAAATAGTTGAAGAGGAAGAGAGCTGGAATTCTTTTGTCTACTTTGACTTTCACTTCACTTTTCAGATGGGTGCAAAGATCAACATTTTATTAGAAAGGCCCTGGATATACAACTGCTGACCCTCTGCTCAACCTGTTTCATTCCAAAAGGAGTCTGCTTTCATGTACAAATTAGATTTTCATTTTTAAAGGTCTGTTTTCCTTGTTCTTAGAATGGACAGCTCATCATCCAGTCTAGGCAGTATGTGAAAACGCAGACATATCCATATGTATGCAAAAGAAAGTACCAAGCAGTTCCTTGTTTTAAATGTTCTTTTCACTACTCTTTATGTTAAATCACCGTATGCAAGCATGCAGCCAAAAGAATTACAATCACACAGCAACTCTGACACAGCACTGCCAAGCTGCAGTACTACACTACAGCACTGTAATGGTTTTCCTGAGATCACCAATTCCCATTCTCACTGTAGTCACTACACTCATTATCTTTAACGTGTATTGCAAACCAGAGTAGCAATAATGACAAAACCAATGCCAGCAACGTGAATTGCATTTACATTCCCATATATGTTTGTCTGTTTGGCGAAAGCGGTTTTTAATAAGACATGAAATGACATTAAGCCTCACTGAGGCACACACAGTAAGAGCACGTTTCAAAGACAGAAAGTATAAAAGGAGAATATTTTATCTAATGTTGGAGAGTTTTTCCCCTAATAATGAAAATTCTTCCATGCTTAAAAAGTGAAGAGCTATGATGTAGGCAACTTCACCTCTTACCTTTACCAAAGCCATGAGAAATTTTTACTTGCTAAGAGAATAACTTTAAAATAAATAACGACAGACTAACTTGTTGCTCTTTATTTTCTATATGCATACAGACACCCAATATCAACAACTTCCTAGTTAACGAAGTCTAACTGCTATTTGTTTCAAGACAAAGAATGGTTGTAGGAAATTCCAGTTTTACTAACCTGTACTGTTCATCTTTGAAGACTGCCAACTGAATCATCCATGTCTGGACAGGGTCATATATTAAGTCATTGTCTAATATTAAGTCTTATATTAAGTCATAATTTCATTGGTTCTAGTGCTACATAACTTACAGAAAATTATTCCATAGCAACATTTCCAATGTATCCTCAGGTTGTCGGGGGGTTTTTTGGAAACACACTGCTTTGATTTCTAGTAAATCTGTGGACTGATGACACACACATCTGATCACAAACAGTAGTCAGTACATTTATCCACACATGGATAACAAGCTATTCAATTGCTTTAGCATAGTAATTGTGGTTTTGATGTGCACACCAAGGCAGATTAGAATCTACAGAAATCTGCTACCAATGAAGATATACCAGCAAAATTCTCCGGATAAAATGGTTCTGAAATAGTTTTTCCTAAATAAATTTTAAAAGTTACAACTTCAGGTTAGTCAACGTTCTTGTATGATACAAAGAGAAGATTTTTTTATTGTTCATTGTGCATGAACTGAAATATAATCATCTTCTAGAATTTAAAAAACAATTATGCATAGTGTGGGATTCACCAGCTAAACTGGGCCAAGATTAGTCACTATTAATAGTTATTGGAGGTAGTGGGCACTTACCTTATATGGAGTAGCATGCATCTTACTGCCCACTTGTCTTTTTTTTCCCCCTGCACCCACGTCACTTTACGTGGTCATTCCAACATGATTTCCTTCGGGTAATTTATCTTGCTAGTAGGAATTTTGCTCTTAACTATGTAAAATTCTTACAATTCAATTCAAATACAAATGAATATTTTAAACAGGAAAGCACTACAAATCGGTCATCCCAAGAGTTGACAGATGATGCACAATTTTAATCCTCACCGTCACATGCATAATAAAACAATTTTAAATTCTAAAATAAGTTGCTTCAAACACGTATTATTGAGGCAGTGACTGCATACAGCTTTAGACTGTTTAAGAGTCTGCAACCACGGCTGATATATTTCCTGAAAGGCAATTATGGTTAAAAAAGCAATCCATGAATTTGTGTGCTGTTTTCTTTGTCTAACAGCTATGTAATTCAGATCATAGTGTGTTTACTAAAACACATCATCTTGATTTATGTAACTGAAAAGCTATTAAATATATGGGAGTGTTTTAAGTGTTCTTCTTTGGTTTAGATAGCAAAGTTGTCAATTTTCTAGACTTGGATCTTTATTTCAGACAGTGATTAGAAGCAGGCAAAGAATCAATGTTATCTGATGTGTTTGTTCCTACAGTTTGTGCACGGAGAAAGGATTCTCCTGGCAATACACATACTGATACGAAATAAGCAGCCAATAGCAAATGCTACCTTTATGCCTGCTTTTCTCTCATAGTCATGTATTAGCACTCATAGCACTGAGGGGGGGAGGGAAATGCCATTTAAAATCAGACTAATAACAGGATGGGTTTATGGGGCAAGTCCATCCACTTCCTCTCATAACAGTTTGCCATTTCAGAGTTCATCTGTTCAGAAGACATGAAGCCGTAAATGAAAATTTGAGAAGTTGCAAATTCAACTATTTATTATATTGATCCAAGGTTAAAAAACTGTGCGGTATCTCAAGAATGAAACATAACATCTATTTTTTTTGTTCCCCCCTCCTCCAGGGAACAAGAATGGAAGGATATGCAGATCCTTCTACAGCTGCTCAGGATGCAATGGTAAGTACAGGCAGACATAGGCATCTCTCACAAAAATAAATAAATAAACAAATAAATAATTTTTAAAAAAGCTAATGCTGAAAAGCAATTCAGAACTATTTAAAATCTTTTGCATTTTTTTCTTTTTCTGGTATAACAGATTCTATGGGAAGCCTGTCAGCAGAAAACAGGCGAACACAAAAACATGCTGCAAATGATACTGTGCAACAGGAGTTACCAGCAGTTGTGGATGGGTAATCCAGTGGTTCAGCTCTTTGACCAAACAGTGTAAAGGAAAAATCTGACTTGCTTTTAAGATCAAGTTTTATATATCAAGCTCAACAAATAGCAGAATATTAACCTGAACCATAACACCCAGAATCTCATTGATGTTAATGGGACTTTGGAATTAATGCAAAACAACTTTGCCTGATGACTACAGACTACAGCAGATAGAACAGAGACTTCAGCTTAATAAGAGAGAGAAGGATGCATAACCAAAGAAAGGCATAGGCTATGACTACACTGAGTGTACACACAATGAGACAGATTTTTTTATGAACTATTTCCTATGTTTTCCTTCACAGCTCTAATCTATGATTGAAAACACTCTGCGAGAGGCAGTAGGGGCATTTTCAGAGAGTGTTTCTATACCAAAACAACTGCATACACTGCGGCATTGAAGCAAGAATATGAAAGTTTCAAAGATGTTTTGAAGGGGGGACTTCTAGAGTCCACATCTGCTCTCTCTTAAATATATACACACACAGAAACATAATCGCATGTTTTTATTTAAAACTAGATAATCATGCATAATTACAGATTGGAAGAAAAAAAGGAAGTGAAATTCTCCACCGTAGTTCAGAAATTTGTCTGCTTGATGAAGTTTGAGGTGTCTTTTGCTCTGCTGTGGAAAAAAGTCTGCATCGTGACAAGCTTATCATTGTGCAGGCAGTTACATTTCTTCTGCCAACTTCCAACAGTAGCTTAGAACTACTTTGCTGTCATGAATCAAACAAATAGTTCTGTCACAACCTCTGTAATGGTGGTGATCAGGGGATTAACATAACTTAATGTAGTTCCCTGCAAGTTTTGTAGTAGGCAGCAAACTGAAAACTTTCCTGCTTTCCTAAGGCTCACGGAAGCATGCACTGTACTTTTGTGTATGTAAGTCCAGATAATGCCCATACCTGGATAGTGACATGTTAGGCATGTCATGTGATGGCTTCTCATTACCTATGTTCATTACCTATGAACATCTGGCCAGCTTTAGCCAAGCTGAACATGGAACGTGTCTTACTGACATGACGTTCTTACAAGTTTTACAAAGAGAGATTGCAGGAGTATTTATTAGAGCCTCCTGTGAAAAAGAGACTTATGTGTGCTATCATTTTAAACCGTATACCAGAAAGTCTATAGAGAATGCCCCAGAAGCCAGGTTTCAGACTACTCATTGAGATTCCTTAAGTTTATATCATGCAAATAATATAAACACTGCAAAAAAAATACATCAGAAAAAATGCAGCCTAGGGTTATGGTAAGGAGGGTGGGAAATGAGAGGAAAATTGATCACTTGTAATGAACCAGAATAAAGTGAGATTTCTTTTCCTCCAAGTTTTCCAGGAGTTCCAAAATATCTCTGGGCAAGACCTAGTAGATGCCATCAACGACTGTTATGATGGATATTTTCAAGAACTACTGGTTGCAATAGGTATATAAAAACATTATTTTATACTTCATATTTAGATGACACATCAAACATAGAATTTTGTTTTTCTGATACTCTCCTCCACTTTCCTATGTTGTTTGATTAAAAGTTCAGAGATCATTAGAAAAAGAAATTTGAACAGAACTTCAGTTACATGTTCGCATAAACCTGAAAATGAATATGTGCAGCAGCAGATTCTGAGCAAGTGGTACTATTACCTGTTCTTTATTTGATACCATATTTGATGTGATCAGTGATGGATGCATTAGCAACTGGTTCCACACACCTTAAATCAATCATTTGTAAATTTTTGGGGACTTCAATGCTATGCAAACAACTTCTAAGCTTTAGGTGCTGACTTACGGATTAATAACATTTCTACATACGTGCCACATGAGAGCGTTCCCTGATTTTTAGTAAGCCCTTCTATGTAATGAGTGCTTAACCAAAATAAGTCCTAGACTTTTATAACCGACACCATGGCTGTGAAAACTGGTACCCTAGTTTTAAGTTGAGTTGTGGATAGCACTACCTAAACTAAGAAAAGCACAATTACGTATTTACCTGTAGTAACATCTCTTTCCTAGTTCTCTGTGTCCGTGACAAGCCTTCATACTTCGCTTACAGACTTCATAATGCAATCCATGTAAGTAGATATTCTTCTTCACATATCACAAAACATAGCTTCCCGTTTTTGTTTGCTTGCTTACTCTTAAACAAAGAGCTACAAATCAATCAGCTCAATCTTGGAGATGGGATGGTGTGCTTTGAAACTTTTGACAACTGAATACATTTCAAAGCAGCAGTATCTACACAACAGAACATAACAGAACTTAACATTAATAATTTCAATACTCTGATTCCTTTAAAGAGATCTGTCTGGTAAAGAAAAGAAAAAAATGTTTTTAACTGAATGCTTTTACTTTCCTTGGCTGCAGCTCCACCTACTGTTCAGAACTGAATGTGCACTTTTTGTATTACACATTTTTTTCCCTCTCAGGATTTAATAAATATAGCAAATAATTAAATTATAAATTTAGTGTCACTTGAAAACAAATGGTCATACTTCCTTGTGTGGTTCTATGTACATTTACAGGTTCCTTTACCTTTGCATATAAATAATATCATGTTAAATCATGTGAATGCCAAGAAGAATGGATGTAAATGCAAAGAAACACCTACAAATTATTTCTACAAGAAGCCAGTGAAGGCATTTCCTTTGTTTTTCATTCATTACTGAAAATTATTTTTTACGTAACATAAAATCTTAAGTTCAATCTCTTATGTATAATCTTTAAAGTATAATCTTCTAAATGTCATCTATAGAAGATTGTCATGTGTAGCCATGGGTAAAATATTAAGAATCATTTTAGAACAGGAATGGCAAAAGATTAAATTCAAGACAAAACCATAGAGCAAAACTACTCAGCAATGCTTCAGCAGAGCCCCAGTGTCCTCTTCCAAATGCTGCTGCTGCTCCTACTGTCACCTTTTTTAACTAAACCTGCAACAGGCGACAGTGAAGAAACAAGGAAAATCCTGTGGGTATTGGGAAAAGGGATAATTTGAATGGCCAAAAGAGGATTCTGGCACATAATATGAAAAAGGCTTTCCAAAAGTATCAGCTACCAGGAAAAATCAAAAGTCCTATGAAGACTGAATACAGATAACATGAGTGAAACATCCAGGTAACTAGAAAAAGTTTGGAAGGATTAAGAATAAATATCTGAATTGTTTCAATTAATATATTTCTCTATTTTCACAAACAGTTTCAATGAACACAATTCTTTTAATCAATGCAAGATTTAAATTGTGTCTACTCTCACTGTCAAACCATGTCCTGATTACAACGAAAACTTTTTACACATCCATTGCAGTACAAAACTCGCACTGGAACCTCATGTTTGAAATCACAGTCCATAAGGGTTTACAGCACAGCTTTCAATCTAGCCATCAAATGGTTATGGTTACCAAATTCTCCATATGTAACTTTATTATTATCACTTACTATTTGTGCTTTGGGTAAAGAGATTTCAATATGAAGGGACAGATCATAAAAATCCCCCATTTGGCTTCATACACCCCAAATAGGTCATCAGGATCTCAAAGCTGTCTTGATCACTTTAAGCACCACTGGACATCTTCATGCTCCACACAATTATAATAAAAATATTCGTTTAGAAACAGTTAAAACAGAACTGCAGAATCCAAGTTATGTACATTCTGAATCAATGATTAAAAATCACACTGAATTCACACCAGGGAAACAGACTGTGAAATAGATTATTGACTTCAGTATAGTCCAAACAAACCCCATAACAAGTCACAACAGCTAACTGTAGAAAAGGTTACCTACAACTACTGCCAAGTCTGTAACTTTCCTTCTGAAAGCTTCATTGCATAGTTAGAACAGCCATATGGAGAATATATCCTATTCATTAGTATGAATTCCATTATTCAGGCATGTGAAAACTGCAGAATAAAGCCTATGAAAACCCAGACATTTAAAATCTTAGGTATCTTTATGGATGGCCTGATTAATTATCTATTATGAAAAACTACAATAATCATACACAGGTGGCAATAGAGCAATATAAACTTGCCTAGTTTTCTCACATATCCTTCTCTTTTTTAGGATTTTGGCTTTCACAATAAAACAGTCATAAGGATTCTCATTGCCAGGAGTGAAATTGACTTGATGACTATACGACAACGATACAAAGAGAGATATGGGAAATCACTCTTTCACGATATTAAAGTAAGTTTTTAATCACTTTTACATGTCAGCACAGGCACTATTTGCAGAACCCTCTTAGAAAAATCCATTCAATCCCTATGGATTTAAAAAATATATATATATGTATATATATATATATGCACAATATACATTTTCAGCGCATCAGGCTTACCCAGGTAAATGAGCAGTAAATTCTCAAGCCCTCATGATTTTGTCTCTCCTCGGAGGAAAGAGAGGTATATAAAACAGCAGAACAGAAGCAGAATACTATGAGAAATATCTTTCATGAGATGTTTCTTACACTAATTGATACCATCTTTCGCACTGTTCTGCACGGTTAATACCAGATTCCTCTTCTCTTTGGTTTTATCCTCATGTTTATATTTCAGCCTTCAGAATAAGTCTCCCTCTAGTAGTATTCTTTCTCTGGGTCTTAAACTTTAGTACTGGTGAATACTACAAAAATGACTCTTACTAAGATACTTTGCATTTTTTTATGCTGCTATGTTCCAGCTGTGAGATGTGCAGTAGCTACAGGAAACTGCTCGTTATTCTTTGTTATTGACCTTAAGAAGCATTAAACAGAACTGACCAAATTTTCTGAAAGTAAATCATTATTAAGTGCCTAAGCAACCAAAGGCAAAGAGGCACATGAAATAAAGACCTGCCCCAGAATCCCTATGAAAACATTTCAGCATTTGAGAAAATCTTACAACTACACTCCAGCCCTTGCCACACACCGAGAGAAGAGCAATTGAAGTTGTGGTTTAACCCAGCAGCAGCTCAGCACCACCATTCACTTGCTGTACCCTCCCAGCTCCCAGGCAGGGGCTGCCACCCCCACCCTCCCACCAGCCACCTCCCCTCAGTTTTATAATGAATTTCACATGCTGTTATGCTGTATAAAATAGATCTCTGGCCAGTTTAGGTCAGAGCTGTTCCGGTTCTGTCCCCTCACAGCTTCTTGTGCTAGCCAACCTCAGAGGCAGGAAAGTACATGAAGCTGAAAAACTGAAATGTCCTTGGTTCTCAGCAAACATCTAAAACAATGTGCTATCTAAATGCTTTTCATTTAAAGACAAAACATGGCATTATACCAGAAAATATGAAGAACATCAGCTCTGTTCCAGCTGAAACCAGGACAGAAATACACTCACAGGATTTTTTTCTTTTGCAGCATTTTGCTTCAGGGCATTACGAGAGTGCTCTACTTGCTGTCTGTGCTGGTGATGCCGAAGATTATTAAGGAAGAAGATGATGGATTTTGAAGGCTGTATAAATCAATTTTAAGTGGAAATTAAAGCTACACACAGCAGATTGTAATTATAGGAGTTACCTAATCTACTCAAAAGATCAGAAAAATCTGCGCTTTGACAATTTTTTTTTTTTGACAAATTTGACAATTTGAAAACTTTTTTGAGACAATAAAACTGTAAGCAAACATTGTCAGGAACATGTTTTTACCCCTATTTCAGACTAATATTTCTGTTACTGTTATTATTGTAAATTAATAGAAGAATTGGTAAAAAGTACTTTACGTAAGCCCACATTAATGATTTAGTCTTGCAACACTCCAAAGCTGTAAGACAATGGGGTTGTTGATCATTTAATTCTATTGATGCCTGTTTTGAAGAAGAAGAAGAAAAAAATCACTGGAAGATGAGGCATTTCATGGCTTTTTGCATAGAACATCCATTCTAAAGTATTGTATTTTGAAATTCCATTGACACCTTTGTCATTTAATTCACTAAATGAATAAGGAGTGTTGGAAGTGCATTATGGTGTGAGTTCTGAGCTGGCTCAAAATGGCTGCCATTTCACTTCCAAAGGTTCAAAGATGCAGTGCTCCTCCGAGTATCAGCAAACAGTCGGAAGACATTTTGTGACAACTCATGCCAGAATGAATGAAGTGTAGAACAAAGTCATAACCCCAAGGATAAACAGAACACTTGCTTATAAAAATATTTTCAGTCTATCAGTTAAACATCCTAAGACATGTATTTGTGTCTCGTATAGGTCTGTTCCCACAAGAGATTTGTAAGTAAGGGAAAATGAGATATTACACTTCAGTAATATTCCAGTGCTGTTTTTGCCATTTGTTTTGCCTTGTTTTCCTACAGATTTTCCATCTTGACATAGACCTTTGCTTTGTTTAAAATAGGCACTGTGACCTTCTGCCAGCATGGCTCAACGTTACTGAATAAAACACTACTATTAAAACAAACGTGTGCTTGACCTCATGCCATTGCACTGTACCACCCTGAGTCTGAAAATAACATATTTTCAGTATACCTTGGTTTTCACAAACACTCGTTTTGTGCCATAAAACCACTGACAATCTGGAATTTTAGTTGGGTCCCTCTTGAGTTTAACCAACTTCAAAACATTTGAGGTAGAAAACACTATTATTGAGGCAGAACTTTAGACTGAATGGCTCTAGGAGAAAAACTGACTGTCCAAAAATAAGCTAAACACGACACCAATATGTTAGCATTACCAAAACTCTGAACTTGAGTGACAGTCTTGCAAGTGTAGCTCACAGGTAACTAACTCACCTCACTGCTGTGCAAGGGAAAACATTTCCCTCAACCGCAAATTTCTTTTTCAAGCGCTATTTCCCGCAGACCGAACGCCTCACTGCAGCAGCCAAGGCGAAAACCTCGTGAACGCGACGACTCCCAACATGGCAGGGGCAGCACTAGCGGTCGGCAGGCGTCGCGGGAGAAGGACTCTCGCGAGCGGCCCGAGCCCCGCTCTGTTTGGACGGCGGTCCTGCCAATCTCCTGCCCTACCCCAATCGCCTCCGTGCCCCGCCTCCCCTTTGCCCGGTTTCACTTCCTGGGAAGTTGTCGGTTGCTGCTGGCCGGTGTTACCGTTTTCCCCGGCCGGATGGCGACGGGGCCTGCGGAGCGCGGCTGGAGGCAATGGGGAGAGCCGGGCTCCGCGGAGACGGAGCCGCGGCCCCGATCGCTCGTCTGCTCGTCGCAGATGGAGGCCAGCCTGACGTGCGCCGTCTGCCTGTCCCTCTTCGAGGAGCCTGTGACGCTGCCGCTCTGCTCGCACAACTTCTGCCGGGGCTGCGTACTGGAGTGCTTGGCTTCGGCGGAGGCCTCCCGCTTGCAACAGCAACAGCAGCGGGTCCAGGGGCAGGTCCGCGGCGCGCGGGGGGGGCCGGGGCAGGGACCGGACGGCGACGATGCGGCGGTGACCCGGGTATCGTGCCCGCTGTGCAGGAAACTCTGCCCGCTGCCCCGCGGCGGCGCGGCCGCGCTGCCTGTCAACACCACGCTGGCAGAGGTGGTCAGGCTGTATCGCTCGAACGCGGCCAGGGACGGAAGCAGCTGCCAGAAGCACCCGGGCCGGCTGCTGCAGCTCTACTGCCGGATGTGCCGCCAGGCCGGGTGCGGGCAGTGCGTGTCTGAGGAGCACCAGGGCGTCTTCCACTCCGTCAACCTCATCGACACCGTGTACCAGGAGGAGCAGGTGAGCAGGCTGCTTCCCTCAGGGGAAGCGCGGCCACAAGTATGCAAAAAGAAGCTGATCTTGTTAGGAAGCGGAGGAAGCGCGTGGTTGTTTTTCAGGCGTCTTGCGTGCGTGTTATGAACTAATTGGAAACAGCGATGTAGAAAGAAATGTAGAATTTAACGTTGGACTTAATGGGCATTAACTGTAGGCTGCCGGGCAGTAGCAGAACAGAATTTTTCATTTGCTTTTAGTGATCACCTCTCATTTTAATGAAGCATGTTTTCGTCAGCGGTAAGGGACACTTTGGTTATTAGAAGTTACAGCACTGACTGCTCTTTAAGCCAAGAGCTGCTTTAGTACAGTTTTCCTTCCTGTCACTCTCTCCCATCAGTGCTTGCCTGCCTTTCTGGAAACCAGGGGAGAAAAGCCTCCGTAAGAGGCTGCGTGTGAGATGTTTAGAGATGGTATCGTGTGGGAGGTATAGCAAGGGAGGAAAATAACAATGACAGTGCTCGTTAAAACAAAAAATAACTATGTTATGAACAGCTTTCTATTTTATTAATGTGGGACATTTAAAAAATAAATATTGTACGATTGCTTGTCAAAGCAAAATAAAGTTGTGACAGAAGTGTGTGTGTGCCCTTGGGTGAAGGATTTGTGTGAACAAAAATAAAATAAAGCTTAAGGAGATGTGTTAGATATAAGGCAATCCTGTAGTCATTGTTGCAACTTGAAGATGATGAGCCTGAAAATACTACTTTAGGATAAATAACAAAAGCACGTTTCCCTGTTGCACCAGGAAAGCAGTAAATGTTATTATTGAATCATCCCTTTTGTTTGTATGTTGTATCCCATGATGTGATTCTACACAGTTACTGGAATGTGTTTATTTTATGGAGTTGTTGGAGTCATAGTAACTGTTTCTGTTGCCTTACAGCTGAACTTCTTCAGTAGTCTAAAAGAAATGAGAATACTAAATGAGAAGCTGATGAATGAGATCTCAAGTCCTGCAGATGATACTGATGTGAGTTACATGTGATATTTTTTGTACGTTTATAGCTTCATATAATAGCTTGATGACACCACTTTGGCTCTTGTGATAGGTTAATCACAACACAGAGCATGCTGGTACCTTATGTGTCACGGATACATAATGTTAAGTTAAAAGACATTGCTCTGGTGGTCACTGCTGTTGAATCTCCATCTATTGTTATGTTTTCATGCTTCTAGACGGCGCTGAACAACGAGGCAGAGATCATTGCACTGGCATTTGGAGAAATTTCCAAAACTCTGGAAATAAAGAAACAGCAGTTGACAGAAGATCTTGAAAACCAAAGATGTAAAAAAGAGAAGGAGATACAGATTTGGAAAAAAATGAAAGAAACTCACAAGAAAACCATTGAGAATCTTTTGAACGATTGTGAGAAGCTTGTTCATGAATGTGATCCTCAGCATTTCCTGGAGGTGATGCTTTTTTCTTTTTTCTCTTTTTTTTTTTTTTTAATTTTTTTTTTACACTTGGTATCAGTCATATAGCTGAGCTCAATACTGTGTAGTGCTTGAGGCATTACATGGTGTGATAAAGATTGGATCAGGAAAAGCAAACTTAACAAATGAAAAAATATTTGACTCTTTGCTTCTTTATAAAAGTACTTTCCATTTTAGAAACATTTGAAGAGCTTTCTTTAAAGATTATCAGTGATATTTAGTGAATTCAGAAGATGTTGTTTTCTTTACGTTTAAAGGTGATTGAATTAACATTGACTTTATAGCTTCTGATTTAACCCTTGCATATTAGGCTGACAGCTATGAAGGTCAACCTTCTTCATGCCAGTAGGGAGTTATTTTGATAATCTACCATCAGATGTGCAGTATAGTTTGACAGCTGAAAACTCAAAATACAGCGTATTTAATTCTTAGCATAGCAGTATCTCAAGAGGTTCCTCTCACCAAGAAGTACGAAATAGTCTTTCATTAGAGTATTTACAAGTATCTGAAATGATTAAAGAACTGTTATTCTTTAATCAGTCATTATTCTTATTTCTTATGTAAATGCCTTAATTTGTCTCTGAAATAACTTTTTTTTTTTCCTTAAAATAATATTAAAGGATAAACCACAGTCCAAGAAATATCCTTATTTATTTTATGTTAATAATTATGTCAATAGCTTTATCTCCTATAGTCTTGTGAAATGAAGGTAGGAAGTTTAGTCTCTGAGCTATTTTAATAATGCAGCGTTCTTTTGTGAATTGGAAGAAAATCCTCTAAATACATCTATATCTAATGAACTTTTGTTTTATTTATAGGTGGCCTGTGGCCTGAATACAAGGTACATGCACTTCTTTTCATGCTTTGCTATAATTTTAAGATTGAAAAGTAAGAAGACAGTTACTTTGCACATGCTCAGATGTGTCATTGTTCAGTGAAGAAAGTGTTTGTTAAATGAGGCATTAATGCTTTTTAGACTTTTGGATACTCAGTATTTAGAATTTTAGGAAATCTGTCAAGTTCAGATTGTCTGTGATTACAGAGAATTGGCTCTTTGACCAGCACCAACTATAGGAATTTAAGTGTCAGCCTATTTTTTTGTGTTAAATTAAATTTGAGAACACTGAAGCATGTCTGAAGTTCTTAAATATCCTGTACACCTCTTAAAGAGTATGTCTGAAGATTCCACAGTGAATTCATTTTCTGTTTGCTATGCACATACCTGGCATATTCTTTTTCTAAAAATTCTTAATTACGTTTATTGATTGCTTAGGAAGCCATTGCACAAAGTTTAAGCAGGAGCATTAGAAGTGGAGTTCTTTAGAATGTCTTGTAGCACATGCTAGTTCTGAAGAACCAGTCGAAGTTAGATTCAGACATAATGCGTTAGTGCTAGTTTTAAATCTTTTTACTGAACTAGAGGCACAACGTTTTGCAATTTTCCTTGTGTATCAAACATATTTCAAATGATCTGTAAAGCAGAAGGTTTTAAGTTGAAAAAAAAAAAAAAAGTGGGGAAACTACATTTCACTGAAGATTTATTTTCTAATTTCATTTTACTGATTTATTTTTTTTTAATTTTTTTAATACTTCTTAATTTTTATTAAGCAGCTGTAATCTTCTTGTTGGCATGTAAGCCTTAAGAAACAGGTGTGTGTTTCTTCTTTACTTTTCCAGGATGAAAACTCAGCTTGACCTGATGAGTATAGCATCTAGCTATAAAAAGCCACCAGAGTACACTCAGAAGAAAATGGATATCAAACCTGTGGTTAATGAGATCTTGGCTTTGAAGTTAGTGCCAGTTAATGTAGACATAAATAAAGGTAGGATAGAAGGACTTATTAAAAGTACAAGATTCAGAACTTTCCTGTAGTAATCTGCAACTTGTTGTATTAAAAAAGAATTGGTATGGCAAGAGTATCCAAGAGTTAAGAAAGCATATGAGCAAATGAATGGAAGATAAATTCATCAAGGACTTGCTTCTAAATACACTTTGCAGATGTGCTTTCTCTAGAAAGTCTCTAGTCTGTATTTCTGGAAGATGGGGGAATAATTACTGTAATTTACCCATGCAGTCATTGTTGCAGGTGTCTACAGACATTAACAGATGCTTGTAAGCAGGCATCTTTATGTCACAGAAGTTTAGCCAGGTGTTAGGATTCTGATTACAACTGTATAATTTTATTCTTAATTTGAGTATGTTTAGATACAAAGGAGTCCTTCAGAATATAAAAATAGGAATAAGATATTTATTTATGTATGACTCTTATCATTGCAGCAAAGGTTTCTTGAACTTCTGGGTTTTTTTTGCGTGCCTTTGTCTTTTTTAATATAAGTCCCTTATTAAGTGCCAGTACCTTTCAGATTTTACCTGCAGCCTATATTTCATTGTCCATCACCTTTTCGATTTAAATACATACTGATTTATTTTAAAGATATATAAACTTCATATTAATGCAATATTCTTACTCATTTACAAAAATAGATTGTTTTCAGTTGTAACTTTTTTCTCGCCTGGAAATGATAGCATTATTTCCCATACTTTGTATGCACTCCATGTCTTGTTTGTTTCTGATAGACCTACCTTCTGGAGGAAATGAGAACACAACAGAAAATACTATAAAACAGTGGCAGGACCAGAAGAATATACCCAACTCATTTCTTGTAAGTTGCTGACTATGAGGCAACAACTCTGTATTTTGTTTTTTTGTATCAAAAAAGAAATATAACCTCTGCTGCAAAATGTTTTTCAGCCAGTAGCAGGACAGGACGAATCGCTGACAGACAGTGGTAGGATCTGTACTCGCTTAATGTCAGTGTCAGAAATGCCAGTGTTTCAAAACTTGAGTCACGAGGTATGATTGAGCATCTGTTGTATGGATGGATAACTTATTGTTTGTTATCATACAACTTTCTGCTTGTACTTTTATGCTATCTGCCTTAGATGTTTTGCTTTTGATTGTTGTTTTTGATTTATATTTGTGTATATTTAAATGCTTTCATATACACCTTTATCTTTCTGATACAAATTACCTTCTCTGTTGCCTGTTTGTAGAGGAAATAATTTGCCTGTGTTCTGTTTTCAGAAGATAATAAAAATTCCTTATATTTGGACATCAAGCTGAGTCCAATCTCTCTTTAGCATAATTTCCAATTATCTAGTTATACAGAAAGATATTTTTTTTTCTTTCCACTTAATAGCAGTTACATGTGGGTGGCTCAGTGTCTATTGTTCTATATAGGAAGAAGCTCGTTACAGTTAATGAAGTGTTGCTGGTAGTGAATCACATGATGTTCTGAGAATAATATCGGCAAATGAATTTTTTTCTTTTGTTTCATTATTTTGGAGAACATCCACTTTATAGTTCCATTGCAAACATAATTTAATATGGTTAATTATATCCAGGAGAATACTAAATTGGTTTCAGAAGGTTGTTTTTCATGAGTTTTTAAGAAATTGACAATGTCTAAGCTAGTGTATTTAGCTGTTTCTGGTTTTGGCAGTCACCTGAAATGACTTTTCCCATAGTTCCTTATTTTAATGCTTACTGTGTCATTAGGTTTTCATGCATATCTTGGTCAATTGTTTTTAAGGATTTCTTTTTGTATAAAAAAATTTGTTCAAGTAGCAGCATTGGAAAAACAAATCATAAATACTTTTAGAATATATATTAAAAAAAAAAACCAACTCTCTACATCAAGAGAGTTTTATAACCTCTGCACTCCCAAGTACTCCATTTTGCTTAATAACAGGATATTTTTATGCACTTTTAGGAGCTGCGTTACAAATACTACGTGGAACATCAGAAACTTAATAAAGTCAAGATACAAACTGTACCTGCAAGTAAAAAGTATGAGTTTGTGGCTGCTGAGGCTTTGAAGAGTAAGTCCTCAGGAATTCCTCTTGTATCTTCAACTACCAAAGCAAATAACGTGGATAGAGTAAAAGTGGAAACCCTGTCAAGAGAAGGTGGTATTGATAGGACAAGCTTTCCTGGAACTAGTAATCATTGCATCCCATCCACCAGTACTAAATTGTCTGAAACAAATGATGACTTAAGCTTAGCTCATGAGAGAAGTTCAGAGGAAGCAACCACTCCAGCCTTACCAGAAAACTCTAAAGATCAAGAAATTAAAGAAAATTTGCTAATGCAGTCATCAGCAGTTACAGTATCCAACGAAATGGACACCAAGTCTAGTGTTTCATTTGGCTTAAAGCCACCAGCATCAGTAGCTGTTACTGTTCCAAATTCAAATTTAGATTTTTCTGCTTCTGGTGCATGTAGCAACTCATTACCTAGATTTATTAAAGATGCAGATACATGTTCCTTGAAAGATAGTAAATATTTACCTAAATTTTATCTAGGAAAATGTGATTGTGAAGATAAAGCAGATAACCAGTGTGAAAGCAAATTTAGAAAATGTAGCTCTGTAGCCAAAACTAGAGTTTCTGATGCTACAACAGCTTGTAATTTAGAATCAGTAGGAAGTCAGAAACCAGTTTATTCTTTTTCCTATGGCAGTTCAGAAAGAGAATGTTTAGCAGCATCGGAAGTCAGTGATTCATTTAAGACTTTGTCATTACATTCATTTTTTAACCGATCTGAGAAGACACCTGACCTAAATGTACTATCTCACATGGAAAAAAACACGTCCCTAAAGAAAACTGTAGATGGTACGCTGAAACCATCTGTCGCATGGGAACAAAACACTAATGCCTCAGAGTCCATCACAACTGTACCTAGTGGTACTTCAGA
This sequence comes from Excalfactoria chinensis, assembly GCF_039878825.1. Taxonomy (NCBI): domain Eukaryota; kingdom Metazoa; phylum Chordata; class Aves; order Galliformes; family Phasianidae; genus Excalfactoria; species Excalfactoria chinensis. The sequence continues at coordinate 63,148,997 of NC_092828.1, read as the reverse complement.
AACCACCACTGCAGCTGGAGTGAATGTTATCTCTGAGTCCTCCCTTCTCCCCAGCAGTTGTGTGTTTTCCTTCAAAAATAACAGTTTTCAGTTACATCCAAATGAAATTGCTGGTGAAGATATTGTCAAAAATACCTCTGATTCACTGACTTCCTCCTCTGTGCTTTTGTCTAGAAATGGTACTGACAAAACCGAAAAAGAAAAAATGAAGTCTCTTGGCAAAGCACCTCTAAATCTAGGAAATTCTGCATATCCAGTGTGTGCAGAGCCTGCTTCTAGACTCAGTCATCGAAAATGTGAAGGCTCTTCTCTTTGTATGAACTTATCTAAGAACATTGGAAGTACAGACATACTTGCTAATATTAATTCTTCTTGTACTCAACCTTTATGTTCAGCAGTCATTCCTATTAACAATGGGAATACATTTTCCACTCAACTTACTACAACAAAACAAGAAATAAAGGTAAAACATCAAGAAAATGAAATTGTTGCTGAAATTGCTGAAAGCAACTATTCCTGTCCCAGGAGGAAAGAAGAGTTTGAGTCTGTGCCATTTCAGCATCCAGCTTGTTCTGCTCCTGAAGCATGCAATGATTTGCCTTCAGTAGGTTCCGTAAGCAATGCCGGAGAAATGTCAAGTGACAGCAATTCTGGCACTGAAAAGCTAAGTCAAACATCAGTGTCTAGTGATACCAGCAGTGCATCAGAATATTTTTCTGTTACAGAAGACAAAGTGTCTGCTAGAAGAAAATCGGAGACATGAAGAGAGTGAAATGGAACAGAACTACACTTACGATAGAATAAAATAAATGCTGCATAACATACTAAACAGTGAGAATATCTGTCATTTTATAGCTGTTCTTTATTATCATCTTACCTGTTAAGGAATGTGTTAGAAACATTGCTGCTTATCAGCAAGTGCAATATACTAAAGTAATTTTTTTTTTCCTTAAAAATGCAAACTGAAAAACAATGAAAAATGTCATATCTCCCTAAAGACTTAAGAATTGACCACATGTGCTGTATCTTTCAGAATACAGACTTTCCACAAAGTGCAGTTTGGTTATTGCAAGTAGCAGGGAGACTGAGATGTCTGCCAAAGCAGGCTCAGTGAAGACTCAGTAGCAGGAAATAATATATTGCTATTTTAGTACAGTAGCACTTGCTCTAGGGTTATGTGGATAGGAGCGTACAGACAGTATCGTTCTGTTGAGCATGGAAGAGCCACGGGGAAATAAAGATTGTAGAAGACATTACTGAAAATCTTTGATCTCCCTTTGACTGTATTCTTTTTTTTATCCATTAAACACAGCATAACAAAGGTACAACTCCTAGTTTAATTTCAATAATTTTATCCATTCGCAATTGACTTGCTACAACATTGTTCTTGGTATGCATGGAAGTATATCAGCCACACTTCTGAAATACTACATTTACAAAAAGTAATTTAATTTTCAGTTCCCTTTGGCTGCGATTTGGAAACTAGTAGATAAATACTAGCTTATTGTTATGATGAGATTATAAGGATATAGCTTTTAAAACAAAATCTCCTTCAAACTTTATGAAACATCAGGAAAAAGGGAAATTGCACTTCTAACTGTAAGTATTAATTATCCAGATCTCATTGATTTTTTTATTATTTATTTTTTTAAATTTTGTTAAACATGATACATGGAGTCAAAATTTGGTCATTTCTAATTTATTCACAATTCATTTTTTGTTTATTCACCGGTTCCCTAATAGATGCATGTGTTTTAGCTGCTAGAAAATATAGGAGGTATTACAATGTTAAGTTAAAGGCCCATTCCAGCAAGAACTGGTGCCAAATCTTACATATGTCAACTGGCAAGTATTACATCATAAATTCTGAAGCAAAGTATTTAATATCCCTCTGAAATCATTGTGTTGGATTTTTTGTTTTTTCTTCCAAAGATTTCCAAGTTCGCGTTTTAACTAAATCTGTCAGGTTTATCCATTTACTTATGACAGAAACTTGGAAATACTTAGAGTTAAATTAATATTTTCTAAACTAGTTTTATTTTGTCTAAATTTCTGGCCTTAGTATTTTGGTGCTAATGAATTCCTCTATTGAATGTGCTGAATAATGGTTCCTAGAATTTTCAGAACTTCCTTATCTTCCTTATCTAAGGAAGATGGCAAAAATTCTTTATTGGTAGCGTTACAATTCTTCATATTCATCCCTTAAGGTTTTTTTCTGTTTTTTCTGTTTTCTCCTGAGAATTGGTCTACTTTTATCTCAAAATACTTGTGTGTTTTTTTCAGAATGCAGAGGAGAAAAGTGTTTAAAATGATATTAAGTTAAATTCCTGTAAGGTAAGGCTGTTGTATGGTGATAATGGCAGTCATGAATGGATCTCACTGTAATGAAAACAGGAGCAATAGAAACATATAAGCACTTACAAAAATTGTTGCTAGAACATATTTCAGAAAATGTGGCATATTTTTTGATTTTTTTATTTTTATTTTTTTTTACATCAACCAAAAAAAATTGTCTATGACAAGGATATTCACAAACCCTGCTGAGTGTCTTCTCTTTACAGTGTTTCATGAGTTTGATTAAAATTAGATACTTTTAGTGGAAGGACATAATTATAAAATGGTAAAGCATATCAACAGACTGTGATTCACTGTTTTCAACCAGATAAATTGTTGATGTGCAGTTTCAGTACAGTCCTGAAACTAACTTTTCAGGCATGGCAAATTATAGTCTGAGTGCTTAAGTGACAGTTTGTAGCTCAGCATGTCGCTTTTACAGGTGAAACAGGGCAGTACTTTTGGATTAACCTTTTACAATAGGTCATAGGAAAATTACAGCCCACATAGGCATTAAATTAATTTTTGATATTTTCAAAAGTTGATTCCTTAGTTACTCAACCACTTTTAATCACTTAAATCACTTTTAGATTTAGTTCTCTTTTGCTATTGAAAGTAAAAAGTAGACTGCTATGACTAACACTTTACGAGACAGTAGTCTTTGGCATAAATTTAATACTCTGTGATACACATTAATCTGTTTTTCATCCATAATTACATGCTTCCTTCTCAAATATGGCTTAATCTGACTTTTGGCCACTGAATTGTGTGCTATCTATAAAGGTTATTCCATCAGGAGGCATGCACATGGCAATATCTAAATAAGTTCAGTTTTACTCTGGTTGTGTAAGACTTGTCTGTGTAGAGCACAGCTTGCCAAATGGTAAAGAGTAAATTTTACCGAGTAAGTGTTTTGTTTTTTTTTTCCACATAGAACTGAATAGGTATCTGCCAGTATATTCTATTCTAGTTCTAATTTTATTTCACAGACTTAGAAGGAAAACTTCAGTCAGTTAACAGTAGCTCAGCAGCACTACCTGTCTACATAGTTTTTCCTCTCAATATTTCCCATGCAACAGATTGTACTTGAGAATTTAGTGTTGTTTAGAGAGATTTCAAGTAAAAAAAATTATCAGTGCTAAACTGATGAACACCAGCGCTAGTTAATTTAAAGAAAAGGGATTGTTCTCTTAATATATATGTTTTAATTACTATTTGATAGAGAATAACTTCCACCAGTTCCTTGGTCATTGTAGAGGTTGTAAATGCTCCCATTCTGGAGGTGCTCAAGGCTAGGTTGGATGGGGCTGTGAGCAAACTCATTTAGAGGGAGGTGTCCCTGCCTATCGCAAGGGGGTTGGAACAACAGGGTCTTAAATGGCTCTTGCAACCCAAACCATTTTATCATTCTGTGGCAATGAGGGATGCTATCAAGGCCTAATTACCACTCTGAACAGTGAGTGTATGTATATATATGCACAGCTATATATTATAGGAAATAGGAAACATTTTAGTCAGCTTTTGTTGCAAAGAACTTTGTCAAGTAGTATGCTAATTCTGCCTTTGATCTTTCTTAATTTAAGAGTTCAACAGGTGAAAAATGAGGCAATTTAATGTATGGTTGGAGCATTTTATTAAACTTCATTTTTATACAAACGTTCGTTATACTAAAAGTTTTGTAGCCTACAGCTGCAGTCAGAGTTAAGAGCTTTCATAAAGTTTCATGAAGGTACTACTTATTAAAACATTGTAAAATAATCAGAATTAAATTACTTTTATTTTCATTTCCAGAGAAATGAGCTGGAAGTTTCCAGTGCTGTTCTACTTACAGCTAGTGAGATTAGCTACTCTGAATTCTTACATTTGTTCAACATATTTGAGGGATGTCTTAAAATAAATCACTGCTTTCAAAAAAAATCTGAGATACCACAATGTGCAATTACTTACTTTTGAAATATATTAAAAGCAGTAATTTAATTGACATTAGAATTACTAAAAACATTAATGTGACAAGATTAATTTTCTGTGGTAATCTGTCATTCCTGATACTGGGTTTTACTAAAATTTTATAATGAAATACATCTGAACATTCAGTCACTTTCTAATTTAAAAGATAGTTGATCACACATCAGGTATATATGGTAAGAGTATTACGTAGTACTAGTTTTTTGGTTTGGGTTCTTTGATTTTTGTTGGTTGGTTTTTTGTGGTTATTTCTGTGTGTTACACTCTGCCCCAGACATGTAGTTAACACGCTCTTAATCATCCACTGTAACCAAAATACTTAGACTGCATTCAGTTTACTTTGGTAGACTTCTCCTAGTTTTTGAAATGCCAGTAGAACACGATCGTTCGGATCATCGCACAGTTCACTCAGTGATGTGCTATTTTTTACAAAAAGAAAAAAAAAAATATTACACTTGTAAGTGTTTGTTGGTTTGTTTTTTGAGATAGTAAATATTGAAAGCACAAGTTGATCATCATACCTTATGGCCTGAATGAGGAGTACAAAATCCTTGAGGAGGTAGTATGCATCTCCTTCATTTAACCTGAAAAAGAAAAAAAAATATCATCCTACTGCCTTGTTAAAGCCTGCCAAGTAAATTGAGATGCAAAGAATGTATTGCATGGCCTCAAATTCAGATACACTAGTTCAGTGGAATTACTGTAGAGTAACCGTAAGCTCAGTAAATAATACTGCTATGGAGGCACGTGCTTCTATCGTTGTACCAGGCTGTCATGACTCATCACTCATGGTTGGAAAATAAATTTGTTAATATTGGGAACGTAGTTTCAGTTTCATGAACAACTAAGCTGTCCAAAACTGAACAGGAAGGCTATTTGCTTCAGATGAAACTGCTGACTTAACTGAGCAGGAGACAGAGGAGAGTGGCTTTCCACTAATGTCTAAGATACTATAATTTACAAAGATGATCACTACTTGGTGGAATGCAGCTTAATAAATCTCAGTTCCTAGTCATTATGAATATCATATGAGTATATAATGTATTTTCTTGTCTTTTGATAATGTGGCATTCATGCCAAACTTGTACGAAGGTCAGTTCATGGAATACATACTGCCCCATTGTCTCAGGAAGCAGAAAGAGGAGGTATTCCAAAAAAGAAGCTGATAGGCTTTGAGAATGAGGAAAGGGAGAAATCTTGATCTTAAACAGATTTGTATGTTTTTTTAAAAATAAACTAAATTTATTAAAAAAAAGGAAAAAAAAAAAAAAAGAAAACCTCCAGTTTTGGAAATGCTAGAGTAGAGCATAAGTGATCCAGGAGGAAAGAGGAGATTAAAACGGCATGTACCAGAGCTTTACACATGGAAGTATGATGATATACTGTAAAGGCTGACTAGTTTGGGGTCTGGGGTGTGTCATTTGTTTTTCATTTGGTTGCAGAGAGCTGTAAGAGACGTTATTGTTTTTCCTTTAAGGAGAGAGAATAATAGAATTGAGTTGAAAGGGCAAGCTGCCAGATGCTCAAAGAAGGTTAAGAAAGGAGAAAGTGGTGAAGGAATAGTGATACTAACTTTGAATCATTAGCAAGTTTTGCCTTGGTAAAGTAAAAGATGGACTTCTATAATTATGATCTTCCTCTGCACCAGTTTGTGGTTTTGATCAAGAAGTAGTTTGATTAAACTGGCATAATTTCAAGATAACCTATTGCTTAAGTAAAGACTTTGCGTTTATATTACTGTTTTGAAAATCCAACTGGCACTATACAGCCTTTGTCATTAGAATTTATTGTTATATGTTTTTTGTATTCATTGTAATGTTCAACTGTAATTGTATTTAACATACATTCCATTCCTAAATTCCAGAAAGAGAAGGCTTTAAAAGCAAAAAGATGTACTTAGTAGCATTGCTTTTAATGCAGTATGTTTTACTATATTAAAGGTGGTAGTGCATACCAGTTATCAGTTGCCAAGGCAATCAAGGAGCCATGCTTAAAAAAGTCTAATGCGTATGCATTGAGTGGCCTGTTTCTTCCTTGATTATCATACTTCTTCAAATAAAGCAGAGGGCAGTTTGTGGCATTAATTCCAAGGGAGCGTAGTACAGCCTGGAAAAAAAAAAAAAAAAAAAGAATTAGAATTACCGTAGTAATTCTATTTTTCTTATTCTAATCAGAATCGTGAATTCTGTGATAACTCCCTAATGCTGCCAGACATGTAGAAAGGCACTGCAAAATGCAATTTGACAGCAAACGTACTGATTTATATTACAGTTTACCTAGTGCGTGTTATCTCACAATCACTAAACAAATATAGAAGGAAATGGTCCATGCAATAATGTATGCCTTACTAAGCATCTTGAAACTACTACATGATTGAGTTTATTTAGAAAAAAAAAAAAAAGTGGAAAAAAAGAAATAGAAAAATGGCTTGAAGCTGAACTTTCTATAAACTTTGAGAGCTTCACTTGACAGCCAAAAGAACCTAGATCTTCCAAGAAAGCAAACTGCAGTTTTATTTTTTCTACACCCATGTGTTTTGTGTTTCATTGCATTGTTATAATTTGGTGTTAATCAGTGCTGGTTCTTTTTGAGACTGTAATTTGTTTTTTCTCAAGAGAAATCCTTGAGGCCTTCATGCTGGACAGTGGGAACAAGATGGTAAATATTTTTATTAACAGGCAATCAAGTTATGCCCCTTGTGAAACAGTAACTTACTTTATTAATGTTCTCCCCGTGAAATAGATCGTCATCAACCACTCCAGATAAACATGCAAAAGGTGAGACAGCAGATATGCGTTTGGTGTTGTCCATCAAGTAAGATGCTAGTTCAGAGCCATGCCATTTTTCAGATCTAAAATCTAGATGGAAAGTTTCAAACACAACAATGGCTACAATACAGATGCAGGCTAAATTCCAGCAATGAATTTTAAAATAAGAAAGTTTCAGTTTTATCAGCTAAGGATAGTAATTATAGTTAATCTTCTAAACTTAAATTCTTCATTATGTTGGTTTATTTTGTTCTTGAAAGGTTCTAAGCAATTAATTGCAGTTATAAAATAAATAACAGCCAAAACAATGCTACCAGTAGTAGACTTCTTTTAGTTACAGGTTTTATTGTATCACGTGTTAAAGAAAAACAGCTTAAATAGAAACTTCTTCATTCCAAATGGCTAACAATAATTTTAATCAGTGTACTGCAACCTTTTCTGCTTTTTGTGATGGTCAATATGCTCTTGTTACACTCTCTACCATTCAAAAAAAAAAATGCAGCAGTTTCACACTGTATTTTATTTGCAGCATCGCTCCAAAGTTGGTTGAGTACAAAAGTCTCTTCTGCCTCTTGAACTTCAGGACACTGTTTGATCTTGCATTTGTTTTTCTATAGATCTAAGTTTTTATTACTTTCTCTTAAAATGAAACGGCTTCAGCAATAAAGGGAGAGTGCAACTGAGCATGAATGTTAGCTCTTTCATTTTTACGAGAAACTTTACCATGTAGATAGACGAGTAAATTCGGTTTCTATGGCTCACATCCTGAAGTAGTATTTACAACACTAAAATACTCTAATTTGGGGCACTAATTTTATAAACTAATTTTAATAATGGCTTTTCATATTCCTTTAATCACTGGACAGCACTTAGTGGCTTAATTAACTTATTCAACACATAGTACAGTGTTCTTTAATTGTTACTTCAATCTTAAGGCTGTTCAGAGAGAGTTTAACATTCTTAAGACTGAAAGCTATTCAAGTATCACAAGCATTTCAGGATCTGCTAAAGCATTCATTATTAGATAAAAAGGCTTAGAATAAATTTTAAATTAATTCCTTCAGATATTTCTTCTATGAGTTAGTAGAACAAAAGCAAATGAAGTGATTTTTTTTTTCCCTGTGCAAAATTTCTGCCATATACTGTGTAACGAGTGCAACAGAAACAAAACAGAAACGGTATGTCTTTATTAATATGTCTGAATTCACCATTTTTTCTTTACAAAATAATAATTTATCTTTCCTAATAAATGCATAATCATCATATGTGAAATTATTTTTCATTTCCTACCTGTCCTTGACAGTGGAAGTCTGTATTCTTCTTCCATATCTGCCAGCTTAGCTGTTGTCATAAGAAAATGAGCAAAGTTTTCCTCAACTTTGGTGTTGTATTCATTTACAGCATCTGCAAAGTCTTCTGGCAGATCTTCTAGAAAGACCTGAAATAGCGTGCATGTAAGGCCTTAATTTAGGTAATTTTGTGGTGTGTGAACACCAAAGTTAGAGAGGAAAACAGGAGGAGGAGGTGCTCCATGCACTGGAACAGGTGATTCTTTACACTGTAGAAGAAACAGCAGTGAAGCAGGTATTTCAATGCAGCCCACTGATACAACAGATGAGCATGTATTTCCCCTCCAGCTTGTGGAAAAGTTCATGCCAGAGCTGATATCCACACTTCAGCCTGTGGAGGACCCCACAGTATTGCAGTTTATTTCCTGGAAGAACTGTGGCCTGCAGAGACCTCATGGTGGAGCACGTTTATGCAGAAGGACTGCAGCTTGCAGAAATAACAAATGCTGGAGCAGGGATAAAAGGTGAGGAGGAAGGAATGACAGAATACATAGGAACTGACCTCAATCCTTTGTTTCATGTTTGTCTTGGGTCAGGGGGAGTAGAGTAGTTTGGAATGAAGAGGTGGAGTTGAATTTGGGAAAACTAAGTGAGGAAGAGAAAGGTGGGTGGTTGTTTTTGTTATGTTTTGTTTTTTGTCTAACACCCAAATCTGTTTTATGTGGCAATAAAATTATTTAATTTTCCACAAGCTAAGGCTGTTTTGCCCATAATGGTAACTAGGTAAACAAACACCTTGTTTTTGTCTTTGCTTATTAACTTTTCCACCTTATTTTCTTACACAGTCCTGTCATAAAGAAATAATGAAGGAACAGTTGGAGGAGGCAGATGGCTGCTCACTCATCAAACTACTGAACATCCATCCTGACAGTAGTCTGTTAAATTTAAATGAAATCATAGTGGCAGTACACAATGTAAGTTAGAGCAGTGGTTTCTCTACCTTGGACTGGTAAAATGTGTGTTTAAATGCCTTTGAACAGGCTGGAAGATGTCTTCTCCCAAACAGATTTGCTAGAACGAGCACTAGCTTTTCTAGGACTTCTTCTGAAAAATCAGTTGAGCCTGTATCAAAACAGAAAGCACACAGGTTATGTATGGAAACTTACCCCCTCAAAAAAAAATTCTTTAAAATAACTTACATTCAGGAGTTTCCTTCTCAGTTGGAATACTGAGTCAATAATCAAGAGAGTTTATTGCAAAACTACACTGGATAAACAATAAAAAGCTTCCATTAGATAATTAAACAGTCATATCTGCAAATTGATACTGCATGTACACACGTTGCATCTTAGTGCACAAAACAGATTTTGCTCACGTAACAAGACAGTAGTATTACTACTTTTTTTTAATTTGTTTATATCCAAAGAAGTCATAAGTGTCATTTGATATGTAACATTATAAACTTGCTCTGGAGACAGAATTAATTTTTTCTAGAATAAATGGACTTTTTAAATTGTCCATTCTTCTTTCTTACAGCATTCTATAAACAGTAAATTTATGTTTATTGTATTAGCATTGCTTTGTGTGTGTTTTCTCTAGAGATGCAAGTGCATGCAGAGTGTGTACAGGCAGAAGCCAACATGGGGATGAAAGCTGGGCAAGCAAAAGGTAGGAGTAGCAAGGAGGCACACAAAGTCTCAAAACCTTTAGGGTTACTGAGCCTTATGCTGACATAATTAAGATGCATGAAGTATTATTTACCTTCTGTAATTGGCTGGCACAGTTTGTGGAATAAACCTTTCACAAGAAAACTCACTAAGACAAAATTTGAGGGTTCATGATAGTGTAAGTGTGTCACAAGTCCAGCAAAACCCATGGGGTTACCTTCTTGGTCCAAGTAGCCCTGTTTAATGTAAGAGCAAAGTAAGTTCAGTTGTGAATTTCCATTTGACAAAAAAACAAAAGGGTGGCATTTAAATGAATAGTCGTTCAACCCAATGCATGGGTTGAACAACCTGTTCAGCTTCCATTTAAAGCCAAAACTGTGTCATCACTGGAAAACAACGTACCAAACATTTGAGTATTTCTATGGAAGGTCCTTATCACCTATGCATAAATATTGACTATATAGTTTTAGTACCAGCGTAGATCATGTTGCAAATGAAAAGCACATATTGTCACAAAAATGATATTTGATGCAAATGTCATTCAAAAAAGATTAATTCAAGTTTCTGATAAGATGAAAGCACAGCAAGCAATGATCTGTCGGGTATATTGTGCAGCATGTTAAGGTGCTAAGAGTATATACAATTTTTAAAAACTGGGTAAGCTCATGGAATAGAACTCCATTAAAGGCTATAAATTCTGGGACACCTCTCCTGCCATCACACCCTGTAAGGAAGTGAGGAACATGTAGAAAACTACATTTTTACAGTTGTTGACATTTCTTTGGTTGGGTTTTTTTTCCCCCCACTCTTCCCTAGGAAAGTATGGGAGACGGTATACTGTGTACCTGGGCCTGGTTTTGACCAGTTTTTATGTCAACTGTATCTGTCTTTTTGGAAATGTTGTATATGTCTCCTGTACACTAACTTCAGATGTATCAGGGGAGTCCCTATCTTCTTGATTCCCCCACTTGAAGTATATGTAAGCACTGATAAGATCCCTCTTAGTCTTCTCCTTTCCAGACTACAACTCTCTCAACTTCTCCTGATAAGGAGAGGTTCTGGCTCCTATTGTCTTTGTGACCCTCTGCTAAACTTTCTCCGGTAGTTTTCTGTCATTCTTGAGATAGGGAACCCTGAAATTAAAATGCATGGCTCTTAAATGAAAGGGAACTAACACAGAAGTTCTTAAAAATATTATGCGATTTAATTAATATAATTATTAATAATCTTAATATTATAATTATAATAATTAATAATATAGATTTAATAAAAACACACCTGCATTTACACGCAAGCAATAACCTGAATGGGTTAAAACCTACCTCTTTGATAAGAAACTGCAAAGAAAACATAAAATAAATTTTTAATAATTCTGCATATCTTTCTTTCTTGAATGACATCAGTGAGTGCTTCAGCACTGACAATGCCTAAACAAAAACAGACAAAACAAAAGATTAGAAAGGTAAGGAAACATCTGCATTGCAAACAAATTTAAGATCCAGCCTTTCTACTTTGTCCTATCGATTGGTTTTCAGGATAGAAACTCCAGACAGAAGATAATGTTGTTTTTTTGTTAAGCATTTGTTCAGACTGTATGCCTAATTCCTGGAAAGGCTTGCAAAAACATCCATTCTCCATATCTGTCAGATTTGTGCATGTTTTTGTATATTTATGCTGACATTGGTAAAGTTGAATTGCGTGAAATTTGCATACAGATGAGGATTTAAGCACATATTTACATAAAAAAGCTAAATCCACTATGTTTTGAATTCACATTATTTACACTTCAATACCATTTTTAACACAGAAATTTACCAATTTACTTCATTATCTTAAGAAGCCGAGCCTACTGATGTTTGAATTCCTTGAGTCCTTGAAAATATCTACATGCTGAAATAGATCTTGAAAAAGCAGATCAGCTGGGGGGTATGAGTATCAGAATAATTATTACAAGAGGAGGTCTCTGAAATATAGATAATCATGGTAATGGATTTTTTACTTAAATCATGACATTAAATGCCAAGAGTAATAGTTCTTGATTCCAGTGTTACTATGCTGATTTCAACAAGTGAGTAATACACACAGCTTTCTCAATGTTTCATCTGAGGTCTGATATCATTGCTCCCTCTTTCCTAAGGGAACATATGTTCACATCTTATCCTCAAACAAAGCTGGAAATATTGGAAGATATTCTGATTCTCCAATGAAGTGTTAGTATTGTATAGAACAAGAGTCAACATGCATGCCCAATTCTAGCATTCCTTCTGATGATTAAGATTATTGTCAAGAATAAGTGCATGAAAAATGGATAGTGCGATACCATAGAGAAGATGATACAGGTACTAGAAGCTGTATAGCAGAGTATGACATTATTTTCAAGACAGACTGCTTACTTATGAAATGCATAACGTTCTGCTCATGTTAAGGAGATATTATAATTTAAATTAACTCAGAAATGCTAATATTAAGAAAAAATATGAAACCTTTGCTTTGGCATCCATTTTGTCATCAGCCTTTGCAGCCAACAGCATGAGTCTCAGTATTAAGGAAATAGTCAGAGGAAACTGGCCTTTTAATTGAGGTACATTGGACTTGATAAGTCTTTCAACCTTAGGCAGTGGAATATCATAGAAGAACACATTTCCAATCATATCTTGTCCCCGTCTTCCAGCACGTCCTGACATCTAAGAATATAATGCTCATACTGTTATTAAAATAATAACATTATTCAAATGAAGAGGCTTCAGTATAACTGTAGAGCAGACAATGTGAATAAGGATTAAAAGGAGTCTAGCTAAGGGTGAACTATCTTGCTTCATTCATCCCTTCTTGGTCAGGTCTATTGTACCAGGCCTGTACTGGTACATGCCTCTTGTACCTGATGATGTAATGAAGCAGGAGTCACATTTGTGTACAGCAGAAGGGAGACGCACATGGTTCTTTATACTGCACAGATCCACTCTCTCTTTGCATTATCTGCCAGCTGATGCTTTCAGCTGCATTAGGCTGCTGTGATTCTGAGCCAGAGGCAAACCAGAAGTACTTGATGAAAATGGAGGCTTGAAAAGTAGCAGAAGAGCAGGAAACGGGCTAATGAGGAGTCTAAAGCCTATCCACTAAACTGTCAATTAGTTGGAGGCAAATGCATTACTGCATTTGCACAGTGCATTCCAAGATGGAATTAACTCAAAGGTCCCAATTAGTTCAGTCAGGGCTCTTTATTTTCATCTCTGTATCCCCACTGAGTGTTCTTATAGCAATTGTTTTTACAGATTTGTAGGAAATGGCTAGAACAAAATAATCTTTGTCTGTGATGTCTCTTGTAAATGAAAAGCAAATCTATTTGTTAATCTATTTAATTTACAGAGCAATTACAATACTTCTGTTAGTGAAATAAGCCTTTTGACTAAATGTTGTTTGTGGGCCATCAGTTCTGATACATAAGTAAAATCATGCTAGCTAAAATTATTTTTGTCACCACAGTCAACAGCTAAAATTCAGAACAAATCCAGAAGTATATGCAAAATAAAAGACATTTTCTGAATTTGTGTGATGACAGCTGTGCATCTACTGTTCTTGTAATATAAATAGCAGACGTTCTATACACATACCTGCCTGTAATTTAGCGCATCTAAAAAGACAGAATCTTCAGCGAAGACAACAGATCTACATGGCATGTTGATCCCTAGAGCAAGTGTTGAAGTAGCTGTGACTACCTATAAAATAATAAACACAAGTACATCTGTGAGAAATGGCAATATCACTTTTTTTTTGAGATCTGTAATGTTCACTACATCAACAGTCAACGCAATGTATTTTAACACCGATGATACACTACACTTTTCTTTACATATATGGAGAACTAAAGCTTAATAAATAAATAAATAAACCCAAAATTAATCTTGATTTTCCAACCTTGATGTATCCCATCCTAAAAAGCATCTCCACTGTTTGTCTCTCCCTCATGGCCATAGCTCCGTGATGATAGCCAATGCCCCTCCGTGCCAGCATTACTTGCAGATAACCTTTTCTCTGAAACCTAAGTCGGTAAAAAATCTTCCTCAAAGTCTACAAGTAAAAAAAGTGTTAAGCATTAATCATAACCAAATGTTGCCAATGAAAATAAAATAAATCTCTTAGCTATTTAAGTCCAAGCACTTAGTAAGGCATTGGAAGAGGCAGCCCAGGGAACCGGTAGAGTCACCGTCCTTGAGGGTTTTCAGGAATTATGTACAAGTGGCTCTTAGGGACATTGTGTAATGGGCATGGTGGTGATGAGTTGACAGCTGGCAGAATGAAAATTTCTCCATACATCTTAGAATTATCTAAGATTGAGACCTGGAATCAGATTCAGAATATTTCATGAAGGTAGTGAGTATTGTTACAAATAACAATTGCATACTTACTAAATACACTTTATATATAATTTGTTTTGTTTTGCACAAATCCAAGCATTTTAAAAACATAGAGAGCCAGAAGTGGTACTATAAGTCAATTACTTACATCTTCACCCACTGCTTTAGGATCAGCATAAGTACACGTAGAAGGAACTGCAGTAAGCTTGTTAAGTCTTTCCTGTAGCTGTTTTCTCGTAGCATAAAGCATCACCATGCTTTCCATTTTACTAGATTTCACCTTTTTGGTATCACTGTATAAAATACAGTTTAAAAGATTATTTAACATATATGCTTCTGTTTTAATATATACTTTAATATATACTTTGGGTTCTTAAAAATGCAGATGTGTTCTCTTTTGAACTGTAGGCTCAAACATGTAGGTAGATCTGTTAATGTAAATTTAATGATAATGCTATCATCTCCATTTTAACTTGGCTGGTATGCAAAACAGCAAATAGTTCTGGGTGAAGGATAGAGAAGGAATTGTGGTGATTTAAAAAAAAAAAAAATGAAGGAAGATGAAAACAGCAACTAGAAATACCTTGCTTAGAAAATTAGTAAGTTAACAATATTGCACAGTAGAAAAATTCAGCATCAAAAAGAAATGTGATCAGTTTACTGCAAATAATTACATGGACTGTAAAGATCTGGGAAAGGATTTGAAGAGAAGAAGGAAACTAGAAGCAGACTTTCAAGCTACTAAGTGAATGTCTAGATTCATACTGGATTTGTCAAGTTCTAACTCATTACTATTAAAGTCAGCCAACTTCATTCTTTCATGCTATTATGTTTGTGGAGTATGCTGAAAATTATCAGCATTAGGAGGGAAAAACAGTAGTGTTTTATGTTCTTGACAAACCTGATAACTATAGGTATGTTTAATTGCCAAATGTCTTTAGAAATTTACACCCAATGATCAGAAAACTACAAAAAGTTGAAGGCTAAGGCAAATACATGATATAATCAAAGCAAAATGCTGTCACATTTTCGAAGAACATTTCATTAGTCAGGCCTACCCACAAAGATTCACCACCATAACCAGACATGGTGAAATTAAGCTAAGAATATATTCTTCCACCATGGCTGACCTCATATATTCAAGTTTCTTCCTCATCCTCGTGCTGTAGCTCTAGCACTTTATCCTGTGTCAGCCACACTGTTATTTCCTTTCTACCTGTCTATACACTAGGCACTGCTAATTAATAACCACCATGCAGCTGCTCTTACCATGTAGGTTGCTAAAGTAACTGCAGCTGGCTGCTGTAAGGTACATTTCCTAGAAACAACTTACCACAAAATTTTTACTCTGTTGTAATGCATAAGCTTTATAATAGTATATAGTTCTAATACTTACATAGACTCAAATTTCATTAGCGCTTTATTCACTTTTCTCAGTTTGGTCTTTATATCTTCTTTTTCCCTTTCCATTTTAGGGTCATGTTTATTGCCTTGTTTTTCCACCAAATTCAGGAAGACATCCCTGGCTGCCATTTCCACTGAACCTAAGCGAAACCTTAAAGCAGTATACATCAGTAAGGACAAGTCCAGTAGAACTCTTTATTTGTGTTTTTAATGAACACTGTTACAATAATACTCAGTGAGACTTATTACCCAACTACAGTTAATTGTAATAATTAGAAGCACATAACCATTTTATCCTCAAATCACAGAACCTTAGAATGCCCTGGGTTGAAAAGATCATCTGGTTTCAACACCCATGCTGTGGGCAGGATCACCAATTACTAGACCAGGGAGCTACATCATAGCCCACGTTCACTTTCATGCTGCATTTATTTCAAATGCGAGTGATCATATATAAAATGATTCTGCCAGTTAATTATTTGCAGAAAGCATACTCAATCCTGCCTTTTCCTAAGTTGGACACATGGACATACATATAAATCAGACTGTACCTTAAATTGTTTTAATCCTTCTCAACTAACCAGTTGAAAATTAATGCCTCTTTTTCCAGGTCTTCTATTCAGCTATTCTTCCTCATAGCTTTTTCAACACTGAAGTGTTAGAAGCTTAACTGGGATGAAGACTATAGCCAGCTTCCCCCTCAGTAAGCACTTATCAAATCCTTGTTGCAGCTGAGCAGATTCTGTTACCTAACACTGTAAAAAGTGTTCGCAAACAGCTGGCATGGAGTTGCATCCTAGTCCATAAGAACACTGATACATCATTCAAATCTGGCAGTCACCAAAAACTACTACTTCTGAGGGCTCCAAATCCCTTTCATCTGCCTTATAAATTCTCAGAACTTGGTCCCGTAAAAATAGATTCTTTTTTTTTTTAATTCTATTTGATGCTTGTTCCTTGTCAGAACACAACACAGAGGTGGTCCACAAAGTGCTGTTACACTGACTCTTTAAAACAACATCAGATAATAGATTTCTCTACTTTATATTCCAACTTCATGTCACTAGGTTATGCCTCCACATTCACTGGTCTGCAATGTGTTTTCATCCCACAATGGTTATTCAGTAGTTATTAAGAGAGGATTCACACTCAACACACGGTACCTTGTAAAAACCGCAAGTCACCAAAAATGTTTAAGGACCCATCATTCCAGAGAGATGAGAATAAGCCACTCATCTTTCTCCGCTGAGGAAAAGCGGAGCTTTTTGGAACTTCCTAGTGCCTCAAAATGATGCTGTAGTTCATAAAGCAGCTCTGAAATCACTCATACAAAGGATTTACAAATATCTAAGAGTAATTTTGAAATCTACTGGTTTGAACTTGAAATCAGACATAACAGTAACTTTCAACTACACTGTCACTCAAAATACAAAAAGAAATGATTACCAGTGATTAGAGATGCTGTCAACTTGTATAATCATTTTTTGCTTCTTCCTTTCTAGTATTATTTCAGAAATGCTTTTTTATTGGCACAAACTTGTAAGGAATGAAATGGCAGCTAGCATTCTACCCCTAACTACCAAAGTATCTAGTATAAGAAAGGGCAAAGCTCCATACTGGAATAAGAAAAAAATTTATTTTATTTGACTATTTCTTTGCTTTGGACAACTCTGTTTAATGATAAGTAGCTTCTTTTCAATACTAAGATCAGTGTTAAGGTATCTTACTTATACTTGCAATAGCACTGACAATAATGGTGTCAGTAGGTTGTGCATATTTGATGGTTTGTGAAATTACATCTCAGATGTATTCAAAATAGGGTAATTGATCCATTTCACTGGATAAAAGACTACATTGTTAGAGGTTTTGCACCAAAATCATAACAAAAGATATATTCACGGAACCTCATTTGATCCTTTTCCCTGTCAAGTCTGCACCTACATACACCTCTAAATAAAGAGCGCAAGTTTTGCTTACTACACTGGAGCAAAGCAATGGAGAATTCAACTCTCATTTTAATGTAATTCAGCTTATAATTTTCCTCAGATATCACTCATGGATTCTAACCTTTCCAGATAGTAATTAATTCACAGTTTTACTTCATCTAAATCTTTAGTCCCAAAAAGATGGAGATAAAAATAGGAAGTCCCACATAAAGATAAATGGGTTGATAGAGCTTGTTTGTCTTTATTTCACGTGCTTTAAAACAAGAAAAACAAAAACCAAATACGTGGTATCTTCCAATTTTTCCTCTTTTTTTTTTTTTTTTTTTTCCCTAGTCAATGCGCGCATAATATATGGAATGTAAATACTTACATAAAAAATATGGCAGGCAATTTATTCATTTCATGCAATTTGTCAACAAAGCATGCAAACTTCCTCCATTTCTGATGTTCTGAGCAATCCATAGGTTGGGGTTTTAGGTTCTCTAGTACTTCATTCACCTGACCAAAGCATTATTATTAAGAATATTTTAATATCAGAAACTTCTACCTGGAGGCAAAGTTTCCTGTGACAATTTCTAATCAGCTCAGATATTTTAAATCATTCACTATTGCCTCATATGGTTTACAAACTTAAAAGCCCTGTAGAACATGAACTGACTTCAGCAAGAACTCAAAATGTGAATTGTCACAGCATTCTTGGCTACCATTACTGTGGAAATAATGAAGTATTTCTAACTAACTCATCAATTATATTTTCACATTTAAGTGTCAAATTTCAAGTAGCTGTTTGTGGGTTTTTTTCAGACATTCTTCGTTTTATACTTGTTTTTGATTTGAGACCTGTTTACAGCTTTTTTATGATATGTGACTCCTAATCAAATACTTGATCTTTTGCTCATTGCCTTAATTTCTTTTACTCAGAAAGTTTCCACAAAAGGTTTCAAATGAGTAGAAAGAAAAAAAAGAGTTAGACTAAAGTAGTGAAATGATGGTACAATGGTGTCACTGACTGTAGGAGGTACCTAAATGAATTAGAACTTTAAGTTTCGTGTAAGTACCAGATGTCTGATTCCGTAAGAAGCTTGTGAAAACATAACCTTGAAAAAGCTTATCAAATCCCACAAATATTGGTGCTTCTCTTATAGCGCAACAGTAGTTAATACTAATAAAAAATAATTGTGGGATTAGAAGTTCCCATGATTGTCTATTATTATTTAATAATTTCAGTTGTTATAATTATATTGCATCTGTACATAAGCTTAAAAATGCACTCCTCTAACAAGTTACCTTCTGTCTCTGTCCAACTTCTATCCAGTTGGTTAGTTCTTTCTTCAGTTCCCGTTCGTATTTCCTCACATCCATCTTTTTTATCACTATCTTATTCTTGAAACAGACAAACTCCTCAGGATCCATCTCCTTGAAAACAACATTGTTATAAAACACTGCAGTACTTTCTTATCTGGATATTTACATTTATATATTCGGTCTGCAGTTCCTTATACCAACCTGTGCCCTTGGCCACTTTTGCCAGACTTTCACCATTGTATCATATAGCTGGATGCTCTCCCTTGGAGACAGGGAAAGATCTGAAGGAATACCATAGTTCTCAATCTGTAGGGAATTAAAAAATAAAAATAGAAAAATAAAAAACAATCAGCTTGCAATCTTGAATTTAATCTTGTTTAGTGTAACATTTGAGAAACAATTTTGTCACCAGCTCAATACTTACATGACTGACTGTTAATGCAGCACATGGGTGAAAATGTTCAATGACAAAATTGCTGTCTGTTACAGAACACACATATTTCTCCAAGTCATTGTATCTTTCTTCATACAGGACTGTGAAGAGACAAGAATGTAATGATACCATTGTTTGCTTTAAAAAAATAAGTACTTACTACTGCAATATTTATTTTTATTTGAAATATATATCACGTATATACATGCTTATGTTCATGCAGAGCGATTACAACATTTGCAGAAAGGACACTAATTCATTTATTATTTACAAAACATTCCGGTACACACCCAGTCTAACACGGTATGATTTTTTTTGTTCTTTTACTGTAGATCTTCCTTTACATTTTCTTGCAAAACCCTTGTCAGAGTTGGTAGAGCTTCCTTTTATTTTATCCTCAGCACACTGCCAATACCTTCTCACAGATTGTAACCATCTTCAAGAATAAAATAAAAGTTGTTAAAAATATTTTCAAGAAATTTTTTACAACTATAATAGAGGAATTACAACATTCTTCTGTTTCTCATTTAGAATTTCCAGACCCTTTCATCCCCTCAGAGGAATTTTCTCCAGCTTATCCCAGGGTGCTGCTCATACATTGGAAATAACACCATCACATATATACACACACACACACACACATATATATATATATATAAAAATGTACACACACACACATATGTATATAGTGCCAGTGTCTTCCTTGAGTGATGATAGACAAGCAAACTTATTTGGTTTTGGCAAACCAACTAGATTCAAAAGAATCATAAATTCTTCTGCACAGCTCATTTAAAGGATCTTGAGTAATAGGGATGCCTATTTTCATTACAGAGTGTTAAGAGTTACAAAATTCTTTAGTGTCAATTGTATACAACTATACACAATAAATAAAAATGTAATTCCAAATCTGTTGCCTTTCAATAGTAATTGACATCTAAGACAGTTCATATCCAATTTATAAATGTTCTTGTGAATTAAAAATTTCCAAGCATACTCAGTCAGGTGATCTGGATTACTGATAGTAGCAGAGAGAGCCAAAAATGGACACCGAATTGTTACCAGAAGATGCTCCCAAACCTCTGCTCCGATTTCACCTCCAAGACAATGGATCTATATTTTGGGGGAAAAGAAAAAGGATTAAAAAAAAATAAAATAAATGTTCCTTCTCAAAGGCCAAAAAGAGTTATTTCACTACAGTTTTCCTAAAAACAAAAACTTTGGACAGAACAGTATTGAATACTTCTTATACTGTAGCTAATGACAGTGAGATTCAAATCAAATGGATTAATCTCTCTCCAGACTTCACTCGATAGTTAAACAGTCTAAATTTCAATACTGTTTTCACAGTATGTAGCCTAGGTATTTACTCATATTGTTAACAATTAATTTGATATACAAGAAAGAATCCAGTACAAATTTTAATTTCAGCAAGACTAATAATCATTTTTGTCCTCAGAAGATTGGCAAATAGCTGATGATAAGAAAAAATGAATATTCCAAGCCTGCAGTATCTCCAGAGTCCAGTTTCAACTCTAAAACTACAGTGATGGCCTTTATATTTTGAAACAACTGGAGTGAGGGGAGTAAGGGGAATTCCTGTTAACTTTCACTGAACCACATGTCGTCCTGAGGACTATCGGAGTTTTAAGCTCTTGCACAGGAATGCATAAAGTCAATCAGGAAACAATAAAAGCAAGCAAGTCTAAAGTAATAGTTGTAAAGTTTTTGCCGGCTATAATGGATGTAATGAAAAATTGAATTGTTGATATTTTTCCTCTGCTTTTTCAATTCTTCACATAATTGACAACTGAAATATGCATACCTCATCAAATATAACGTACTGTATTCTTTTGGTCCAATTCTGGCAACGAGGAGACAGCATCAAAATTTCTAAACACTGAGGAACGGTCACTAGTATCTAGGAGCAAAGGTTTGTAAAGTATTATTTTCAGGTAAACTGGCTAGTCAAATATAACAGGGTAGACTGCTTATTGGGGGGGGGGGGGGGGGGGGAAATAAAAACAAACAAAAAAAAAAAAAACAACAAAAAAACATTTAAAGATATTTAAGTATTTGACTTAAAAATAAGAAAAAATAAAAATTCATTCCTGCCTTCTGGAACAGCAAGAAGGAGGACTCTGAGGACTCCATACCTGTCAACTTCACCTTTATCCCTGGGAAAGTGATGGAGCTATTAAGCCTTGAAACTATTTCCAGGCACGTGAAAGACAAAGAAGTCATTAGGAGTAGTTAGCATGCATTCACTGTCCTTCAAGAGGAAGTCATGCCTGACCAATCTGATAAACTTCTGTGATGAAATAACTGGTCTGGAAGGTGAGGAGAGTGGATATTGTTTAATGAAAAGTATGAGGGAAGATCTCACCAATGTATTTAAATGTGAAAAGAGTATGTAAGGAAGAGAGAAGTGCGCTCTTTCCAGTGCTGTATACTGACAGGACAGGAAGCAATGGGCACAAAGTAAAACACTGAAGGATCTGTTTGAACCTTCCACTGTGAGACTGACTGAACACTGAAGACATGCTCCCACTTAGAAATCATCAAGTTTTATAAATAATATGAAAAGTCACACCATCATGAAAATAATGAAAAAAAAAGAGCACCTCCTTCATTTGTCTGCTTTTACATCAGATGTATGCTTGTGACTAAGGGATTTCAGAAACTGTTCTAAGGCCAATCCCCTAAGAATGGACAGGAAAGTTTCTGTGCCACAGAGTTATGAGCACCTCAAGCATCTTTGCTTTTTCCTGAGCTTTGTATTTAGTGATAATGCAATTGTTACAATTGAAATCAATATTTCCAGGAGCCAGATGAAGTACAGAAGTCATTACTATTCTGTGTTAAAACACCCATAAAAGTATACCTGAGAATTCATGACATCATGGCGATAGTCTCGTGTGAAGACTCCACACACAACCAATCCATCTGGAAGTTTCTTGGTGAATCGACTGTATATAGATCCCACCACTTGGTTTACAAGGGCCTTAAGGAAAGCAAGTCTTTAATAAAACTAGACAGTGTATGCATAAAGGCATACAATATTATATAAAAGTATCAAGTTTGGGCACTGATGTTAACATGTTAAATTACAATGTACTACGTAATGTATCATTAACTTTGAACAGATATAGTTCTTTATGTTCAGTTATACTCAAATGCTTTCAGAGAACTTCAGTGTTCCATGAAGTGGGAGATATATATATATAATTCTGTATTATAATGATTTTTAAACCTGCTAGGAAAAAAAAAAAAAAAAGAAAAAAGAAAAAAGAAAAGAAGAAAAAAAAAAGAAAAAGAAAAAAAAACACATTCTGCTTTATCTATAAGCACTAAGTTAACACCAAAGTAAGTTTTGGAAGAAGGCAAAACACTGTGTCTCAGCTTTTAAGTCAGTTTCTAACTACTAGGATAAAACTTGCATTAAAAATAAATAAATAAATAAATAGTATGACAACAGGCTTTCACAAACTTTTTCTCAAAGTTTTCTCTAAAACTCTAAAAGTAGACTCATTTGGAATGAAATTCCTTGCTTGGTCATTGTTCTGTTCCAATATCACTTTCACATAGTTAGTATGCTTTTGGTACTCTCACCGCTTTCCTAACACAGCAGATCTAAGCACTTTTGTACACATCAGTGCTTCTGACCTTAAAATGGATGTATATACAGTAACCAATAAATATAAATTGTATGTGAACATAAACACTTTGAAGGTATTTGTTAACATGCTTAATTACATGTTTCTGATTTAAAAAAAAAAAAATAAAAAAATAAGAGAGAGACATACATCAACTATGTTAGTGCAAGAAGTTACCCCCAGTGGTTTTAGAATCACACTGGAAAATGTAGTCAGCATATAGAATATGCAGTAAGATGAGATGTAGCCTTACCTTTGTGGGAGCAACATACACAACTACTCCTTCATCACTCATTTTCAGAACTTTCTCCATGCAATAATATGAAGCGTATGTTTTTCCTGATGATGTGGGAGCAACAATTACCGCAGACTCATTGTTATCTACAGCATCAAGAAGTTCTCGCTAAGAGAAGAGTAGTTATTTATGTCAAAATGTCTTGTTAATAATAATAAAAAAATTAAAAAATAAAAGAAAAGAAAAAAGTAAACAAGCTCTTTCTGTGAAAAAGTCTCTTATATTTTTTACATGCAGACTTAATAGCGATTTTAGACTACTGGAGGTTGAAGTGAACCTAGTTGTTTTATGACTGTATTTTATTCTTGGAGTTTTAAACAGAGAAAGCAAAACTAGTAATTCAGACTTGCTTGTTTCAATTATTTGCTCTAAGATATATAAGATATACCAACACTTGCAGTCTAAAACTGGAAATTTTACAACAAAAGCTAAAGCTAGTTAACTCACCAGCAGATAATTTAGATACAAAACTTCATTGTTCTTTTTCAAAGCTCTATTTTTTATTGCATTGTAATAGTTATTCAGTATTGTTAAAATCTCTCTCATGCACTTAACATACATTGTTTATTAATTGGTTTTCTTCTCTACTACTGTCTTCCTCCATGCTCTCTCAACAGGTCTGTGAAAGCATGGGAGGAAGAGTACTAAAAAGGAAAAAGAAATAGTAGTAACATTATCATCTTTATCAGCATATATGCCATCTTTCAAGTTGCTTCTCAAGCAAGTGACTGGTTTGTAGATATGATCACAAAAAGTGGCAAATTCAGCTGGCCTCCTGAACCTAACAATACAAAGTCTTCAGTTAGATTTGCTGTACTTTAAGGGAAAAAGTTATTTTTTATCTTGTGCTATGAGTCATTCCTTATGAACAAATAAGGAGAACAATAGCTAGAGCTATCATCACTGGATATTCAGCAATCTCCTGGACTTGGCATTTCTTATTTTGAATGCCTTTAGCTAAGCTCTTAGTTGCAAAGCCCCCAGTGCAAAAGGAACATTTCCAAAGTAATTTACTGACTTTGTTAATGATACACTAATTTTTAACTAGTAGTATAATAATATATATTTTTAAATTAAAAAAAAAATAAAAAAAAAAGTTATTTCCAATAACTCTATATACAAGTGGATTGTGCCTCAATACCTGCCATGTGTCTGGTATGAAATGTTGCACTCGGGGATCTGGATCATTCCTCTCTTCTCTGAGCAAATAATAGTCCATGTATTGCAGCTGAAAGCGAGCTGGTCCCACCTCAACATCACAGTTGCTTCTATTCTGATCATCTCTTCCTTCTCTCATCTATAAGGTCATATTAAATATCAAATTGGCTTGAAAACTAGCAAGAGAATCAGAAAATGTCATGTTGTCAAATTGTAGGGAATTTTTAAATAACTTTGTCTGTTGCAGCCTTGTGTCAGAGTTATATCTGATCAAAGGAGGCTACATTCTGTAAATAATGTCTTCAAGTAGCCAGTGTTGTGGTTTCTTTTGTTGTGATACAAGCTAACAAAACGATCTAGCAGAAAAAGCTTGTCTTCCTTGAGGTATTGCAAGGTATATGCTTCTCATCCTATATTTCTTTCTGCCTTCTTGAGCCTGCTGTGACTCTGTGTGATGAATCCAAGCTAAAAAACGAAACCTAGTAGAAAGGCTGAGTGTTATTCTAAATTTTATATTTTTAAGTAAAATGTGCATACCGTACATTACGACATAAAAAATATATTATTCATGGATGTATGTGGTTGCATACCTGATCCTGAAAGCTCTTTACCTAAATATTACACATTACAACATAGAATCATAAAATCATAGAGCTGCTTATGTTGGAAAAGACCTTAAAGATCATCAAGTCCAACCACAACCTAACCACAGCACCCTAACTCTTAACAGCCCTCCACTAAACCATGCTCCTGAACACCACATCCAAATGGTTTTCAAACACATCCAGTGATGGTGAATCAGCCACCTCCCTGGGGAGCCTATTCCAGCACTTCTGTAAAGAAGTTGTTCCTGATACCTGGCCTAAACTTCCCCTGGAACAACTTGAGGCCATTTCCGTTCATCCTCTCACCTGTTATCAGTGAGAAGAGACCAACCCCACTCTTACTGTAATCACCTTTGATGTTATTAGAAGAGAGCAATAAGGCCTCCCTCTCAGCCTCCTCTTCCCCAGACTAAACAGCTCCGGTTCCTTTGCTTGCTCCTCGTAGGACATATTCTCCAAGCCTCATTACCCTTCCTTGGACCTGCTCCATCAGAAGGTTAGAAAATCACATAAAGTTATATGAAGTCTAGAAAGTTACCTGGCCAGACAGAGTGCATGCCAAATTCTCAAATCCAAGAAGTTGTAGATACTGGCTCAGCTTCTGTAAATGTGATTTCTCCAAAAGATCTTGATATTTTTCAAGAAGTATATGAATTCTTCTCATGACTTGGACAGCACTGCTTAAATCCTTAGGTTCACTTCCTTAAAAAAAAAAAAAAACAAAAAAAACCAAAAAAACACCTCAATAGCCAATTTTATCACTGGAAGCCCTCTTATATTAGTTTTTTTTAAACAGACCTTATGCATCCAAGCACATGTATGGCAACTTAAAAAAAACATTTAAATTAAAGACAACCAGAACACAATTCACATTTGTGGCAACCCCTATGACTAAACACCAAACATCCAAACAACTCTAACTCAGTTGTTAAAGGAAGTTGTACTTCTCATATGTATTTGATAATGGAATATCCCCATTTCACTTCACCAGTTCAGGTTCGTTACTCAATCCTATTAGCTACCTATTTCACTCTAGGGCATCCTAGCAGATTTCCAGCAATGTGTTTGGACCCTCTCAACCAAAAGGATGAACTGGATTAGTTGATTCTAGTGAAACTGAAGACAACAACTAATGACAGTTGCTTAGATTTCAGCAATAATCAGCATTATTCAGATCGTGAGTTTACTCAGTCAGCTACTTATTTGTCAGTTCATCTCAGTATATCCATACTGTAGTGAATAATACCTAATCATTAAAGATATATACCATAAGTTATGTATGCAGTGTTTACAAGGAAAAACAGAAAAATAGCTAAAATCTAATTACAATAAATTCTTTGTGTCTCTTCTGAGGGATTTTGAAATTGCAGATGGGGACCAATGCCTGTTAATACTTGTAAGGTGGAATAATACAAAAGATGGTAATAATAGAAGAAATATTGTGATAGATATCCAAAAGGTTATCTATAGAAAAAACTCACCAGTATGGATGCCTTCAGTCTGGCTGGAAAATGCTGAGGCTGGCTATCCAATCTCTATGAAGGAGTGATCTCAAAAAGATGCTGCCTTAGTGGTAGTCAGCCCTTAAATGAAGTCTAGGAGAGGTGGAGTCAAGCTCCATCCCCTCTGAGAGCACAGCTGAATTCCCCTCACCTGTGCCTCCCACAGCTGACCCCACACTTGCCTCAGCTGATTAATCAGAGGTTCAGGATGTGATTACCAGTTTCCCATACAATACTTAAAAGTACCACCAGTGCTCCCAGAACAAGTCTGTATTTACATGCCTTTATTCCTACTGAGAAAGTCCAGAAGCACTCACTTTCTTAGTTGAAGTGACAGCAAGCTGAAAATCGAACATGCATTTGGCTCATCATACCTTGTTTTCTGCAGTGTTTTTTCCATGCTTCTACACAGGCCATCAATCCTGCCATTTCTATGCTGAATTTCACAGATTTACTTTTAACTGTCTTGAGAAACTTTTCCAATTTATTTATTCCAATGGTTGGATTTGCTTTTATTTCCTTTTCTGTCGATGTCTGCAAGGTTTTCCATTGCTCCTGTTCTTTCTTTTCTTCTTTAGCTTTTAGTCGCCTGTTGTTTTCCTCTGTAATTATTTCCGCTTTGCTTTTCTATCCAATAAAATTTCAAAATTAATCATAATTATGTGCAAGCATCATCTGAAAAAAACTAATCCGTAAACTCAAGATACTTTATAGATTGCAATTCACCTTTGTGGTACGTTGTCATTTGAGAAATCTTTAAATTATTACTTGATTCTCTAGGAGACAATATTTCTGAGTCCCAGCATGCTGCTCAAATGCTTACCTAATCTTTACTTTAGAAATCAATAAACAGTTTCATCACAAGTAGTACTGAAGCACACAATCATGGAAAAAATAAATAGCAGACATCTGAGTTTATTTACTCATAGGTAACAGTAATTCCAGTAACAAGGTTTTTTAAAATATATTAAATAAAATTAGGAGTTCTGTCTTACTTTAACAAAATTATTTGATATATGGTTTACAGGTGATTCAACAGGTGATAATATTTAACCCACAGTATGGTTTATTATGAAATATTACTCAAATTCCTATTACTTAGACCTGTTCATTAGTGTGCAAGTATATATCCTGTGATGTCTGAAAATATTCATAGGTAGAATTAATGACAGAATTTACAGAAACTTTCATGGTGAGTATTTCCAAATGATGTGGGAAAATAAACAAGCAAACAATGGATTTTACAGTATTTCTCAGTACTCTCTTGAAGTAAAATAAAATTGATGAATGCCAGTTTCTTTCATTCCAAATTCTATTACCAGCCACGAGCCAAAACTCAGCACCAGCCTTTGCAAACTTGGTATTTATTTATTTTTTTATTTATTTGTTCCTTTTAAAATATATTTATATTTCAATGACCCCAACCGGAAACAAAAAATATTTTTTTCCAATTAGACAATTCAATCTGTAACACAAAATAATCAAACTTCCCCAACTGAGAACTGTTATACATTCAAAGCATAAAATTTCGCTTCTGGGATTCAAATAGCAGAAATGTTGTTTTTTCTTTTCAATAGTATAAAGTAGATTTGGAAACAGCAGTTTGCATATACTCACATGTATTTGTTTATTCTTTTTCACAGCAGTATTAGCATTCCCTGGAACATCCTTTTGGAGTACAATAAACTTGGCAGTGCTACCTTCCAAAGTGCTCCCATATAAACGATGAAAAGTCTGAAGCTTTTGAATTTGTTTTCTTCCATCTGCATCTTTGGATTTTGCTGCAGATAAGTGTAATTGATTCAAAAATACACAAACAGAATTTTAGTCTAAACTAATTCCAAGAAAAGACAACTGAGCAGTGGATATGGATACACTTAGCAAAAATTCTTCATTGACTGTAAGACAAAGTCCCATGTCAAAAGAGGCTTGCTACTAAGACTCACAGAAATGCAATGGTACTTTCAGTTATCTGAGAGGTGAGTCATAGACTCAAACTCAGACAACTTTAGGCACACATCCAAAATTGTTGGAAAACTTCATAAGTGGGAAACGAATTATGACTGTTAGAGAAACACAGTCAAGGAAAAGAAGGCGGCATCTTCAAAAGGGAATTAAATAATCAGAGAACCCCTTCTCTGTCAAAGCAAGACTATCTCATGAGAACATATATAATGCTGCTGGAAGAAAACTTCTACTACTCAGTATTGAGCACACAGATATTTCTGCACTCAAGTCAGAATCATAGGATAGTTTGGGTTGGAAGGGACTTTTAAGATCACCTAGTTGCAACCTCCCTGCTACAGACACCTCCCACAAGACCAGGTTGCTTACCGCCCCATCCAGCCTGGCCTTGAATGCTTCCAGAGAGGGAGCACTCACAACATCTCTGGGCAACCTGTTCCAGTGCATCACCACCCTCCCAGTAAAGAATTTCTTCCTAATAAGTAGTCTCACTCTCCCCTCTTCCTTTTTAAAGACATTTCCCCTTGTCCTGTTGCTACCTGCCCTCACAGAAAGTCCCTCCCAGTTTTTCTGTAGGCCTTCTTCAAGTATTTCATAGAAATACAAAATCACTGAGGTTGGACTAGACCTATAACATCATCCAACCTGAATCTCTTCTGGCACAACTTAAGGCCATTACCTCTTGTACTATTGCTTATTACTTAAGAGATTGACCCCCACCTCACCACAGCCTCCCTTCAGGTAGTTGTAGAGAGTGAGAAGGTCTCCCCTGAGCCTCCTCTTCTCCAAACTGAACAATCCCAGCTCCCTCAGCTGCTCCTCGTAACGCCTGTGCTCCAGATCCCTCACAGCTCTGCTGCCCTTCTCTGAACATGCTCCAAGACCTCAATGTCTTCTTTCTAGTGAGGGGCCCAAAAAGGAACGGAGCATTCAAACTGCAGACTCACCAGTGCCAAGTACAGAGGGATGACCACCTCTCTGCTCCTAACCACACTATTTCTAATACAGTCAGGATGTTATTGACCTTCTTGGCCACCTGGGCACGCTGTGCTGGTTTGTGTCCCAACCAGATGTTAACTAATACCCTTATATACTTTTCCTCTGCACAACTCTCCAGCCACTCTGCTCAAAGCCTGTGGTGCTGCACAGGATATTTCCCTCTGCCTTAAAAAAAAACAAGTTAGTTTCTGATTGTGATGATCCATCTCAGAAGATCTTTCTGTTTTACACAAGACTGAGATGATACAAGCCTTTGTTCAGAGTACTCATACAAAATGAGGAAGAGAAAGGACTTCAGCAGTAGTGGACATACACAAACTTTCACATCCAACATTATGGAGGATGCTCTAGCTACTCTTCTGCAGGTTATGCTCAAAGTGACTGCTCTCCAAATTTCTTGTTGGGACCGCAGTGTAAATAAGAAAGCAAAAACAATCCCATCAGAAAGTATCTCAAAGTGCAAAAATCTTAGAGGAAACTATAATGTGTAGCATTAACAATTAAGAAACAAATTACTTTTGTTTACTTCTTTTACTTATGTTCTCAAAAGATATGATTGGCTATGCATGTGCATTGCAAACACTTAAGTAGATTTTGCCCATATATGAGTTTGCTTAATAAGCATTATCCAAACTATAGATTTAAACATTTAATTTCACCTGTACATAAAGTTTTTTTATATAAATCTGAGAAGCAGTTTGCAAGCACAAGGGAAAGTATCATGAGCATCTGAAGAATGCTCCATTATACTTGTTAGAGCTATTAAAATAATACATAACATACAATGCATATAAATACTGCAGAAGCTCATCAGTTTAAGTATAATTCAGCTATTGCAGTATTTCTACTTTGGCATGTGCTTATATGGCTGCAGATATTTTATGAAATGAGAAGTTCTCCTTTAAAACAATGACAGTCTTCAAAGTGTTTTTCTAGCTCAGACAAACAAATGGGTTTTGTTGGCATTTCTTACCATCAGCGTTGCACCGTACTCGTTCATATTCCTCAGTCAGTGGTCTGTCAGAATGCCAGTGACGAAGCTCATCAAATTCTTTGTATTTAGCAAGTGAAGTAACTGCAGGATCATTGCTGAAACATTAAACAGTGCAGAAAATAAAATGGTTGTCTGGCATCTCTAATGAAATATTCAAAACATATTAAAAACAAAGAACAAAACCAAAAAGAAAGAGACACAAAAAATAGATATTTATCAAAAGAATTTCACAGTGGCAGACAACTAGTATAGGGCTTAATCCTATTCCAGTCAGTTTGTCAAGATAGTCTCCGTATTTCAGAGAGATTTAGTAACAAATTAAAAGTGCATTTTTTCACTTACTTTCATACAGTGGCATCACAATGCAATGTAACTACATAATTCACAGAAATACATCTGTTTTCCCAAACTGGCTAACAATAATCACTGTTCAGTACACAACCCACCTTAATAAATAGCACAGCAGGGCAAATGGAAAGGATAGTCTGCTCTGAACTTCTAAGCAGTACTGTTATTCCACATTTTTCTGCTCCTGAAAACAATCTGAGCTTTGCAATTTAGGATGAGACCTTTCGAATACTATTTGCATGTTTAAAAAAAACGTTTAAGAATATAGAATAAGAATGTCCAGAGAGTCATGCAAAGAAAAAAAATAAAACTAATGAGTAAATTAGAAGGCAGATTCTTACTCATTCTTGTTCTGAACCTTCTGTTAATACTTACACTACAGCATGTAAATCTTCCCTAGTCACAGCAAAAGCATTTCTGAACTTGCACAGATTGAGCATAGTATGCAGGTACAGTGCAGCGGAGTGTGAAACAAACCCATATAATCTTATTACATTACAATAATAATTCATATATGTACCTATCTAAAACAGGTAGGTCTTTCAAAACATCTCCAGCGTATTCTTCAGCAAGATCAGATTTCAATGGGATTAGTCCTATATCAGGAATTTTTTCATCACAGACTTTATAAAATAAAAAGAGAATGAACAACGTTTGATTAAAAATAAATACAATTTCATATCGTACATTTAAATTTCTGTCAAGATACATTAAAAATGAAATTCAAGAAACTAAAGCATACAAAATATAAGTTAACCAGTTCCCCTGTTTCTTTTCCTTCTCAAGCACGGGAAGAAAGGGGAAGAAAACAGACATGACTGCTTCCGATTTCATAGTCTCATAATCTATTGTATACTCCTACACGATTTTCCTGAATGCTACAACCCTCCTCATCACACAAGCATCTACTTTGCTGCACCACTACTGAAGCAGGCAGTAGAAGTGCTGTCCCAGAAGATGCCTTAATGTGTAAAGGTAATGATGAAAATTGCTGGTTTTGGCCACTAAAGGCCACTTTGCCCACACCACTTAAACTAGCATAAAAACAACCATAAAGCTATGTGGAATTATACTCCCATATAATGAATTTCTTGCAAACTGTCCCTTTTTAAGATTTATACAGCTTCATGCTTTACACAAAGATTTCCAATGGTTACAAAAATAGTTCTTCAGAAATGTGAGAAAACAGGCAAAAATATCTACCTACTCCTCCCAGATATTCTGAATAGATACACAGATCCATAAATACAACTTGACTGTGAGCCAAATATGCACTTTTCCAACTACAGTCTACAAAGAATTGTCATAGTATAACTTAAGGCAATGATAAGTCATATTTCTTGAACTCTGAAGGATAGCAATGTGACATACCCTGACGGCTAGACATTCCACTGACTTAGGAACCTGACAAATCTTCATTTCACTGAGTTTTCTCCTCTCATATCTGCCAAATACATGCATAACCATATGCTAACATGTACAATGAAATCCTCTGGAGACAATTTTAATGCCTTTTGCTACTCTATGTATTATGACTGGTGAGTCATAATGTCTTTTACAATGCATGCAACAAATTTGGGCTAGCAAACATCAGAACTAAAAGTAGGTAGTTGTGAAGTCAGTAAAAATACTTTTTTCTGTCTATAGTAGAGTCAGAATTTCAGCCATAAGGGTGAAATCTGCAAGTTTTGCTAGTGGGATGGAAGAGGATCCATCAAGAATTGATTAGATTTGTGATCAGGATAAAACGAGATCACTACTTTCAGAACTTGCAGTGACAGTAACAAAGGTTTAATTTGTTTAATTTGTGGACTTCTCAGTACCTCTAAACGATGCCTGCTGGTGATCAATAAATACTTGGGATGTATTTCGTATTGGGAAAGCATCTCCAAAATCAAAGTTCATGGTCAGTTTGGTTACGGTGTCCCATAAAAACTGGTATTCTTTTTCCATTTCTTTCCCCAATTCCTTCTGGAACTCTAATCCTGAACAGGAGGGGAAAAAAAAAAAAAAAGGAAGTATTTTATTTTTAGTTCTCAATTAATACTAGAAATCACATACTCCTAGTTCATGTTTCCTTTAAAAAATCCTCTACCTTTGCTTTAATGAGGTGCATGCAGAATAGCTTATGGCTCGATACATAAAGAAAAAGTTCTGTTTTCCTGTCAGACTAACTGACTGCTAGTGCACATTGCAGATGTCAGGTAAACAGAATTACTGTGAAAGAAATTTTGATACAAAACATTTTCCATACTCTTTTGCTCAGTCAGGTTTTTTGAATGTTTTTTTTGAATCTTAACACATAGGATAGTATTCTTAAAGTTTCAGCTCCCAAATTCATGTATGTAGAAGATAATATCAGATTTTGTCTGAACCAATCTCATCACAAGATTAAAAACATTTCTGATATCACAGTGACAGTACAGATATAATCTAGTCTCTGTTCTGACAATGGTGCACTACAATTTCAGAATAGAAAACTGGCTTTGAAACAATAGTGGATAACACCCAATAACAGTGACCCAGAAACCTTATGCTTCCTTTCAATAAGTGCGCTGAGAATATGACATGGGAAGGCCTTCTGAATGACTTCTGGTGAGATAATTGTGTGTGATTTTTTAGACTTGGCCATGAAAAAAGTTTCCCTATTGTTCCATAAAATGTTTCCATTATCATACAGATAAGTAGAAAATTATGATCTATGCTTGTAAAAGCATTTTCATTTACGTTCTGCAGCTTAATAAAGTCAGAAATGCACAAAAGAAAGCTGTTTAACAAAGATAAATACCTTCAGAGTATTCAATCTCATAGTAATGTGCAATATTTCTGAGCAGTGAATCATCATTTAAGTCAGGCAGATAAGTTAAATCCAGTTTCCAATCATTTGTATCACTTAGATGTTTCAGAACAAAATGTGCACACAGTTGTTGCTGTTAAGATAGAGCAATTAGTTAATTATTGTGGAATGCTATTTCTTGTGGAGGGATCAAAGCATCTCCGAAGTAAAGTTACTACAGGTTTTACTGGCATGCAAATCAACGTGTTATTGTCTGTAATCAGGAAGCATTTCAGTAGCACAGTTCTAGATAACTGCCTTCACAGCTCTCTTTCACGATAACACAAAGGTTGGCCATGAAACTTCCCATACTGGCTAAGGGTCCATCAATCCAGTATTCTAACATTACAACTGGCCCAATGCAGATGTTTATTCACAGGTCCACTACACTGAGATAGTACCCCAAATACTCAGCCCCACTTATTTGTAGCTTACAAGACTTCTGAACCAGATGAGATTCCTTTTTAGTGGTTACATTAAATTCTTTGATCTCATCAGACTGCTAAAGCAAATTATCAAGAAAACTAAAAGCCAAAATGGTAAAAGCACCAGATGACGAGAGAAGTAAGAAAGCTGTGTACATACCGTTTTTAGTAAGGGTAAAACTTGTTTAGTCCAGCGGGATTCTATGATTCTAATCTGAACTCTGTGAGAAAGAGGCATATGAAGAAGGAAAACTGTTGTAAGACACTGCATTCTACAGAGGTCAGCGGCTTCTTCTGGAGATAGTGGTTTACTTCTTTCCTGTCAAAAGATGATGGAAAACAAAGTTGAACACAATAATCTATCTGTGCTTGTCACTAGTAGGTCAGCCATATTGAGGTAGGTATCCTTTACTCCACTGAACCTGTCTCTCCCATGGTACTACTAATGTGCTGCTTCTGTGTTAAAAAACAAAGCTTCCAGTATGGTGATGTCATGACTCTTTGGATCTAGAAAGGAACTTTTCTCCTGAAATGCCTTGCTTATTTGAGGAAA
Organism: Excalfactoria chinensis; assembly: GCF_039878825.1. NCBI lineage: Eukaryota > Metazoa > Chordata > Aves > Galliformes > Phasianidae > Excalfactoria > Excalfactoria chinensis. Next base: position 63,114,198 of record NC_092828.1, on the reverse strand, counting down.
AATATATTCTCCTGTAAAGTCTACTGGATGTTAGGTAAAGAAAAACAGTGAGCTCAACATTCTACAGTAAAGCATCCCATGGAAGTAATCATTCTTAAGGTATAACTTCCCCAGAATAGCCATTGTTTAATGGGCACAGTAATACCCACAGATAGATGATGATGCTCCTTTGGAGACACTGTGGCCCTACTAATTGTCTGAACCAGACTCCTCCTAGTTGCAAGCAGAAGGAAGAAGATGGTCATGTCTTCCTGGCATCTGGAAAAGGCACCTCTCCCATTAGCAATATGTTTATAGTCACTGTTCTGAAAAGATATTTTAAAAATTCTCACTCTTTCTGATTGCTCTGGTTTTGCTCCCGAGGAAGCTTTTGCACTTCCCAGCATGTCACTGTACAGTTTTAATCCTACTGCACAAGTAAGAACACAGATCGCACGGCGAATGTCTGATCCTTCAGGCCACAGCTTTTTCAACAGAAGGACAGTCTGGTAAACCTGCAGTCACAAATTACAAATAATAATAATAATAATAAATTAAAAAAATGGGCGACTCTTAACCTTTTACAGAGTTCAACCACAGATGAAAAACTACATGAAGAACTATATGAAAACTGCAGAGGAAAAGTGTGCAGAATTGTTGGCAAAAATAGCCTCTTTTGTCATCTCCATGAGGACATCAACAGCTCTGGAACTCCCTGCTGCCCCTAGGCCTCCCCCAACCCTACCCATGGCCAAGGACACCATTTCAGACCCCAGGGCCAAAGGCAGAGACAGGGCTAGAGCTGCCCCAGTGTCTCCAGCTGCCCAGCTCCTAGCTGGGATCAGAGGACAGACCCTGGCAATGGGGCCCTCCCTTGTGACCCCTAGGGCACCTCCTGCAGCCTCCTACACACAGAGAGCAGCTGCCTGTGCTCCCTGTGCCCCAGTGCTTTCTTTCTTTCCTGGAGTATCAGGAGCTGGCAACAGGAAAAATAGTTATAATAAAATGAAATAGCAGCAGCAGGCAGGTAGCTATGTTCCTCTTACTGACTTTAAGATGCTTACAAGCAACAACATTTTTCTTCTAAAATGAAAATTCAGCTTGCTGAACTCAGTTCCACTCCCTTAAATGCCCAAGGAAGCCTTGCTGTTGCTCTCAACAGAAGCAGAGTTGTAAAATGGTCAGGAAAATGGCAAAGGTATAATATGCACTAGAAGCAAAAATCATTATATGAGAATGTTTTCTTCTTTTTCTTTTTTAAGCTAAAATATTGTGAAATTAGATTAAAGAATGAGCTAGCTCCCATCTTCTACAAGACAAAAGTATTTGCCACAGTGGAAACATCCCACAAGCAGGATCCATCCAACCAAACTCTAGCTGAAGTATCCTACTTTAGTAAACCATAAAAGAAGAAACAACTTCAAGCCACTGTTAAGAAGAGTTGGCACACTGAGAACCTTCCTATCCTCAGGGTATCACTTCAGAATAAGTAAGAGAGCCCACCCCATCCTGGCTAGGAGAGAATTTCAGTTAAAGGAATGGAGCAAGACAGTCAACCTGAGGGGGGGAGGCAGTCTGGGCTGGGCTGGGGGTGGGTGGGAAACAAACAGAAAAAGGATGAAAGAGGTCAAATTACCTCATTTTGTATGCTTTTAAGGCTCAGCTTGAGATGTTCATATAGGTACAGGGACGGTTCTTTGTACCTGACTATGGCTTCACAGGCACAACGCAGATCTTCTTCATACTAAGAAGTTCAGAAGGCAAATCATGTGCAAAAGTCAGCTGATACAATGCATCAGGGACTACAAGCCACACTAACACAAGGCATTCATACATAAATAATACCTCACCATCCAAGACATACTTACTCTAGATAAAACCTTTAAACATTACATTTCTCAACTAAATACTGGTCTTATCTGATACATTAAAAGTCGATTAAGAGTTAAAAATCAGTACCAATCACAATATATCCCTGTTAAGACTTTCAAGATAATTAGATGAGCTGTGTATCAGCGCTTTATAATTTTAACATATAAAATATAATACTCATACTGAGATATTTTAATCAAATCTGTTAGGTAGACCTAACATCCTTATTTGCAAACCAACAACAAGGTTGTTTTTAATTTACCTTTTGAAAAAACATTCTGTGTTTCCACATACTCTGAAGATGATATCCATAAACTCGAAGAATGTCATATTCCTGACCGAATGCTTGTACAACATTGATTTTCTTTGACAATGAATGAGCCATAAAAATAGTCAAATAGTTAGTCTGGAGAGAAGTCAGTCCTATGTCAGATATGATGATGAAATAAGGATAGGATTTCTTCAGAAAAAACTCCCATTCTGGTGAAAAACAATTGGAAAATTCTGTATGAATGGTGATGCATGTGTTGTGCTTCAGATGTTCTATTAATGCAGTACGTAGGAAAAGAATCTGAGGATTCTGGAAGTACATCTGTTCTGTATCCTGTGGAAAACAAAAACAATGAAATTATTCATCTACATTCCAGTAAATCACCTTCAAATTCTGATCATATGAATACCATGCAAGCATATATTGGAATTTTATTTATGGTTTCTGAAGTGTTATAATATTCTTTTATAAGACACATCATTTTCTTCTGTACATTGTTAGTCATTTTGATCCAGTCTTGTCTAGCAAATTCAATCAAAAATAATTTTCAGACATATGAATATTTATAGGTTTCCAACTCTGCATGACACAAGAAAATCATGGTGAAAATCATCTACAAGGCAATGAGTATAGGCATACCAGCCATTCTTGGAGCATTTAATGGTAGGTTGCATAGCAAAAAATAGTATGAGATATAATACTCATTTCTAAAATACTGCTGGAAAAAAAACAAAAAAACAAAAAAACAAAAAAACAAAAAAACAAAAAAACAAAAAAACAAAAAAACAAAAAAACAAAAAAACAAAAAAACAAAAAAACAAAAAAACAAAAAAACAAAAAAACAAAAAACAAAAAAACAAAAAAACAAAAAAACAAAAAAACAAAAAAACAAAAAAACAAAAAAACAAAAAAACAAAAAAACAAAAAAACAAAAAAACAAAAAAACAAAAAAACAAAAAAACAAAAAAACAAAAAAACAAAAAAACAAAAAAACAAAAAAACAAAAAAACAAAAAAACAAAAAAACAAAAAACAAAAAACAAAAAAACAAAAAAACAAAAAAACAAAAAAACAAAAAACAAAAAAAAACAAAAAAACAAAAAAAAACAAAAAAACAAAACAAAAAAAACCACAGAATAAATTCTATACAAAAGCGAGAGATAGGGGAAGAAAAAAAAAATCTTTATTTTTGTTTACATACTCGTATTTCCTGAAACTGAAAGACTGTAGTGGTATAAACAGCAATCAAATGATGTAACTCATTCATTACCTTGAAGAAAACAATGATGTACTTTGCTCCTTTTTGAGTGAAATCATTCAGAAAGCATTCAACTAGGTAAAATAGTGTTAGATGCTGTACTTCCTTATCTACGAACATGAGAAGTAAGGAATCCCCATCTATCACAAAGAATTCAGACTCAACAAAGTCTTTTAACAGACTGACAAACCTGAAAGAAAAGGAAATAGTATGTACATTATGTTGCTCCAAGCTGTGGTTACAGGACGGAAGAAATTTTCTTAATAATATCTTTTAAAATAAATATTTTCATTAATTAAATCAACTGAGTATTAAATGTATGAAATAAATCTATAGAAAACCATTTTTTCCTGGATCTAAGCCTTGTTCCAGAGAGCTTGAATTGCTTTCAGTTATTGATCATGTGAGCAGCTCTCTCCTCTACAACTGTCAACACTACAACTCTAAATTCTTTTGTAGCATCTGAAGCCTCTGTGACTTTTGCGGCACCTCTCTTCCATGTTTGCTTCTACAGATGTTTGCTTTGTAAGAAATAGCACCCAAGAGGCAACAACAAAGTATTCCTGCCATAGCTCCTAACTAAAAGTAGAGAATGGGTTATGAGCAACTAACAGTGACAACTAGCGCCCTTTTCCTCCAAAAAATATTGATGGCAAGAAAAAATATCTTAAAAAGAGAAATCCAATCAGAATATATTCCTCCAGATAGCCAAAGTCTTAGAACACTTCTATATCTGCCTTCCAGTTCAGATAACTATTTACAAATGTTGGTGACATTTGTCTTAAGTCTTAAGCCAGACAAATCCTCTTCACTGCAGTGATGGTAGTACAAACAGGCACTATCTCAGTAGTTCTGAATACACCCTAGAACTGACTGCATTCTCCTGCTCTCTCAGTACCGGTGAAAGTCCAGGGACGTGATGTTTTTATTGTTTTGTTCTGTTTTGTTTTCCCCCGGGACAGAGCAAAAGGCAGAAGAACTTCCACAGGTCCAGATGAAGAGGCAGGTCCCTCCAGTGAATGTTCTCTTTTTTCATGTTTGTCTATTACACATTACTATGTAACATGCAGTATAATACATAAGATAACAATGCTACTATGTATTATGAGAACATCCATATTCCAATGGTAAGATTGTGCTTTTTTTATGAAAGGTTGTAAAAACTGCCAGATAAATATCACCTCTGATCCACACCGAAGGCCCAGCTTGCCTTCTTGACTGGGATACAAAGGCTCTGGTTGTAGACCTTAACTGCTATCATGTAGAATGAACAAGAACAAAGCTATGTAAACCTGTCTCATGCATTTAAATGGTCTGCCTTTAATTAATACTAATCTCACTGACAGTCAGCACCAGAAGCAGAGAAGACATTTCACTGTCTATATGGACTGTGCTACACTTAATTCTTTTCAGCACTGAACAGGGAAAGAAATCTGGAGATGCAAAAGATCATGCATGAGAATAAATGTGCAAAAGACACAGCAGATATGGAAAAAATTGTAAGGAAAAATGTATTAAATAAAACAGCAGAAAAGGAAACGTGATCAAAAAACAGGATGAAGAATGTGAAAAAATAACAATAGTTGAAATTGTGGGTCAGCTCACAAATCATGAGGACAATCTCTAATCTCTGAGAAAGATTTCTATTATGTTAAGGATCTTCCTTGATGTTAATGGGAGAAATATTAATTCCTAAACACGCCTTAGATCTCCAGGTTTTCCACAAACCTAGATGACAATAACACTATGGAATAATACGCTGTAATGTCTAAAAAGATAAAAAGAACTATTTCTATTACATTTAACTCTTATTTCTTCCAGTAAACTCCACTGTACTTACAATGCTTTTGACAGAGATGGCCAAATGTTTTGCTTCAGTTTCTTCAGAATTTCAAGATGTTTTTTTATTTCTAAAAGAAACAGATACAGTTATTGATAGAACCATAACCTTTCAATTAATTGCAAAAGAGCCAACAGGTAGGGCACTGCAATGAAAATGTAGATCCAAGTTTAAAATTACAGCAGCTCCTTACCAGGGTTTTGGGGATCCAATTTATTCTGGAGAACTCTGAAAACCCTGCTTTCATCCTGCTGTATCACTTCATCAGTGGCCAAGTTACAATAAATTTCACCATAATCTGGGTCTTCAGCTTCTTTTTCTCTGTCTTCCTTTTCTTTAAGCATCTGCACAATAGCTGCTTCTTCACTGTTGTCGGCTGCATCCTCCTCATCGCTGTCACTTCTACTCTCGTTCTCTTTGTCTTCCTCAGTTGCAGTGTAGTTTATTTTCTTACTGTCAGCACACTCGCTATCATTATCATCACTATCATCACTCTGATTTGCATAATCATGAACAGCCTCCTTGAAATTATCTTCTTCAGAATCCATCACAGATCTTGATTCTACTATCCACAAAAGAATATTCTAAAGAATCAAGAGAGAACATTCAGGAAATATGGTACACTCTGTGGCTTGTACCACCAAGTTATCTACTCCATAATCAAACTGGAAGAAAACCTGAAGAAAAATCAGAAAGCATTTCATGATTATCCCTGTGATGCGTATATATATATATATATATATATATATATATATATATATATGTATGTATGTATGTATGTATGTATGTATGTATGTATAAAGATCAACGCTTGGGATGTACTTGGGATGCCAAGTACAGATACGACATGTTCCAAGGAATGATCCCTGTTTTCTGGCCCAAGTGACTTGTATATGCTTTGCACTTGCTACTGCACTCTCAAGTAGACCAACAATATTTCCATTGCATGATGTGTTGATCATGATTTATTATCAATCCCATTTCTGTTAGCTTATTTCTCTCTCTTTTTTTTTTTTTTTTCCAGTGATAATCTTATCAAATCTCACACAAGAATATAACTATATGAGTTATGATAACTCTTCCCATTACAAGGTCATGGTATTCTGTTCCTTTGAGCTATAGAACAACAGAACAAGAAGCAGCTTGAGATAATCTTGCATACTCCCTGCAACATCAGTTTTGTTCTTTCAGACTTTTCTTTCTCTAGTTTTCATTCAGGTAATAGCCTTATGCATTAATTTTTTAATTATTATTATTACTATTGCAATACTCAACAGTGCAGTGTATATAGGCATTAGGTATATTTGTCCTTTACTTTTTTTTTTTTTTTCTTTTAATGGTTTCAGGAAAAAAACAATATTTCATCCTTTGATTTCATTTTTAGTCTCAGAGCTTTTTGTAAAAAACTCCTGAAAAAGTAAACCACAAGCTCCATTTTTAAGATCTCATGAACTCAGACTAAAACTAAGCTGAAATTCTTGATTTCTACCTTGCATTAGTTTAAATTCCTAGAAAACAGATATATACATATACAAACACGTCTTTATGTAGATGTATACATACACATGTAAATATGAACACATATGTTAACAAATAACACATATGTTAACAATACTTTTCACCATTTTCTTATTTAAACTGAAAAGGCCACATCAAAAGCCTTGGAACTCTGTTCTCAGAATAATTATATTTTTGATAGCTGCAATAGTTACTTACCTAGAAATTGTCTATCGTTACTTCATCGGTTTCCTTACTATGCCTGAAAATGTAAAGTCAAGTGTTTTTGAAGAAAGCAGAACTATATCTATATATAAAACACGTATGGACTGTCATATTTCCTTTCAAAATAAAAAGAAAAAGAGAGAGAGAAAAGAAACAGATTCCAACACTTCACTATGCTGATGTTTTTCTAAAGTGCACATTATTACATCTGAAGTGTCTGGAGCCACGGTGTGAGCAGACAAAACCAGCTGGCTCAGACCCTGCTTCTACCACATCCACAGTGCTCCTGAGCATGGTAGTTAAAAATTTAACCCAGCCCTAAATCCAACTCCAGCCACACTCCGTTCCGCACTCTAACACACTCAGTGCCAGCTCAAGCACTCACTTTCTGACTCAAAATTAAACTCCAGTCCTGGCCCCAGTGCCACTCTCAGCCCCAAAACTCAACCCTGTAACCTTATCCCCAACTCTTAAGTGCAAACCCATCCACAGCCTCCAACAAAGCCCGTGCGGGGACTGTACCTGCTGCCACTCACAGTTCACTGCACCTCCAGCCATCTGCTGCTTTTAAAGAGTTGTCACCGCCTATTCCATCTGCTTTCGGTTTCTATTCCCAGTGTCAGTTTCGTGTTTCACTTCTCTGTCGATCAAAGGCTGGGTCCCTGAATGCAGCACTGCAAGGTACCATTAGTATTTCTTTGATTAAGTTAGTTTACACTTTTCAGATTCTGGTCACTTCAGATATAGGTCCAAAATCCATTACTGCCTTACTTAAGAATATTGCAATACACAGTGCAGAACATGGTAATTCCTGTTTCTGTTCCTGTAGTTACTGCAATCCACTCCTATCAGCTTGTAAGAAATTCGATATAAAATAAACTAAGAGATCTATTTTACACAATGTTTTTACATTTCCAACAACTCCTTTAGCAGGAACAGCACTGGATCCAAAACCCCATGTTTAAAATGGTGAAGCCTCAATTTGTGAGGGAACTTGGGTACCTAAACAGTGTTCAAGATATCATTTAGGAAATTAGAGTTCATCAGAATGACCAGGTGAGAGGCAAAACACCTAGACTGTCTTCAGATCAGATACTTGTACAAGACACAGAAAAGAAAACCCCCTGGGGTTACACAGGCAAAATTTATCTCCCTATGGATCCAGGGAATTTGGAGCAGTCCACCTGGAGAACAGCTGCCTTGTAAGCAGGATAGAGGTCTTTCCCACACCCCACTTTTCCTTTGACACTAGTCCAAAGACTGCTACAGAAAGATATCTTTTACAATATGGTAGCACAACAACAGTGCTTCAGTATAATATCATAATTGTGCCACTTAGCTGACAAAGATAAGCTCCTGCTCCCCTTCCTCAGCGTGTTGGTTGGTTTTTTTTTTTTTTTTTTTTTTTTTTCCCCCTCTATTATGCCCTGACTGTAACCTCTTGCCATCTCCCGTGTACCACTTAAGGAATCAGTGGTAAAGGAGTGAAGCTGACCTGGATAAAAGGAGGCTGGGGGTATTGTTTGTTCTTTTGTAAGGAAGAATGTATTAGATAAAATAACAGATGAGGAAATTCTCTCTTAAAAAAAAAAAAAAAAAAAAAAAAAAAATCAGGATGGAGAATTTGAAAAACCAAATAGCAATAGCTGAAATTGTGGGTCAGCTCATAAAGCTCTGCATATTATTTTTGTGCAGACAACCTCTGATCTTTGAGAAAGATTTCTACTATATTAAGGATATTCCATCGTATATTTTTTGTTCGACATCTGTTCTAGTTGGCAATAAGTTAAATCATTTTCTTAAAGTCAAGTCTGTTTTGTCTGTAATGCTAACTGGTAAGTAGTCTCTCTGTCTTTTTCATTCAGTTTTCTCTGCTATCCTTTTGAGAAGGGCAAGTGCAAAGCAGCTGAGTGAGCAACTCACAGATGGCCAAGGTTAACCTACCAGTGTCTCACAGATCTCCTATATAAGCGTGAGATGAGGTGAAGCAGCAACTCATTCAAGCATGAACCATGCTACAGCTACACTTAAAAGAAAAAATAAACACAACTTAACAGTGAGTCATTGCTCAGCAATTCAAGAAAGAGAAATGACTTGAGCTGGCAGCAGGTAGGCCTAACTCCAGAACCAGGTTAAGTAGCAGAAGCAGGAATGCCAGAGATCTTACTCCATGTGAGGGAGCATGAATCTTCTTGCTATTAAGAAATGCCACAGTACTGACTTGTAAGAATATGCCTGTTGCTGGTGCAAGTGCATATAAAGAATCATCTGCATCTTTGTAGAATCCCTGTGGAACTTCTTATAACAGTAGGATCCCATCCAATATATCGTACATTAAATCTCTTTATCAATACAAATGTGGTTATTTGTCTCAAGGGATACAAAATATATTTTCCAAAATTTCCTTGAGGCTGTCACAAACCACCTATCTAAGCTAAGTTCTTTCCTTATAATAAATGTGCATATTCAATTACTGCATAAATTTTGCCTCAGACAGCATTGGAATGTAGCTCTAAATTTACTACATAAGGGGGAAAAATGAGTGCATACCTGAATGGAGAAATTTTTGATCCAAAGATTATTGTGAAAATACGGGACAAGTATAAGTTACGTTTAGCAAAATGTGGTGATTGCAGTGCAACCACAATACCAGTGTGATTCCCATTACCAGTCTCCGCAGAACACTCAGTCATGGCATTAGGTGTCCTCTATTACTGAGAAGTAATCTATGTTGAAACCAGATCAAGGCCATTTTTCTTTCAAAGTTCTTGTTTAGTTTTTGTACTCCATGCTGGACTGAGCCATGTATTTACTCCCTCTCCCTTCCCCCATTTCTGATCTGGCTAACTTAGGGAAAAAGTCACAGGATAATTAAGTATGAAAATGAATTTTATATGCAAATGTCTGTCAGGTGGGAAATGGATTATGAAAATTGAGTAGAGATAAATATGTGATGGAATATTTAGCCATTATGAAACAACATCAATTTGTCAAATTGTGCAGTCATGTCATTCAACATATGGATTTATATCAACATACTCTGTACATTTCATTTGCAGATTTAATGCATTCAATGCTAATGATGTAAGGAACTATAAGGAACTGTGCTCTAAGGTCAAAGAACTAGCTGGAACAGAGATAACAGCAGAGAGAGTGCATGTTAATTAAATGAGAGACTAACATTGCACTGGAAAACAAGCAGACCATGAAGTACCATATAAATAACTATTCTAATCTACATCTGCTCTTTGTACAACTTTCTCAATAGTGCAATCGTCTTTATCAGCTACTGTGGCAGGATAAACATTTACACATTGGGTGCAACAAAGCAAGCACTCTAGCTTTGAGTGACAGAGTTGACAATGACTTTTTTCCAGCATTAGTTGATTTTTAAAAAGCTAAAGTGTGTTGGTTTCATGTTAGTAAAGGCTACCATAACGCCTCCCCCATCAATAGTAATCTCATTTTTGCAGCTAATAAATCATACCAATCAACAGTCAGGAAAAAAAGAAGCTATAAGAGAACTTACCCTGATGGCTTCCATACACACTAAATCTTTAAAAAGAAAGACATGTATAAATCCTTTTCTGAACTGCATCTCTACCAACTGTCTTCCTTTGTGGTCTAAAACATCATGATGACACCCAGTTCCTACCTGCACAAGTGTTATAAATGATTTGTTTTGTTCCATTGACTTCATTCAATTAATCAACTTCTCCAAAGTCTAAAATAAGAATTTAAACAAATGATTTATTGTAATATCTTTCAAGGGAAAAAAAGAATTAATGTCAAATAAAATGCCCAGAATGAGAGAGAATCCAGGCTCCCAGTCATACTTTTCAGTCACAGAATTCTCTGATTTTACTGAAGCTCTGTGTCATGGAATTTAGCCATGAGTATTTTAGTTAATTTTAGATCTTCCTTCACTGAAACAAGAATGTGACAATCTTACTACTGAATATTACCATAGCAGTTTCAAATAACAGCTTTTTTAAGAAAACAAAAATAAAAAATGATGAAGAAAGACATTAGTATGGGCTGTCATCCTCATTCATGTTATGTGATATCTTTACACTTTCCCTTCCACTTCTTTTACACACATCTTTTACTCTCAACCACACAGCCTCATCTCTATTCTGGTTTTGTTTCTGTCACTCATTTTACTCTTTACTGAGCTGATTCAGGTCACTAAGCTGTCAGAAAACTATTCACGTATTTCTTGGTTTAGTTCTCTCCCACAGTGTCTTCATAAATTCACTTGCTTTGGTGCCAGATAAGTATCATTGTCAGTGTCAGAAAGGGTAGGGCTATGTCACTGGGGCAGGAGGGAGAAAAAAAAGAGGAGAAGACTCAAGCAAAACTAGGGATGCTGGGTGTTTTTTTGCCCTAGCAAATTTTTATAATGGCTTAACTCAGGACCTCTGATAGCACCCTACAGAAATCTCTATATTTGTAAAAAATGCTCACACTACAATTTATTTCAGCGTTAACCTTGGGCACTAGAGATGCAAACAAACAAACCATCCAACTCTAAATACAAAGTTAAGTGCCTAAACTTATATATCTGTGTTAAAAAATAAAATAATAATAAAAGAACTTTATTTTAATAAAGGAAGACTAACATTGGAATTAAAACTATTTTCATTTTCCTTACCCAGGCTTACCCAGTCTAACACTGTACCTTTTCTTTGCTGCCTTTGTAGTTTTCTGTTACCTCCTTCCCCTCTTGGAAGTTGTCAACAAACTGGAATTTTCTCTTTTGCTTTCAGAAAATTACCAGTATCTTTTTATTTCTCGTAGCCATCTAAACAAAAAACAATACAATGCATTGTATTATTTTTCTAGCAAATGTAAAATGGTGATACAAACATGGCAAAGTCTTCAAGGGTAAGCTCCTCACAATTTAGGCAGAATCCACTGTTAAGAAGGCATGAGTTTACACCACTAAGGAGCACATTTTTTATCAGTTTGTCTAACAACCATTGGGTGGCAGACCATGAACACTATGTAAATGGCCTGCTGAGGTCCACGAGGCTTTCTCATTTATTCAATTTTTGCCTAACCAGTAGGAGATTAAATATGTTCATCAACTGCTTCTAAGAGGCACAGTTTGCACAGCAGTGTTTGAAAAGTTCTTAGAAAAATACCATAGATACAGTCCCTCATCTTTTCAAGTACAATCACTATATAAACTTGTTTTATTTTCTTTTATACATTTATCCCCCAGCGTTCGTGATCATATGCAAATTCTGACCAAATTTTTTCTTCTGTAAAGAGTAAAAACTACCAATATTATAAAATTATTAAGGTGGTAGAAATACATTCACAGAACATGCTGAGATCAAACAAACTAAGATAACAAAAAATCCTAGAATCATAGAGTCACTCAGGTTGGAAAAGGCCTTAAAGATCAAGTCCAACCACAACCTAATCACACTACCCTAACTTTAACAACCTTCTGCTAAATCATGTCCCTGAGCACCGCATCCAATAGGTTTTTAAATACATCCAGGAATGGTGACTCAACCACCTCCCTGGGGAGCCCATTTCTGTGCTTAGCAACCTTTTCTGTAAAGGCTTATACTTATATGACTTACAAAATTAACAGAAGACAAGGCAATTACCACCAGTAATTCACGTTTGACAAATTATAACTGCATTTTATACCAATAAAATACATGCACAGAAGTTTTAAAATTAAATAATGTAGGACGAAGTTGTGAATTTCATGAAGTCCAATGGACTGAATCATCACTAGTTCCAGGAGTGTCTTGATGCTGATCACTGGGACACTGTTTACTTTTCTGAAGTAAATGGCTAAGTAAAATAGTATAAAAATGTTAAAAAGACTTATGATTTGCAAATGAAATCAAATCATCTGTGGAATCAAAAGGAAAATTTGCATCAGAAAAAGAAGATTTAAAATGGCCCAAAGATTTGCCATTTTTCTGTGGATTTGACTGCTCAGTTAAATAGCTTATACACACACCTTTAAGGTGAAAATGAATTCACCCATGTCCTGTTTCAAATCATAACAGCGTTTGAAATGAAACTTAAATTATGGCAAGCTCAAGCTATGGCAAGTAATCTAATGTGTTTTGATACATTGGCTAAACATAGTCATAGCACTGCTTTCCATTATAATACAGGAATTTGAGAGTATGTGTCAAGATTGTTGAAAAAAAAAATTGTCAATTATTTGGTATATTTGAGACTTAATTTTCAGTTCACATGAGTACATTACCCATGAATTGTTGTATGGAATGCAGAGTTGCAATCAGATATTCAACTCAATGAAAAATTTTATCTTGTCTATTTATTAGACTTCTGTAAGATCTATCTTACCAGAGAAGAATATACTTTGCTTCACAATCATGCTTTATTCATGTCATCAGTTTTTGCCAGTACATATATACATGTGAATAAATACTTCTAAGTATTTCCACGAAGTACAGAGAGAGTAAAATTTCATTGAAAATCTCTGACAAACACTAAGAAAGGCAACCACTTCCATCAAATCAAACTTATGCATTAGTTACACAAAAACAAGGTCAAATATCCCACTAGTTTTATTACTTAAAAACGTAAACAGTAATCTATATTTCATATGCAGCCTAAGACAGTTCCTCTTCATTCAGTGCAGCCAAGGCAAGCCAAAAGATTGGTTGGGTACCAATGATATTAGCCCATGGTATTAGTTCACAAATGCTCAGAATAATTCTTTGAAACCTGAAGAATTATTATAGTATCAATCACTAATAAGTGTGATTTTTCAAGAAAATACTGAAATTGTATGCAGAGAAAATGATCCTCCCACTTCAGATCTCCCTTTCAGTTTTGGCAAGATATTCCACTGCTATGATACACATACTCTTTCCTAATTCCTTCTCCCATATCCAAATTTAGCATTTAAATTGAGAAAATTTGAACAGCTTGTATTATTAAAAAATTTTGGACCTCCTGTTTCCCAGTCCATAAATACCACAGCATTAAACCATACCTGATAATATTTGGTTATTGGCACAAAAGCCATCATGCCTAAAGAGAGGTGTATTTACCATACATACAAGATCCATACCCGGTAAAAATACAAGCTCTTGCTTTTGATGGAACTTATGGGTCCAGTCCGGGGCCCCAAACTCGCAGAAATGACTCCAAATTGAGAAAACACAAAGATTGATAGTACCACCACGCATGTGTTCATTGCCATCAAAAAGTTCTTACTTTCCCTCAACCCCTACAGCAGGGGGGTGAAACTACATGACCTTTGAAGTCCCTTCCAACCTAAACCATTCTATGCTTCTCTGTTTTAAGCCATCAAAAGTTTGCTATGGAACAACAGACCACACACAGATTGTAAACACGGGTTGTTGTATTTTCAACTGACGCTGCTTTGTGCTCTGCTTGAATCTTTTTCACTTCACATCAGATAGAGAGAAAGGAAAAATTCTGTTATAATTTCATATGATACAGCCTATCGTAATACAAAAAGTAAGTTGCCATTGCTTTTGTATGTGTTGTTCACCACGTCTGGAATATTTCTGCCACCACCTTTTTCAGCACCTGTCTGGTGGCCAATCAGAAAAAAGCAAAGGGCCTGAAGTCTCTCCAGCTCCATGGAAACTCTTTCCAAAAATACTCCCAAGCTAAGTGTCTCCCTAACAGAAGCTACTGATTGACAAATCTCTCAGCAGCTCTTTCTAAATAGCCAGCTGTAGCGTAATTTTTTTAAAAATAAAGTTAGTCCTATGGAGGTCCACAACGGAAGTAATCAGCTGTTCAGTGTTCCTCCTTCAGCATTCATTCCTCTTGCCAGAAGTATGCATGTCACATACTTGCACATTTGTCTTTGTTTAGCGCTATGTCTTCTGGCAGCAATATACAGCTGTCTACCCTTATCTTGTATCAGACATGTATTTAGGTGATAGGCTGAGCTTTCTTACAGACCATAGGAATACATTTGGTATAGTCAAACAGTCCTGTGAGCTGTCAAAAAGGTAAAATAACGTAAAGCTGTATCGTGATAAAAGAAAACGTAAGTATTTATTTTCCTAGAGACCAGCATTTCACAGTCTGTTGAAAGAGGCCCATTCCTGTTTCAAAGCTAATCCTCATGATTATCCTCAGCAGTGTCTGTGCTTGCACAGATCAAACACATTTCACATGCTAAGAAGGAATTTGAGCACAGGACTGGCTGCGAATATAAACATGTAAAATATGCACTATAGGCTTGCAGCTAAAATTAATCCAATGGGGATCATTTTTCTAACGAAGAGAAAGTCTAACTGAGCTGCATAAACAAAATCTTAGTACATAACACAGAAAAAGATGCCAGGTGATTCTATAAAGCATTCATTTTTCTTGATGTGCAGCCTTGAGAACTTTATAGCATTAAGTGGGAAAATATTTTATTCTTTAAAAATATCTAATTTCTTTAAAATATTTATCATGGAGGTAACAGCTGGCATGAATGTGACTGAAGCACATGAATAAATAAATAAGCAGGAGTTCAAGAACATAAATGACATAGAGGGGTAGGTAACAGATCAGATATGGTACAGAAGGTGACAATGTACAATTAATTTAGAAAATAAAAGAAATGGAAAAACCAGGTGAATATGACCAACATTTAAAGAAAGCGGGACAAAAATCAACTTAGAGAAAGAACAGTCAAACTAGTTAAGTTAAATAAAATGAAGCCAAACAGAATTACAGCTAAAACCTTGAACGCAGAATCTTTCAGAAGAAAATTCTTAACTTTAAGAATAAAAAGAAGAGTTCTGCTTAAGTAACTACCTAGCATTTGCAGCTTGTTTTGCTTCTTTCAAACAATATATAAAGTATTCATCTGTTAGAAAACTGCATTTATAACAGATTTTCTACTAGCCTGTTTTTGCAATAATTTATTTCAGCATTATTTCTTACAAAATTATGTAGGACTGTGAGCTAAAACATAAAAAATGCAGCTTATATGTTTTGTTTACCATATAATCTGAAATCTTTACACACTAGATTTTCCACTCCCCATTATACTGCCATATACTACACCCCCAAAGTTGTCCTTGTTCTCTCTAACCCTATGAGGGTTTGTCAGCCTCATCTACTGATGCTTTCATGGAATGGCTTAGGTTGGAGGGGATCTTAAAGATCACATAGTTCCAACTCCCCTGCCACAGGAAGCGTTTGCCAGCCTCTAGATCAGGTTGCCCAAGATCCCATCCAGCCTGGTCTTGAACACCTCCAGAGAAGGGGCATTCAAAGATGTTTCCTTTCTCATTTGTTTCTTAATTCCTCTTGCATAGACTTCTTGATGGTGGTGTGTTTTTATGTTTGTATTGTGTTCTGTTTGTTTTTTTTTTGTGTGTTGTTTTTTTTTTGTTGTTGTTTTTTAATAAAGATTTCTTTTAGTATCAGTTGTACAATGAGCTTATTTATACTCTTATTTCTATATATTTCCTAAATCTTGTCATGGTTTTGTGGTTTATTATCAGTATTCCACGCCACAACATCACACAGTACACTGGGAGTTAATCACAGAATTGTAGGGGTTGGAAGGAGTTTTCTAGTGATGTCCATGACCTGGGCCCCAGGGAGGCAGCACACCTCCTTGAGGGTTGGGTCTGCATATGGAGCTTTCTGTTCCCTTGGGAAGGGATTTACCCACCACAGTTACCTTTCTGTTTTTCCTGACATAGGCAGTCTCCAGGCACGGGTACAACCACCTCAACCCAGGTCCTCCCTTAGGTGGATTTTCTCTTACCTCCCATTCACCTCCTCTTCAATTTTCAGCATCAGTTTTCCCAGTGGGAGCTGGGGAAGCAGGGTAGATAGACAGGAGGTGTGCCCATGAAGCTGAGCTGGGATTCTCTTCCAACCCTCCTTATCTTCCAGGTCTGTCTGACCATGACAGGGCAGAGGATCCACCACTTTTTGGGGGGTGTTTCCCTGGCACCCTTCCCTCCAGCATGGCAGCGAGCCACTCCACCAGTCAACCTCCCACTCAGATTCCCTGATGATCCTCACTCTCTCCACCTGCTTTTTGAGCCCCACCTCCATGCTGAGCAGCTCATCCACCTGCTCACACCTCACACAGGTGGAATCCCTGCCACCCTCCCCCAGCAGCAGCACACTCAGGCACTCCCTGCAGTTAAAGACCTGAACAGCCACGTTTCTGGGTAGGCCCTCTGTCTTAGTCACTGTCTGATGGAGAGCATGTTTAAATCTATGGTCTCGCTGACTGCCAGTAGGATAGCAGGTCTCCTGAGCAAAGAGGGACAGCACTTACATGCCCTGCTGCTCAATCCTCAGCACCTCACACTGCTGCTGCAGCTCCAGTACAACATGGGCAGTGCAGGCCATGCTCATGCACTGACTCCCCCCGCCTATTCTCAGTAGGTAGCAACACTGTTTGCTCACCCTGTGTGCTCTCTGGGCAACAGCTATCTGGCACCCTCCCCGAGGCTGCTTATAGCCCAGAAGCCAGGTGTTGTGGGTTAACCTAGAATGACACCAGGTCAACGTCAGGCAGTGTTCCTGCTACAGTGAACCACCTGTCCTCTCCTTCCCCTAACAACAACAATGAGGAACTGGGGGATGTGGGAAAGTGGCAAAAGGTCCCTACTCCCTGCCCAGAGATTCCCCTGCCTCCCCATCTGCTCCTGAAGAACAGGTACAGTGCTCTGCAGGGACAACTGGACAGTGGTGGGGATGGTGGTTCTCTCCACTTGGAGGTGTCACCAAAGTCTAGCCAGACCACACAGCATTAAAACCTCCTCAGCAAAGAAAAAACGGTGCATCGTTATCATTGGTGCCTCACTGCTGAAGGGAGCAGAAGGACCAATATGTAGAACCCTCTGCACAGGGAGGTCTGTTGCCTCCCAGGGGCCTGGGTTAAAGATGTAAGGAAGAAACTTTCTTCCCTATTATGGTCCTCAGATTACTATCTCCTATTGTTGCTTCAGGTAGGCAGCAATGATATAGGTAGAACTTCCCTAAGGGCTTCAGAGCCTGGGGGTGACAGGTCAAGGGCTTGGGAGCACAAGCTGTGTTCTCCTCTATCTCTCCAGTTGTAGAAATTAATGAGTAGCTGAATATGATGGGCCAATTAATTCGAGCCTGGTGTGACTAGCAGAGGTTTGGGTTTTTTGACCTTTGCTCAATTTACACGCCTGCTGGCAACCAATAGGAGTAGCTTATCCCACTGGTGGAAAGAGGTCTTACAATGGGAGTTGGGAAGGTTCATTGATAGAGCTTTAAACTAGGTACAAAGGGTGCGGGGGTGTAACTGAGGTCACTAGAATGAAGCCTGTATGTAAAGTGTCAGTGCTTGTTGGAGAGGGATGTGCTGAGATCCCACAGTCTCATGTCTTGGTGAAGGAGAACAACTCACCTTTCTGTAGGAAGAACAAAAGGGTTGGTGTGAGGTTTGAGGCTACAGAAACACCGTAGTATGATTAAGAGGGAGGGCTACTCCCACTCAAAAGGTGGCCCAGCTCAGGTGCACTAATGCACACAGCATGGGTAACAAACAGGAGGAGCTGGAGGCTGTTGTGCAGTCAGAAGTAACAATAATTCTTTGTGAGTTCCTTGTCAGCTTTCCTTTCTGCTTTATAGTTTTCTCTTTTACTCACAGAGTAATTCTGGAAAACTCTGTCATTTTTAAATTAAGCATAGGCTACCTGTTTGCTTTTTAACTTTCAAAGACGTGATTTGAATAGAAGTAAAAGGAAAATAAATAAATAAATAAATAAAAATGTGAGTATGTGAGTGACTGAAAATCCCTGGATGATAGTGTGGCAACTAGTGAAGGACTTTGTGTCTTCAAAGGTCTTGGTAAGGAGAACACCTACTTGCTACTATTTTATCATGTTGTTATTTAGTGTAAGATACAAAATAATCTTGGAATCATGACAGAGGTTTTCTTCTCTTCCAAATAAGCACACGAATACTCGCCCAATTACAAATGAATATCTTTTGCAGTCTAACAACATCAGACGGAATGGAAGGCTTGTACACCCAAAATAATAGATTTGTATGACTTTGTCTGACTAGTGGTAGAAGCTATTACTAATTAAGCTTAAGGAGAATTGTCTAGCTTTGGTCCACTAAATCATTAGTGAAAAATACAGGCTTTATCAAGCTCTTTTCACCATTTGACTGTGCCACAGAACTGCAATAAAAATGGAGTGAGTATCTGATGGATAACATCCTCTATTCTATTTGCTTGTTATTATTATTAATCTTTTTACATGCAAATATTACATCATTACCTATTGTAGCACATGTTTATCTTTCAAAATGTGTTATTTCCCAGTGCTCTCTCTGGAATTTGCTGGTTGTATGTTACCACTCTATCACTTTTGTAAGGGAGTACACATAACATTTACAATAAAATCAGGAAGTTTTAAGCAGAAGTTAAGTCTTCAAAAAATTCAGGTCAAAGGCTACAAGCATTTTCAAAATCTTAGTAAAATGGTATTGGGAAAATGCATTTGTGGCTTAATGCAGTTGTATAGAGCCTTATCCTAATCAGTTTGCAAGTTACGGCTAGTATCTCATTAACACTTGCAGGCACTAGAAATAAAATAAACACAGATCTTCCGCTTCCTGGGCATGTGTTAGTATCTGAGTACACAAAAAGTAATAGGCAAACCTGACCAGCACACATCACTAGTGCCATTGTATTCACTTAGACTCTGTTACTTTAAAAATTATTTTGGCAAGTGTCTCCAGGCAGATATATATAATTTCTTCCCAGAAATGAGAATTTAAACATGTAATTCCAAGAACCAGGATTTTGTCTACCCCTTCCCTGTAGAAAATGCTGAAGATAGCCCAAGGCAGTTTGTTGCTGTTTATATGCTGGCTATTTTTGACTCCCATGCCAAGGTGCCTAACTCTCGAGCATTAAGTGGAGAGGATAGCTGCCAGACGCAGAGCCTGGATTCCACTCTGCAGAATGACTGCTTAAAAAATAGTCTTACAATGGTTAACTGCTAGATGACCAGCTCCTTTTTCTGTTGTTGGTTTTGTTTTTATATTCCCTTGAATTATTATTATTTTTTTTTTTTTTTTTTTGAAATGGTGATTCTTTTCTTATTCCACACACAGAAGATACTGTAAAATGACCTGTATTAAAATCCTTTTCTATTGATTCCATGAAAACATGGTAAGGATCCCACTGCATAAGATCAGGGTCCTTATACGCTGTGAAGAAAGTATTCCTAAGCCAACAGTGGATCTGTTAAATAAAGTAATTGCCAATATGATGATGCAAAGGAAATACAAATTGACATAACTTGGTAACACGTAAATATGGTCTGTGACCAACAGGAAGGTTGTGCCCTTCTGTCACAACAGTTGATCAGTTCTCTACAGAACAACATCCAGCTAAAAATGTGTTCCAGCCCACTGATATAATTTCTATAGGCAAAAGGGACTTTGGCATAAGGGACAGAGATGTACAAAATATTTTTGGTATTTATGCTCTGAATGACTTGTCCTGATAGGCTGCAATCAGGCAGAAACAATCCTACCCCAATTATTTTTTTGAAATTATGTGATAAAGACCAGATGTTAAACCAACAGTCTACATGTTTACTTCTTTATTTCACTGAGCATCAGAGGAAATGATGAACCTGAAAAGGCACAAATGTAGTTCAGGGCAAAAAATGTTTCTTCTCTGTGCCATGGCTCAAAGGAACCCTTGAGGAGGTGAAAGCACTTTGGCAAAAACAACAAAGAAAAGTTGTCTGTGATTACTCATTACACTTTACAAGGCTAAGAAACAAGCAATGCACTTTGCTTGTTTCTGTGCTATTGCCTGGGTCAGAGTTGTAGGGTCTTAAATTATACAATGGATTCTGTGTGCCATTTCTGACAGAGGGAGGTACTTATTTTCTCATGACAGGATTAGCTCATGTAGGAAGTGGAAATTTAGTAGGTAAATTTATTAATAGTGTAATTGTGATTACTGATTAATCATTATCTATTCTTACAAAAAGATGCCACCTATTCCACTAACAAAAGCTATTTCTTTTTCTTTTCATGGAAGCTTTAAAGGTGTACAAGAAAGTATTAGTTTTAAAATACTTTTTATAGAAAAAGTAAATTCTTCAATATTGTAAAAAAATATTTTTCTTATAAAAAAATCATTAAGACAAAATGATGTAAAAAAAAAAAATATTTTTCCACAGTTACTTTTTGCGCACTGTTTTCTATTTCCTATAGAGGCAGACACTCTAATATTGAGAAAGATCACATCCTAGATTTCAGAATAATTGTTTAAAGCAGCCTTTACTGTGTTCATCAAAATATTCATTTAAATGATTAAGTTCTCTGAATTTCTGAGTAGTAAGTGCACAGAACTTTGTGTCACTTCCAGGCATAACGTTGCTTCTGCTGGAATTCCAGATAGTGGCCGTCTGCTGAAACATGAGTTCAGCTACCAAATATAGATGAGTGGGTTAAGAATTACATAGCCACATAGGACAGATGTAACACACAAGCCAGTCTTCTCAATGCTTACTGGGGACCAAGAGATCTTTGGAGAATAACTGAAGCCTGCTCAGACAAAGAAGGGGAAAAACAACATTACCTGCTACTAATTATACCTGAGACTCAACATATTATCCTGTCCATTATAAGGTCTGTTTTATATTTTATGCCAAATCTAATTTATTGTAATTCAGGGAGTAAACGTGTGGGGTGCCCAGAAGTTTAATATGTACTTTTTCCTTAAATATATATATATATATAATTAAAAAAATCTTATTTGATACATTTCTTTTATAATATTACTCTGTTGAACAGATTGGCTTTGGGCTGCATGTTTTTAAGGTAATTATTTTTCATTACACAGTATCCCTAAATTCAGGATGCTTGTATTTGTCTTGAAGTGAGACCTTTGCTTTTCTGTTTTCCTCTGTTTTGTTATTTATCTCTTGAATATCTTAATTTGATAAATCCTTCAAATGTTTTCTGAGATGGTTATAATCTAGTATGCTTTGAGTCGGCTATTTACCATATTGCTTCTTACAGCATTGACATTATTTTGTGAAAAACTGTTTAAACGGCATGATATTAAAATGTGGGTTTACTTGTGAGCAATTTTAAAATATAGAGCAGATAGGTGTACTTAAATAGTTCACATTTAATAATTCTGCAGGTAGAGTTAAGCAGTCTGATCTGCATGCAACACTGTATTTTATGTTTGTTTATGTCTTTAAATGATATAGTATATGGCTTCACACATTACCTAATGAGTAATGATGATGAAAACAGTTATAAATATTCTGTAGTGTAACTTGGAGAAGATAGAAATAGCATTAGGTATTTCTAATCATCATCTTATATGCAACTTGATAGGGTTCATGATATCACCTCCAGTTTGCTGCAATTACAAGTCACTCTAAAAGAATAGAAGGTTTATATATTATAACTTGAATGACAAAAAATGTTTATACTGGAAGTCTTCATTCACTTATCTGAAGCAATACATTTAGATCTATTTTTGGCACCTCACGGAAACCACTAACCAGCACTGGAAATTGTCAATAATTAGCATGTTTAAATTCATTAAGTTTATCTAACTACTCAGCTATAGATTGTTTTACCTGAATTTGAACATCGAGCAATGGACATTGTGATAGCCAGTAGGTTTTTCTAACAAATGAAAAGACAGAGTAAAGCTGAGTATTTGGAAATACTACATATTCATTTCAACCATTGTGTCAGAGTAGGTAGTAACAGGTGAAATTTTCCATTGGCCTGTAACCCATGGAAACAACAGAGTAAATTGGGTCTGGAAGTCTGAGAAGTTTAATCTGAATACACAATGTATCACTTTGAGTTGGAAGCATGCCAGGAAGCAGTGCAAATTGGATTTAAATAAAGATATCATTTAAGCAGAGATATTCACAATAACAAATTATCCAAAAAGAAAACTGGTATATTTGTTCATTTCAATGCAGTGTTTTAAAATCTAAGGTCTCCAGATTTAACCCTTTGTTTGCAGGCATCCATTAAGCTAATGTCAGAACAGCTGAGCCTCTAGACCAACTGTGTTCTTGGCTTCTGAGATTCATTCTTTCAAGCTGCTGTATGGTAATCAAGTGTACTGTATATCCTTTTTTAGATTATGTTAACAATGGATTGGCATGGTTGCTAAACTTCTTGCCCTGTGAACACAGATAAAAAGGAAGAAAGATGTAATACCATCAAAGAAGACACCATCAAAGACACCACCTGTCAACGTATTCTATAATAACACATTTCAAATCCTAAAACACTTTGGCTTGCTTGTACTTCTCTTTTATGCATTGACTTGTAATCTGTTGGCAAGACAAGCAGATATATCAAGAGATGCATATGCCAGGCCAAGAATTCCAATAATCTATCAGTCAGTTAACGAATACATGCCGGGTAAGCCCCAGGGAAGTGACTAAATGTTATCGGAGCTTGCACAAGCTGATGTAAAATATATCTGAGTGCATTTCATGAGTGCCAAGCCACCTGTATTTTGCTGAAGAAATGCTTTAGAGCATTTATAAGGAAAAAATGTTTTTATGAAAATCTTGTGTAGAATTAATATCACCTAAATCATCATCAGAAGAGAATTGTCAAGGACAATTAAAAATATTGATGTTTGACTGAACTAAGTAGATTGCAATAGAAGCAGTTACTTTTAAGATCAGATCATCCACACCCTGGTGACCAATATGACACACAAATCTCAAGAAGTGGGGTTTCACACAAACCTTTGCCTTGGGAGAACGGAGTTTTCTCTTCTGTCTCATTTCTGCTGGCTTTACAGGAGCAGGCAACGCTCATTTTCATCCTGACATTATGTGAAAGACTGAAGATACTTCTGCACTTCATGAAACTAGTGCAGAGTATACATTATATGCTCATGCATGGCAGGATGATATATGGGTTGTGAAATGCTTCCTCTGTGTTGTGCTCCTAGCATGTGGTAGTTCAATATCCCATTTAAGTGTTTAGGAAAGGGGAACTATATTTTAATAAAATCTAGCACATTTAAAAACAACAATACAAGAACAATAGTATTAAAAACATTGCCAATATTAATAAAAAATGATAAGTTGGAAATTCTGATCCAAACATCCTGAGCACTTGTATATGTGTACACTCCTATAGTGGTTTCAACTAGAATAGTGTTTTCTCTCAGAATTTGATGGATAGCAATGCCCCGTGAGGGAGAAAATAATAACAAAATGGAAATTATCATAACTAAACACAGAATAAGTATAATAGAATTGCTGTGACAGAATAAATTGCTCATACTGATCCAGCAGAACTGAGCTTGTGCTAATGTACAGAGGAAGGATGCCTATAGAGTCCTGAAGAAAGATGAATGAGGAAAAAAGAAACAACTCCTAAGAGCTCTTATTTCTACCTAGAAAATTTGTAGCTCTGCCTAGTTTGGAATTTTGAATACCAAATCAAGGTTTACATCAAGTATTACGCGCACAACTGGGTTTCCACTCTTTTCACAATTTTGTGTCTAGTTTATGGTCTCTAGAATATAGCAGCCTTCTTTTTACTGACAATATCTGTTGTTCTGCTTTTTTGTTTTGTCAAATAACTGTGTTTGTGTCTTCCAGCATGCAAGACAGAAGCTGTGGCCAGTCATTGCCTCCTTCTTTAATGCAGAAGGAGACCTACTGTGCAGAGAGGGGCATCAGTAAGGGATATCCTAAAAATGCATCAGAAGCTTCATCATGCCATGACTTTTTCTGTGATTCCCTATCTGGCATACAGAATGGAGAATTTTCAAATGAACTTTCTGCCTTCCTTACCCAGGAGGAGATTTGTAAGAGCCTTGACATAGCTCGGGAATCAATTGCCAATTCCATGAAGGAGGATCAGAAAATAGCACCAGAGTTCACTCATTTCAATACTTCCATTTCTGGTGCTTTAGAGCATTCTTCTTTTCAGGATACCAAACTGCATGAGCAAGGTGCTTTACAGGGGTCTCAAGCAAGCTGTCTGACTTCATCTTCAGCAAGTCACATTCCTCCAGTGAATCAAAAAGAACAATTCACCTCACCTAAAATGGCAAGTAGTTTTGTCACAGTCTCCAGGAAGCAAGAAAGCACCTCACCCTTGCTAGCTGCTAGTCCCAGCTTTATTAGAAACCTGAGACATTCGGAAAAACGTGCTTCAGGTGTGCCCACCACAAAGTCTGAATCAACATCCCAGGGAGAAGTTCCTTTCAGGAACAAGTTGTGTGACAAAGCTGCCACATTCATTGAGGAACTGTCGTCTATATTTAGAGAGGCAGCAAAGACAAGGGGCCGAAGTCCTGATGGGGACTCTTCTCCAGACAGTGGATACCTGTCACCAAAAAAGAAACAATCAACTCTAAGTACCTCAAGGAACAAAGACTTCAACAAACCACATCAAGAAACTGAGCCTGGGCCAAAATTATCTGGGGTTGATCTCAATGGAGAGCCCTGTTCTGAAAAGGAGAGCATCACACAGAGTGAAATGGTTCTTTGCCACCCTTTCATCAACACGGAAGACAATCAGTCTTCACCACCTCAGTTCACTCAAAAGCTCCGGAGTCAGGAAGTTGCTGAAGGAAACAAAGTGCTACTGGAGTGTAGAGTTGCTGGCAATCCAGTCCCTGATGTCAGGTAAGTATATGCCTTTAGCAAAGTTTCTGTATATCATCTTCTAAATGCAGAAGATACCTGAGAAAAAGTATCATCAGACTTGCTTGGAAGTAATTAGTAACATAAGAACAGCATTCAGTTCATAAGCATCTGAAATAATAGATTCAGACCTCTTTAGATCTCTAGAGTGTTTCATCACTTGGGAAATAAGGTTCTACTTGATTCAAGAGTCGCATGGCAAAGTTAGAAACCAAAGTGGCTCTAACAGCATTCTTTGTGACTTAATTCCTTAATGTAAGTGAAAGAATTCACAATTTTCCCCTGAAGAGAATGCATCAATCTTGGAGATACATTTCTATTATCAAGTAATTAGAATGGTTATAAGCTTCATACCAATAGAATTTGGAGTCTTTAATATGAGAAAAACTGAAATTTGCTAAATCTAGCCAACTATCATTTTTTTTGTGAGGCATTTCCAGAAGGTGTTAAAATGGTCCCCATTTCAAAATTCCTTTTGATACTTTGTAGTGAAGTTTATCTGCTCATGGTTCTATTTGATAAGAAAACTCAAAAATAATTGGTACATTCCTTTTATTATTATTTTTACGTTCTTCGTTAACTTGTGTTTATAACAGTTCGAAAAAACTATCTTTGCAGTAGCAGTGAGGGCTTAAGTAACTCATAATGCTTCCCATTGTCTTGCTTTCCTCCTAAAGCTGATAGAAATTAACTTTAAAACCATCACTGTGCGGTATGTATCTGTCACTTTACAGCTCTAATGCTAAATTCGATTGCTTAACACAGGTAGATTATATGTCTAGTTTAATAGTCTGTCATGACATATTTTGATTTAAAATCATATGAGCATCTGATAGTCCCTTTGATAGAAAGGGAAAGTTGTTTAGAAAAAATCTAGTTAGGATGGGAGAGAATTTGTAGTTCCTCATTCAGAACTTTTTGTAAGGTTCTTTAGTTATATCTGAATACAATTATTCAAAAGTTTTCAACATTACCTTAAAAGAACCTAGCAATCACCTTCCTGTAATACTTGTTCTGCTTTAAATTCCTACATACCATTTGCTGAGTTGTCTTTCAACACTTTGAAATTAATAACATTTTGTACTAAGTTACCCCACGTTGCCTGAAAATACAGTCAGATGCACTGGCCCCGCAGCTTTGCAAGCTTAGGAATTTGTATCCATCACTGACAGTATCTTCATGCATACCATAATTGAACTTCTCCTTTGAAATCTGCTTTTTAAGATCTGTACCTTTCGGTGCAGGTTTGCAGAAGGAATTAACAGTTATCATTTTGTTTTTTGTCAACAAGATTTTAAAAGTATGGATTTGAAAAATCATGCTTATATATGCCTTCATTCCAAGGTAATAGAGGTGAAGAGCTATTTCTGTAGAAAATACCTTTGAAGACTCCTTTGACTACTGAAATCAACAACCTTTCTTTTATCTGAGTCTGCAGGCGAAATGTGTCCATAACAAACTACATACTGCTAAACTGAACTTTTCACAGTCAAAAGATTACTTACATGTCACCAAGTGCTTTTCATTCTTATTGTCTACAAAGTGGAAGAAGTCGTACGTCAGCACTTTGGTTATGTTCTTAAGCGAAAATCTTAGATCATCCTACAGTCTGAAGTCAATTTATCTAAACAAAGCAAAACTGTTCTTCTAAGTACCCTAAACAAAATAATGAGCCTTGCAAACAGATCAGGAAATTCTTTAAAAAAATGTAATTCCCATCAAGCAATGCTATAGACATGTTGTCTTCCAAATAGTTGTTCAGTATTTTAGTTCTGCTGAGGTTGCAAAAGACTTCCAGATAGATGTTTATTCACCCTCAAACTGCCATGGGGAACTGCAGAAACAGCACAATTAAGAAAGGCAGGGGATCCTCCCTCTTGTGTTTTTTCCTAGATACTTCTTTCCACCTCATGAAGACTTCGCAGCCTACCAGTGGTACTGCAATACACCTTAGAGTAACAAGACTTGTTAGCTTCCAGGGATTCTTTTCTTACTGCTGGATTAGATAATGTACTCTTACTAATATTTTTGAGTTGTAGAGTAATAGCAATGGACAGAGGTACGACCTCTAAGGAGTAAAATAATACATTTTCACCCTAATTTACCTGTGTATGCACTTGGTATTTACCCCAACCAAGTCATCCTAGATTATGTCTGCAGTCACTGGACAGAAACATAAGAATTACTTCACCATTTGCTACACTGGCAGTAGAAAGAAGGCAAATAAGTCTGAACGCTTTGTTATAAGCTGGTTATATAATAGATGAGGCAAGTCCCACACATCCTCACTTCTCAGTGCTAACAGAAGGCACAGAGAAAAAGCTTTTTGGCCACCTCTTACCCACAGGTAAAGCTAAGAGAAGAAAAACAACTGATTTTTTTGTACTTGCAGGTGATATTTCACCTTGATATATATTTGCATAGAAAGAGCTTAGTTCTTTTCCAGTATTTTAGTTGGAAAAACATCCACACTTCCATAACTTGAACAGCAAGCTTATAACATTTCTCAGTATGAAAGTGAGTGCAAGTTTTAGATATTAGTTATCAAATCATTAATTAGACTGCTTAAGTCCCATGAGTTGAGACAGTGCTTTTTGACTAGGAAAACACTGTTTCTGTTCACTTGGATGTTAGCACCATGTTTCTGTTATGCTTTACTAGATACATCAGCCTTAGGGAGTTATGAACTGTATTTTGTGAGGTGAAAATGATCATAGAATGGGCTACAAATAAGCATGGAGGATCTTTACAAGTTACAAAGCTGCAAAGCAAATCCGCTAGACAGAGTCAACAGGCATTTATTTTAATAAGACAGCAAAAAAAGTTCTGTTGCCATTCAAATCTTGTACTCTATTTCCTGTAATTGATACAAAAGCCATTCTGTTGAGAAATGATTACGAGCTGTTGATTTCTTTTATGAAATACAGACAGCAGAGTTTATGCCAGTTTGACAGCAACAGTGAAGCTGCAGTTTTGTAAAAGCAATGACGCTATTGCAGTGTTTCAGTATCTCATTGTCTTTGTGTTATCTGTGAGTCTTCTGTGGTATGACTACAGAACAGAACTAAAGTAGGTAGTTGTGTGTAAGCTCCGGCCCTTACTTACATAAGTATTTTTCCAGTATTTTTACATTTGTTCCAAAGACCAAATATCAAGATAGTGACAAGAAATCTAGGAAAAAAGGGGTTATTCTTTGTTTTTTCATGGGAACCCTTCTTTTCTGAAGGATTCTTGAAGAATCATTAATTGAGAAGGGTAGAATAAATGTTTGAGAAGAATAAGTCATGGAAAACACTACCAAGATCATTGAATCAAAGAATGGTTTGAGTTGGAAGGGAATCAAAGATGATGCAGATTCAGCACTCCTCTGCCATGTGCACAAATCAGGCTTCCCAGGGTCCCATCCAACCTGGCCTTGAATACTTCTAGGCATGGGGCATTACACACATTCTCTGGGCAACCTGTTCCAGTGCATCAGCACCCTCTTAGTGAAGAATGCCCTATTTATAACTAATCTAGATTTACCTTTCCTAAGTTTAAAGCCATCATCCCTTGTCCTATCAGACCCTGATAAAGAGCCTCTCCCCATCTTCCCTGTAGGTATCCTTTAAGTACTGGAAATACACACTGAGGTCTTCCCTGAGATTTCTCCAGACTGAGCAAGGTCAGCTCTCAGCCTGTCTTCACAGGAGAGGTAGTTCAGTCCCCTGATCATCTTCTTAGCCTCCTCTAGACCTGTTCCACCAGGTCCATGTCCTTTTGCTGGGGGCACCAGAGCTTACAGTGAAGTAGAGGGGGAGAATCCTCTCCTTCTCTTGCGGGTCATGCTGCTTTTGATGCAGCTTACTGAGCTGCAAGCACACACTGCTGATGTATACAAATAGCAGTACATGGTTTTTAAATCAAGAATATTTTAAAGTAATCTCATCAGTATCAATATGTGAAAGTCCTGGCTTGTTTCCCTTTCTGTAAACAATAATTTTCGTTCATAGCCTGCAGATATCATCATTGCTGACTTGAAACAAATACAATTAATTCCAGATTCTCAGTTTGTTACAAAGCTTCTTGGCAGTTCGTTTATACTTTAATGTTATTATATTCAATAAATATTAATAGTTCAATAATTAACAATTATCTTACAAATCTGCAAACAGACTTAAAAACGGTGTATTTACTGCCAAAAAGGGAGAATTGCTTTTCAAACTTGCCACTAAAAATACATTTTCCTCGAGTCTTAATTTCGTCGTGCTTCTTAAAGAATGAAATGCTGCAACCGAGTAAAGCTGCCCTGAGGATTCACGGTTCTGTCAATAAAATTCCGCACCTTGACCTTGCAATCACGCTCGCTCGGCTGAAGAGGTCGCTGTCACAGCACGGCCAGGCTTCTTACGGCCCGCATCGCTTTTAAGGGCGGAGCAGCGCGAGGGGGCAGCGCAGAGCTCGTAATTCAATGCGTACGTAAGAGCCCTCGGCGAAGGGGAAGATTCACCCAGTGGTCAAGATGCCGTGCTAAGCGCGCAGGGGCAGGGCAAATACTTGCGTGTAGCTTGGGTCAGATTAAGTCCTATCTCTAAATCTTGGGGGAAAGGAGGGGGTTCTTTCCTATAAAAGTTCGGAAAACACAGAAACAAACTTCGTGTTGTTTTAGATTCTAGATTATAATTAAATTGCGATATAAAAATACTAGGAACTTACAAACAGATACACAATATCACACATGCTAGCCATTTCCCCTCATTCCACAGCTGAAATAATTTTATGGAGCGCCCTGAATGTCTGCTAAAGAGCCGATGTTGCCGTGGAATAGAAAAGCCTATTTAAAACCGCTGAGGTGTTGCAGAATGCGTGAATAGTGCTTGCTGTTTGTGCTACTTACAGAAACCTCTCTCTAAATTTGGTGTTGATATCATATACAAAAACAGTCAAGCAAGCATGAGTGAGGCAATATTGACTGATTTTTATCTCATGTTTCAGTAATGAAAAAAACCCTATCTTTCTGCAGTACTGTACTGAGCCATTCCATTAGGCTAAATTCCTGATCTGTAATGCCTTTCAAAAAGTATTTGGAATGCAATCAGATGAATTGGAAAGATTTAAATATCTGCAGTTTTCCTATGAAACTGTTCAGTGGGAAAACAAACAAACAAACAAAACCCTATGGATAAAAGATAGTAACTTCTTTTAAGGAAAGCTGCTGGATAGATAGAAGGCAGACATGGATATTAATTTTCTTTCCAAAAAAGAAAAGATGTTGAACAAGCTGAACAATTCTGTTTTGTGAGTCATAATAGCAGATGTAAAACTTGCTGAACCGGAGATGCAGATGCATGTGAGCCATTGTCTGTACACTTGAACATTGCTATAAATTCTGCAGAAACCAGGCTTCAGTTCTTGTTATAAATCTTTCCAGAAAAGCTAGTTTTGATAACATAGCCACTACAAATAATGCTTTTAGAATCCTTTCTCTGGGAAGGAAATAACCATGAACTATAGTAAGGCCATGGTGAAATAACAGTTTGCTTAATGGTGACCAGGCAAGCACTGACTAAATGGTTATTTCTCCCAGCATCAAAGAAATTGTCCAACAGAATATTCAGTTATTCAGTCTGAATCAAGCACTGGTGGCCATTGGTAACCTACAGCAGAGCAAAAAGGCCTTCAAAACAAACTAGTCATTTACTACTAAACGTTCAGTCTGCTATTGTTACTCTGCTTTTTGTTTGTTTGTTTGTTTTTTTCCAGCCCCCATACTATTTATAAATGTCTCATCTCTTTTCCTAATTTTTTGAGGGTGCTGAAATTTCCAAAGTTCTCAACCTATCCGAATTTGAGCTACAATCCTGCCTTAAACTGCTACCCTTTTTATAAGGCCAAGTATGTAGAATCTTATAGTAAGCAAATAGCCATCAAATACAGTATAGTGACCATTTTTACGTTAGATGATTTGACCAGAAAGGCCTCTTAAATTTTGAGTTCCTTGGACATTCATAGCTGTATCAAATAGAAAGAAAAAACTATCTTACCTCTAAACATCATGAAAGATATCTAATGAAGTGTCTTATCTCTACATATCATGTCTTGAGGGACAAAACTTGATCAAAGTAACTTCATTCTACAGGAGCACATAAATTAAACTATAATACTATATATATGTATATATATATACATATATATAATTAGATATTTAACAATAGATTTAGTCACTGGTCAGAACAATTTTAACACTGCCGTATAATCCAGATTCTGATGAAAGACCTTGCAAAGTACTGAGTAGTTTGACAAATTGTAGGAAACCTAAAGAAATTCTGAAGCCAAGAAAGCTTGACAGTGAGGAAATAAATTACTGATGTACTTGTCACAGACTGATTGAAAGCACTGATCTGTGAAAACTAAAACTAAATTTGGAGGTTGAGTAGAATAGAGGTGGGAATGCACTCATGCTTTAGGAGGGGACTATTTTCTTCTTTACTGAAATGTGAAGAGCAGAGAGGCTTTTCATAAAGAGAAGTGTTTCCATTTAATGCTTTTGGTAACATTACCTATCAAAGTTCAACTGGTACGTGGTACTATTCCAAATCCTATTTAAATCATTATGCTTAATATACTTTGACATGTTTGCTCATTTGCCTTAAGGCAATACCTTAAGATACTTAAGGTTAATTTCAGCAGATTATTAACACTATTTGAACAGGACATACTTTTGTAAGATACAGTTTATTTCTTTATAAATATAAATTGAGTAAATACAATTATTACTTTGAAATGTAATGCTTTAAAAATTCTTTCATAATGCAAAACTTTAATCATATCTGAAACATGCTTGGTAAATGCATTCTTGACAATGTGAAAGCTAACTTTAGAGACTTTGATGATGGCATCAAGCAAACAAAACTTTTCTGCAAACATCACTGATGAATGGGAGTATTAGAGTTCATTCAATTAGGACTGACAGGACCTTGGAGAAGATGGAAAATGCTATTGGCTTTTCAAATATAATGGACAAAGCATAGAAGAAACTCTTAAGCAGCAGTAAAAAATTAGATTGTTTTATTAATTCTTGAACACATCTATTTGATGTACTGAAGCACTGCCTTTTGAAGTACTTACTATGGAGCAAGCACCAAGAACGTTATTTTCCTTAAGTTATACACTACAGTTACTGCAAAACTATTCAGTGTAGAGGAGTACAGACCTCAAGAATAGTAGTGTGAACCTGAATACATTAGACTTCCTATGGGAAAGGGAAATAAGTTAAAAGAGCCTGGGAATCTGATGTAATTACCAGGTAGGATCATTCAAAATACTACTCTTTTCTTCCCCACAGCAACCTACAGGTGAAAGCAAGTAGAGGATTAACATCTTTGTTTGACAAGTCCATCATGAAGATGTTTCATTTAGTCTAACACTAATGTGAATCTTCAAATAAGTGATTTTATTGTTCCATCATATTAATAATATATTGCAGTGCATATATGCATTAATCTCATTGAAAAGATAACTTTTTGTATTTAAGTGGAATTTCAATGCTTTATAAAATGCTAGCATAATGTATGAGCCACTTCAGCTTATCTCTTCTTATTTCATAAGGATGTGCTTTTCACATGGCCAAGGGAAAAGTAGTAGGCATATAGTTAATCTTTTGTTTATGCTGCAACTGACTGGTAACCTGGCTAACTGAATTCTTCTAATATTACAAGAGATTTGGCCCAGAAGTAGATCACTGCTTATGGGAAGACCACTTAAGTGTTCACCCTGTGAGTAGCTGAGGTTAGATAGATGTAACTGTACAAGTCTGAGCTGAGGGTTTCATACTTCTATAAAGTTGTCTTGACAAATCTAAATTGATAACGAGCCCCATAGAAGACTGCTTAACATTTGGACTCAATCTGACATCCTTCGCAGTTTGGTCTTCTACTATCTTTCTCCCCCCCCCCCCCCCGTGAGAAGAAAACACTTTTATACACAGGATGAAGAGAGGTTCTGGTTTTATTAGTTGGTTTTGGGATTTGTTTCGCTTTGTGTTTGGTTGCGGTGTGTTTTTTTTTTAAGATAGAACTGTTTACACTAACTCACTGCTGTAGTTACATATTCTACATGCCTGATGTTGAATTGTAAATGCCTTTATGAGTTGGCCTACAGGTAACTTCTCGTAATACCATACTTAAGCCCAAAGATCAAGTGGAAACATGGATCTCATAATGACTATAATCCACATTTAAAGACTTGAATTTGAACTGAGTTGGCTTAAATAACTTGATTGGGTTTTTCTGTTTGTTTTTGCCTAGGGAGCAAGAAGAAAATGAACATGTAGACTTGCTTATTTTTAAGTGAGAAGTAAGTTGCTTATTTTCAATTTAAGCATCTTATGGAAGAAAAAAAGTAATGCAAAACACAGTTTTAGTTATTTAAGTCAATTTTTGTAAATTTTAAGGTGTTAGAGAAGTGAACTTTTCTTATTGACTGTGATAGGCAGGTTATAAAAATATGCTGGACTACAGTTCTTCTAGGATCAGATATCCTGTCCCCGTTTCATAGAATGTAAAGGTTTAAAATTTTTCTGATCCATTCCACTTTCCCTGGAAGTGTGTTCCTTTTCTAATACTGAATGTAAATTTTAGCTGAACCAATAAGTTTAGAAGTCAATAGACACAAAATCATGTAGATAACTAAATTAACAACTGCAATATAAGTTTTGTTTTTCTTACTTTAAATATATAAAATCAATTTTTTCTCTTAGATACTTTTATTGGCAAAATTGTTTCTTAAGGGAATATAACTGGAATTATTCAGATTTTTCTACTTTTTAAACCATCAAGACTTACTTTAAGGTAACTGACATGCCTACATATCAAGTAGCTCCATCATGTCCTGTTGCTATTACTACTGCTATCAGCTACCTCTCATTCTTCTTGCCTCTGAACCCCTCTCTAGTTCTCCTTCAGATTTTATCCAATCATTTTATGCTATTCTTATACTTTGGCAACCAGAACTACCCACAGTGCTCAAGGTAGGGCTGCACAGTGCAGAGCAGAGTGGGGCAACCCATTCTCTGGCTGGCAGTGCTGGGTTTGATAGCCCTTTTTTGTTGTCAGGACTCACACTGCTGATTTAGAGAGAGCTTGAGTTATAAATAAGAAGCAGTAAAATATAATCCAAACTGGAATGCTGAATTTAATTTTTTACATATTTCCCATACACTGCATACAGCATAAGCACATTACAGTCTTTATCAACTAATATCAAGATTGACAAGATCTAAAGTCTTAAATTTATTATCCTCTAGGACAACAAAGATTTAATGCTAAGTTTATGATTTGCTTGAGATGTTGGTACAGTCTTGTTTTTGTAGTGAAAAGTAAGGGAAAACGCCTGTGGCAACACAAAGGAAGATGTTACTTTTCTTTAATTTTTTTATTTTTTTTACTCTGCCTCTTTTTCCAAAGCAGCGTTGCCACTACTGATGGCTTTCAAATTTAACTATGGAAGGTCAGAACAAGGGAAGACTTGATTCTGTCTGAACTTCCTCAGGCTTGCCATTTGGCTAGAAGGAATCTATAAAAGCTTATTTTCCACGAATCCCCCGAGATGTAATTTAGGTTGACTTCACCTACAAAGAAAGTAGGTGGGGACAGTGATTTGGAGCTCGCTGAGGAATTGTTATAGTTGCCAAGAACTGCAATTCTGGAACATGCTACTGACTGCAAAGTCGGTGGATGGTGATTCAGAGTTTTAGACTAGTATCTCTCTTCAATTCTCAGAGGATATCTAAATCACTGATTAAAGCACCCCTCCAACAAAATTTTTAATAACAAAAATACAGCCTAAATACGATTAAGATAATCTCTTGTGGGATAGAGGAAACACCACTCTTGCTATAGTCTGGGTAAGTGACAACATGAAAATTGGATGCATATGAGTTTATGTAGTCTAACATTACAACAAAAGCTTCTCTAAAACACAAGAGTGGCACAAGACCCATGGCAAATACCTGTATAAACTGATGTAGAAATTGACTTTGAATTAAGACCTTTTCTAATTTAATGATTATGCAGGCTCTCTGCATTGCTCCTCATAGCTTTGGTTCTCAGAATGACTATTCTTCAAGTGATGTGAAGACAGAAATTATATATTTTGGGTTGATAAAGAAAATGCAATACTAAAGTTTCCATGGCTGGAGGGTGTTGTGTGAATAATCTTTAACATAATGCAGCAACAATTCTAAGCATACTCTCTTACCTCACCTGCTTATTTGGAAGATGGCTGTAGTACCTCAGCCTTCAGCATAAGGTTGGACTGCCCTTTCAACCACAATGTGAGTTCAGTAAATATTGCTCCAATTAACCACGCAACCTACTCTGCTGATTTCAGCGTAATACTGGGTCTCTCCTGAGGCCCTTTGCCAAAGGCTCCCAGTGGGACCTTTCTCTCCAGCAGCAGTGTCGAGAATGTTCTTTACATCCTGTCCCATCTGCACTGGCTCCAGGGCCACAGCATGGGCTATCTCCTGTTTAATCTGT
This sequence comes from Excalfactoria chinensis, assembly GCF_039878825.1. Lineage (NCBI taxonomy): Eukaryota > Metazoa > Chordata > Aves > Galliformes > Phasianidae > Excalfactoria > Excalfactoria chinensis. The sequence continues at coordinate 63,078,063 of NC_092828.1, read as the reverse complement.
TCAAAAGCTGGCTGCTGCTCATGGCCCCATGTAAAATCATTCTTCTCCCACATCACCTGATAAAGGGAGCTTACAACAAACCTATAGTTTGGAACATACATTCTCCAAAAGCTTACTACACCCCAAAAAGATTGTGTTTCTTACTTGTGGGTGGAGACATGACAATAATTTTATTGATCAAGTCCACTGGGATGTGATGACGTCCATCTTGCCACTTTATACCTAGGAACTAAATTTCCTGTGCACATCCTTTCACTTTACTTAATAGCAAAACTAGCTCACAGAAGAATCTGGATTATTCTCTCTCCTTTCTCAAAATCTTCCTCTGCTCTATGGCCCCACAAATCAATGTCATCAATGTACTGCAGGTGATTGGAGCACCACTCTCTTCCAGTGCTGTTTGGATCAACCCATGGCAAATAGTTGGGCTGTGTTTCCACCCCTGAGGCAAATGGTTCTAAGTATACTGAACACCCCTCCAAGTGAAAGCAAACTGTGGCCTACGTTCTGTGGCCAAAGGAATGAAGAAAAAGGTACTAACAGGGTCAGTTTTGGCACATCATTTGGCTGTTTTTGACTCCAGTTCATACTGGAGTTCTAACGCGTCCAGCACAGCAGCACTCAGTGGGGTTATGACTTCATTCAGGCCACAGCAGTCTACTGTCAGCCTCCATTCTCCACTGACTTTATGCACTGGCCATATGGGGCAGTTAAAAAGTGAGTTTTATTTCTCACTCCCTGGCTCTCTAGTTGACAAATCAGCTTATGAATGGAAAGCAAGGAATCCCTGTTTGTGCAGCACTGCCATCTGTGCACCGTTTTTGAAGCAGTCGGTACCTGTTGCTCTTCCCCTTGTAGCAATCCCACAACAGAGAAATCTTTTGACAGGCCAGGAAAAACAGACAGCTGCTTAACATCTTCTGTATCTACAGCAACTATTCTGAAGGCTCAATGATATCCCTTTAGATCCTTAAAATACCCCCTTCTGAGGTAATTGTATACATGGAGCCCCTGGACTAGTCACAATAAGTTGCTTTTGCCTGTCTTTACCAGAGAGCCTTATTTTGGCCTCCAACACAGTCCACTCTTGGGAACCCTCTGTCACTCCAGAAATATAAACTGATTTTGTCAAGTAGTGCCTGAAGGGCACTAGAGTACACTGCACTCTAGTGTCTACCAGAGACTCGTACTTCTGTGGTTCTGATGTGCCAGGCCATCAAATCCACACAGCCCAATACATGCTATTATCCCTTTCCCCATTTTCTCTTCTACTATAGCTAGTTACCTGGGAGAAGAGGCTGAACCCCACCTCACCACAGCCTCCTTTCAGGTAGTCACAGAGAGTGATAAAGCAAAAAAAGACATGGTGGACTAGATGTAGGAGAATTCCTCACTGAAATTCTATTACAGCCTGTTTACCCATTTTTAAGAGACAAACTGGAAGCAAAAACTAGGCCACTGTGGAAATAAATAGACTGTTGCTGTTTGCTGCCTTAAGAACCACATGGAGTATTCCTAAGGTGCACAGATAAGAATGTCATACCTGACTTGCCATAATTCAAATTGAAATATCCCCTTTCAATATTTACTGAAATTTGCATAGCAGTTGCTGGTAGTTCTGTAGCTGTACTTTTGATGGCATATCTTGTTTTCCCATGAAATGTACTGCAACAGCTTCCTTCACTGAGAAGTGTCAGTGGTGAAATAAGCAACCTGTGATGTCCTGCAAGGGCTCTCCTGCTTTCTTGACACACCTAATAAAGCTTCTTGGAACACAGGGGTCTGACAGAGAGAGACATGAGGAAACATCAACTCTGTACATGAATCTTCCCATATACAGAATGAAAGAATCACTCAGGTGGGAAAAGACCTTAAAGATTATCAAGTCCAACCACAGCCTAACCATACTGCCTTAACTCTAACAATCTGTCACTAAATCATGTCCCTGAGCACCACATCCAAACAGTTTTTAAATACATCCAGGGATGGTGACTGTATGGAAAATTGGTAATCGCAGCCTGAACCTCTGATTAATCAGCTGAGGCAAGTGATGGGTCAGCTGTAGGAGCACAGGTGAGAGTAATTTAGCTGTGCTCCCGAGGGGTGGAGCTTAAAGGGTGGCTCCTTTAGACCTCATTTAAAGGCTGACCACCACTAAGGCAGCATCCCTTGGAGACTGCTTTTTGGTGGAGATTGCCTTAGTGTTTCCCAGCAGACTGAAGGCTTCCATATGGGTGAGTATTTTCCTGTAAATAGTCTCTTGGATGTTTACTACTATCTCTATGTTACTGTCACTGTACAATAACCTTTTGGATATTTACTGCCACCTTTATGTAATTGTCACTGTACAGTGACTTAACCACCTCCTTGGAGAGCCTATTCCAGTGCTTAACAACCTTTTATGTAAAAAGGTCTTCCTGATAATCTAGCCCAAACTTACCCTGGCACAACCTAAGGCCCTTTTCCCTCATTCTGTCACCAGTGAAAAGAGACCAACCGCACTCTTGCTGTAAGCACATTTCAGGTATTGAAAGAGAGCTATAAGGTCTTCCCTCAGCTTCTTCTTTCCCAGACTAACCAGCCCCAGTTCCTTCAGTTGCTCCTTGTAGGACATATTCTTCAAGCCCTTCACAAGCTTTGCTGCCCTTCTTTGGACCTGCTTCAGCACCTCCATGTCCCTTCTGTACTGAGGTACCCAAAACTAAACACAGTACTCGAGGTGGGGCCTCATCAGTTCTGAATACAGGGGCAGGATCACTTCCCTGGTCCTGCTCACCACACCATTCCTGATACAAGCCAGGATGCTATTGGCCTTCTTGGCTGCCTGGGCATGCTGGTGGCTCATATTTGGCCAACTGTCCATCAGAAAACCAAGGTTCCTTTCTGTCAGGAAATGATAGAAAGCCAAGACATTCTGTAAATTAACGGCACAAAAAAAACTACAGTACATGCAACCATACCATTTATATGTGGAATAAAAGAATTGTATAGCCACTACTTGGAAGCATTAAAGATGCCTTAGTTACTGCTTTTTTCCCCCCCAGTTCAATCTGTTTTTGGCAGTTCTTTAAGGATCCCCACTGTTGTAGACAAATTTTCTTATCTTCTGCTCAGAAGTGATGGAACTGAGGTGCAGAGCTTCGCAAAAGCAGGTTTAGAAGGAATACCACGATCTGACTGCCAACCACAAGCTTGTAATCTTTACTTATTTATGTTAATTAAGCTAGAGGTAAAACACTATAGGGAAGATGTGATGGCAATCCCACACAATAGAAGACATGAAGTTCCCAGTGATTTATTTTAAACTCCTTATCTGTTTTACAAATGGGCAAATCTTTTTAAAAAATTAATAATTCACTTAAAAAAATATTCAAGCAGTGACTTGTTTTGTGGAAGAACACTCAGCTCTACTATCCTCTTCCCTTTCCATAAATCCTGTACAGGAATAGAAATTTCTTTTTATAGAAGAGCAAGTATCTTATTGAGAAATCATGTAACTTTATCACTTCACGCCTTATATTTGTCTACCAGGAGCTTATCGTCTCTTCTTTCCTATCTTTTAGTTATTCAGTAAGCTTCATTTTTGACATTATGTAACGGTCTATCATCCCACCCATGTATAACATTCAGAAGGCAAATCTAGTTTGTTCATTTGTTTGTTTTTCCCCCACAGTCTAGTTTTCAAATATAGCTTGCGGATGAGAGCAGGCTGTGGAAACTCAGCTTGAGGAGAGTCAGTTTTTCAGTGTGTTGCCAGGGTATTTCAAGAAGATATTTATTCTTCTTCCACTAGAGTGAATGTATGAATTTTAGTTACTCTTACCTCTTCTTTATCCTATCTTTTATTGTCTTTATTTTAGTCTAATATTTAAAACACTTGACTACCTCAGCTAGTTTGATTAGTCACGTTTGCACTGGGGCTGTATTCAACTTCCATATAGCTACACTGATTTTCTTGTCTTCCCACAGACAGAACGTTTCAAAACAGTCTTTATTAAAAGGAGGTGCCAGTAGGCAGGAAACTGGAATACTGTTTTCAAGTGTCTGAGAGATTAATGTACTTCCTACTTACTTCTCAGTTCTTAAACCCTTGTATTAAGAAATGGGCACTGGTGTGAAATAGAGGCAAAACAAGGTAATGGATAGAAAAGAGTGTGGCCTTCTATCTGATGTGACCAGGTTACAGAACTAAAGTATTCTTTAATTCAGTGGTTCTCAGGAAACCCTGTGATAACTCACTCACCTCATACAGTAGAGATAACCCAAGATGCAACCAAGGCAAGTATGTTTCAGAGACAAAATGCCTAGGCAGAGTTAAGTAGATGGAGCTCTACAAATATGATTTTGCCTGCTCCAAACTTATGAGATATTTGCAGTTTTCACTGGACTTTGGTTTTACTGTGTTCTGTAGCTGTACTACATTGCAGCCCTAGTCATCTCTTGCAAGTGATGATCAGAAAAGAACATTTCTTTCAGGGTATGCCATGAAACTTGAGAGTGGCTAGCAAGCCCTATAGACATCTGCTTGTTTTGAAAGGGGAATTTTGAAACTTTTTCATGCTTTTCCACAGACATAAAGAGGGGAAGTTGAAGTCAGAAAAATAAAGAGCAAATGATGTTTCCAAGTTTCGCAAATGTGTCTTAATGCTGGGTTTAGAATTTTTTTTATATATTACTTATATGTGATTATTTTATTTCTATAAATGTCTGTTTGGGGCTGAGATTCCTTTTACTTTTCAATTTTCTTATTTTCCGCTTCATGAAACCTTATACCCTGAGAACCCTTTGAGGGTAGTCATCAGAGATCTAATAGAATACGTTTGATTTTTATCACAGCATGAAGGCATAGTGAAGAAATGCTGAGATTCAATGATGTTTTTCTTCAGAGTAGCTACTTAAAAATGCCAATGGAAAAATGTTGACCTGTTTTAGGGCCAAATATTGGTTATAAAGGAAGTATTTTGATTACATTGTAATAACATGAAATATGGCCTAGATAATGAAAGGCAAGAGGATAAAGTCTCTTACCATATAATCTTTTTGGTCATCAGCCAGAGCAGGAAATTTTCTTTGAGAGAGTGAAGGTATCAAGTAACTTGAAAAGTAATACATTTTTAGAGACACAAGCTTCATTTCACACTGCTTTCTAGAATTAGATTGTCACCTCAAAGAACAGTCTTTTTATTTGAAAAGCGGTATGTATACTAACTCTTTCCTTTTCAAATATGCTTTAGTTAGACAAGGAGAGAGAAAAAAAGGTACAGAATATAATTGTTTTAGGAAGGACTTTTAGTACTTGCATACCATGTTGTGCTGGAATATATACTAGAGAACAGTATACTCTGTAGTTCATGACTCAGTAGAACAAACATCATCTGTAAGGCAAGCATTAAAATAACATATTTATGATATTACATTTAATAGACTCAGCACAATCTATGTCAGTAACAAATCCTGAAATGTACAGTGATTACTCCTGTAGTTATATTCTGCTTCTATTGTTTTTTGCTCCAAGTGCATTTGTTAATTCTTTTAAGTCTTTGTGGAAAGACTGTATAGCACCAGGGATCAGGGGAAGAGGAGGCCTTGGATGACTGAAGGGATTAGAAATCCTTTCATCTTGAAAATATTTTGGTTTCTTAAAGAGCTTTAAAATGCATTTTATTTATTGTACAGAAAAATTGTATCATTTTGAAAATTCAAATATGAAAATTGAAATAGATTGTCAATGAAGGCTACAATTGTTGTGCACCATTCCTTTTATGTGGGCCAAGCTACCACAAGTACATATAGGTAACTTCTACATTAGAAAGTGTGCTTCAGTTTATAAAGCTTTTGAAATGTCATTAACTTTACTGTATGTACTATCACTTATGATATTTAAACTTCTTGTCTAAGTGAATGACTCGACTATCACAAATATTCACAAAACTTAAAGAGGTAACTGTAGGATGCAGGGCAGTGAAGAGTCAGGCCCATAACCATTCTCTTCCAGCAAGCCAGTCTGATCTCACCTCTTGTTGGGGTTAGATAGATGTTGCAACAGAAGGTATCACTGATGGGATTGTGGGTTCCATGCCAGTCCCATGCAGAGATCCAACCATGAATAATATGAGAGAATCAGCAGGTAGTCATGTTAGTACAGCGTGCATTCTGATTCACGATGCCAGATTCTGTAATGACATCATATTATAATTTTTTTCCTTGTGACCACCCTTAATTGTTTCTATCTTTTGAAAACATGCTGACTACAGTGGCATCTTTAACTTCAAAAGTTTCACACAATTAAAAGGTTTTGAGAAGGATTATGTGACAGTTAAGGATGTGAGGTAGGTTTCTGTGCTTTTTTTTTTTTTTAAACTTTTTTTTTTTTTTTTTTTTAAAGGGAGGAATGAGAGGAAAATTAGGTGTTTGGTTTGCCTAAATTCAAAGAAAGCTGTTCCCAATAATGTATGTATTATCCTGCCAGTTCTTTAGGGCATAGCTTGAAATGTGATACAGGGCAACCTTTGTGCTAGAGATGAGCCTTTTGCCACACCTATGAAAATCCATCAAGACCTAGCCAAGTTGCAACCTGCAATTCTTTCTACTTTTATATGTGGTTCCATGATTGAGGAATTTTGCCCTAAAGCAAAGGTGATGTTTTTCAGCTGCAACTGAGTGCAATAGAAATGCTGCCTTAAATATGTAATGCATTAAGCATTCACTGAAAAAATAGCTCCTCAATATTTCAAATTCAAATTTTGAATTGTGTATTGCAAACCCATTTTCGAGGCAACTATAGCACGTTTTACTTCACAGTATTAATTCAGAAGTTACACATGAAATATCTGTGCAAAAGAAACAAGCAGATAAAAAGGCCATGAGATATCAATAATTACTAAAAGTGGATACTTTTACAGGCATTGTATATTAAGAAGTGTGTCTGTGTTTTTGATGAAGCCAAATTTGTGGAAGAGATGAAGCTGAAATGGGAAGGGATATATTAAACTGAGGGCAAACAGACCTTTTCACACTTTTAGATCCTCACTCTTGCCCTTCCTATGGCATTATTAATTGGGTTAATAATTGAAATCTGCTAACAGACTCATCATTCCTTCTCCTAAATGTTATTACCATCTCAGTGAATTCTCTTAAGAGTTTGCTGTTTGGCATTTCCTAACATCTGAGTGCTGAATTTCTTAGCAACGCTTTTTAGTGTACTAGGCTTTCATGTAATGTCTTTGCTTTCCAAATATGGTACCAAAAGTTCAGAACACTAAATAATTCTTCATGAGATCTATAAAGTCAGCTTGTCAGACACACAGCTGTCCCAGCTGACTTTAAAAAAATAAATAGATCATAAACTGTAAAACTATTTGAGAATGATTATTTAACCTGTGGGTTAAATTATAAAAATACTCATATTCTTTGTACCCTTGAAAATACATGAGAAGTCATTCTTCCAAATCTGACAAAAAACAAGACAACGAAGATAATATGCAAATTAAAAGTTCTCTGAACTGATTGCAAGGCATGAATTTGACATTCTTCAACCGTGTAAAATCTATCAGTTTTAGGTGTGGAGATTATTTTATTGACATGTTTTATTTAAACAATAGCCCTCCTTTCAAGCAACTTGGTTCACTCCTGTTAGCGGGCTGAATTGGCAATGACTTCTCTCTACATACCAAACAGCAGATATTGTTCCAGTGGTCCACAGTAGCCAATGAGATGCAGGGCATATTGAGGCACCCTTGCTTGCGCCAACAGCACTGTACTGTAATTACTTCTCCTGACAACCTCCTCCCCCTTACACTGACGTTAACATTTTTAAAGTATGATCTCATCTGCAAATTGTAAATCCTTGGAACTTTTTTAAGAGGAATGTATTGTAAAATGCTGAGACTTGATTCACGAATAATTTAGTAGGAAACATTTTTAATTCTTCATTATTAATAACTTATACATACTTGCAAATTTAAGATATTTACAAAATTTTATTCATAATTAGGCTTATCCACTCATCCAAAAATATTATATTATTAATACAGTTTTTGGATGCAAAAACTTGTTTGAACCAAAACACTTTTATGCTATAGATTGTTGAATTGTGTATAGGCATATTATTATTCTAATTACCACTGGTCATGATGATCTCATAATGATTTCAGTAGGGTACTTATAATAATCTGTTAACTTCATCAAAATACAAAAAGGTTGCAAGGATATTATGGTTTCTGCATATGGTCCTTAAAGGTGATCTGCAGCATTCAACTTAAAAATTGAACAGGATTGAAAAGTTTAAAGCTCCAATACTCATGCAGCTGTGGTGATTGCTTCCTTTAACTTAGCTCTTGTGAGGTCCATCTGGAGTACTGTGTCCAGGCCTGGGGCTCCCAGTACAAGAAAGGCATGGAGCTCTTGGAATGGGTCTAGAGGAGGGCCACCAAGATGATCAGAAGGCTGGAGCACCTCTCCTAGGAAGAAAGATTGAGGGAACTGGGCTCATTTAGCTTAGAGAAAACTCCAGAGAGACCTCATGGTGGCCTTCCAATTTTTTATGTGTAAACAAGAGGGAGAATGACTATTTACATGGGTTGATAGTGATAGGACAAGGGGAAATGATTTAAGTGTAAGACAGGGGAGATTTAGGTCAGATACTGGGAGGAAGTTTTTCACTCAGAGGGTGATGAAGCACTGGAACAGGTTACCCAGAGAGGATGTGGATGTCCCATCTGTGGAGGCATTCAAGGCCAGGCTGGATGTGGCTCTGGGTGGCAACCCTGCACATAGCAGGGGACTGAAACTAGATGATCTTTGAGGTCCTTTTCAACCCAGGCCATTCTGTGATTCTATGACTCTATGAAAATTGTATCATTTTACATTGTGTTTGTACATGTTTATTCTTGACCTTTCTGTGGAACACTTACAGACATTCAAGCCCTGAACTTCATAGTTTCCTATGGAAACAAGCTGAATTGTATCATTTTAATTAACATCTATAGTCTATGATTTCCACATCTTAATGACAGATTAACATATCAACATAGTGATAAAATGAGATTAAAAGGTAGACAATCTTCTGTTATTATTAGGTCTTGATGTTACAGAGAAGAAAGGAATTTGATCATGGAATGTTGCTAAATTAAGGATCTAATTAACAACTTCCATGTTGTTTTGTTTTTTTTTTTCTTCAGTTACTCATTATTTACCTTGTATTAGATTAATGACTTGCTTCAAACCTTGAAACCAGAAATCAAGAGTCATTGCATAACTGGACATTTCTACAAAAGCCTTTTTTTTTTTCTTTTTTTCTTTTTCCAAAGGCATAAATGCAGCTTAAAGGACTGCAACAGAACAATTGAGACTTTATTCACTTTATGGACAGGTAGTTACTTATTGTAAATTATCATCTCCCCAGGCCCAGTAGGCACAACTGACAGCTTTTGGAAAGGTGTACTTATGATGTTTCATAGCAGTTTGTTTCCCTATTCATTTTTTAATGTTGTTTGTTTATTTTTTTACTTATTAAAACTAATTACGCATCATGTGGTAGCATCTCAGACTAAGTGTTTATAATCTCATAGACTAATTCATTCAAATTCTTTAGAAAGCATAAACACTGCATACATGAAGCAACCTTGTTTTTTGAAGCAATGGGCATTTTGTAATTTGAAGATATATTTTGCCATTGTTGAAAATATGGGGCAAGCACTGCTTGAACTTGAAAGAGAATTGATAGATAGCTGTTTTCACTTCTGGATATCCCCTCTTAGTAACAGGAGCAGCAGTAGCACTAGCAGGTGCTAGTGAGATCCAATGACTTTATTCCTAGAAGGTGATTTGAAGGGACTGAAATGTAGCCTCTGTGCTTGTGTTGGCCAGAATAAGCAAAATACTACTGTTTAGTATGATAATCTGGGTACTTGTTGCCTCCAATTTAGAAAGATATATATAGTATATTCTGTATATACTGTATATATACTATATTCAGTATAGCACTGAGTCTTCTCAAGGTATAAGAGGTGGTAGGGAGGTTGAATTATCAACTATGGAAATGACTTCTGTAGAAAGTCATAACAGATTTTAAGACTGCTATGGATGAAGCATGAATGTAAATGTGTGTGTAAGCACCAGAAGAAGCAACAGAATAAGAGTTAAAAATTTGGTCTGGAATGATATTAGTGATCTTCAGTCCCCACTGATCAAACTAAAGACTTTCTTCTGTAAAACCCAAAAGGCTTTCACTTTGGCTGGTCCATGGCATCACATCAGTGGAATGCTATGTATTCTGACAATGTTCACTTGATGCACTTCCTTCTGCAGACATGATCTTACAGCAAAGGCAAAACTCACAGTAACTCTTCAAAGACTTTGAGGTAAGATACATCAATATATACAGTTACTATTGAAAAATCTTATCTAATCAGATCTTGTAATCATAAAAGAGAACGTATGACCATTTCTCCAATGTTATGGAGATGTATATGTTGACTGAATTTCTCAGTGACTACAAGAAGGCACGGCAGGAATAAACTGTGGCCTATCTCTACATTTCTTTGACGGGGGAATGGTACCAACTCTGCAGCAATATCAAAAGGGGTCATCTAGAAAAAAAAATTGCATAAGAATCCTTATTAAAATGGGGTGTAAGATATGATGCTTGCAAAATGGAGATGGTACAGTTCGAGATACTCTACATGGATTATGTCATTAGCTCTAAGTAGGTGAAAGGTTTTACAGTCATTTGTCCAGTACTTCAGCTTTACAGGTATCTAAACAGATCATATTTGTTCACCCAATAGTACATATTGAATGCATTTTAATATAAATAAGCTTTTCATTTCAATATGTAGCAATTTTTGTAAAAATGTTATTGTTCACATATGTATATATTGACCTACTTGTTCTTTTAGTTAAAGTGCTACTTCATGTCCCCAGTAATTTTAATCTCCATCATCTTTCAGTTAACACGCCATGTCATTCAGCAGTTTGCTGCTTTTCTGGAGAGTAATATAAGTAACATGAGAGGAAATAGAAAGTGATTGTCTAGAAACCGTCTTAATCTAGCCACGGTTATTTCCTTTTCCCAGACTAGAAGTGTGAATAAAATTCAGCAAGCTGAAGGCTTGACAGAATGTTGTTGTCTTTAAAAGGGTCAGACTTCCTTCCCCTGATGTTTTTATTGAAAGGTAGTTCCTATGAAACTCCTCCTACAACTAATTTGTAAAGTAAAGCAGGTAATATTTGCAAAAGGCTGACCTTGGAACTGGGAAGCCATTGCTGGAACTAGAGTGGTACAGATAGACTTAACTCTGGTTATGTGCACTTTTGGCTTTGTTTTTAGCTACTATACAAAGAACATAATTTGCCTGCGGAAAATAGAGTGCTACTACCTTACAGGCTTTAATTTTTTTTTTTTTAAGGCTAAAGCCCAGCAGTATCCTGCTGCCTCCACTGAGTTCAGGGCCGCATTGTTTGGAATTGTACAAATGCACAGTAAAGTTAAATTTTTCTATTCCCACATGCAGAGATTCTGCAAGAAGTAGTAATAAGTCAGTATTAATCATATCAAATATAGGAGAAAACAAAAAGCAAGAGAAGGGAAAGGTAAGTTTTGCACTAATTTTCTACACGTATAAAATGTCTTCCATTTTAAAGAAGGAGGTGGCATTTCCAAGCAGTATCCAAAAGGGAGGCTCTGAAAGAATTTTGGCAAACACAGATGCTCTGTCCATGTCCTGAGAGCCCCGCCTGGCATGTAGCAGAGGGATGTTACTTCTGGCACTGTGTGAGCTTGATGAACTGCTGAGTCCCTGGCATACCAAATCTGTGTAGCAAAGAGCTGTGAAGACATCAAGGACTTGGCAGCATTGTATGTGTCTTAGCAACACAAGCTTCAATTTGCCAACAGGTATTGCTGCATGAGTTCATTCACTGAATGCAGAAACAAAAGCCAGCTTTTCAGTGAGTGAGAGGGAAAAAGAACTTGCCAGCTGCATTACTCATTAGTCCTCTTAACCTAGCTTAACCCTTTTGTGCACAGTGAAGCTGCGAGGAAGCACGGAGTGTTTGAATGCTTTGTGGATGCTTTCTGCATTTGTTCATCAACTGTTAGAAAGCAGCTGGCCATTCTGCAGAAGTGAAACTTTAGGAATGTGTTTCCAGATCTACTTGGGCAGCTTGCCCTACGGTTTGTGAGACTATATTTTAAGGTATGCAAAGATCAGGGATATATCACTGGAGAGCAGCAGGATGTCTGGTTAAGACATTTGGGATAGCGTATGTATGGAGTATCCATTTTTCACAATAAATCCTGTTTACCACGCAGTTAGCTCAGAGCTTGCTTTGCAGAATGCTGTGAAATGTGATCAGGGTCTACCATGAAACACACACATAATCTCTCTGCTTTTGTTTCATATGGTGGTTACTGTCGCTCATTCTGTTATGAGGTATTTTGACCTATGGACGGGGTGCAACCTCTCTTTTAAATAATACAAAACTGAAGGAAGATGAGAGGTTGATTGCACTTCATCCTCTAATGCAAATCAAAGGCAGTTGGAAGATTGTAAGCTAGATTTAAAGAGCAGATGGCAGCCTCAAGAAAGGTACCTCAGTTCCTCCTGGATGATTCTCAGGGTGCCAGAAGCACACCATAACTCTCTCTCTGTAGGTGTCTACCAGGACTAAGGATAAATGTTTAGGTAGAAAGCATTATCTACAGATTACTTAAGACCATCTCACTGGTGAGTGAATGTGAGCAGGCAAGAAGGGCTCAGTGCTCTCATGTTTTCGAGAGTCATGACATCTACCACAAAAAGAGAGCATGGGAAGAGGCAGAGGTTTGTGCCACAGGCATAACAAATTAGAGGTAAGGCATCACAGTTTCTCCCATCTAATGTTCTCCTGCCTAGCCCTTGCAATGCCTAGTGCTGGTTCTATAAAATTGCACCTAAGAAATGGTCTTCTGTGGGAGAAAACCATCCTCAGTTTAAAACTTCAATTCTAAAGCCTCCTCTGATGTACTGTACTAATTACCCATTATCTATGTACATAACAATTTCACCTAGTCTTTTCCACATGTCCTGATGTTTTCTTCCGAGTGAAACTTTGCAAATTCAGCTTTGTCGTGGAGATATTTTATGTGGAATGAAATTAAGAAAGCTTATTTTTACAACAAAGACTTGTGTGACACTGTTACTCTTTCACTGATTTTTTGCTTGTTGTTCTTTCATCTCGCCACCACTAAATATAAATAAACCAAAGTGAAAAGCCTCAGTTAAAAGAGCAGGGGATTTCAAAGAGCTAGGGGAAAGGAAAAAAAAAACAACAACAAAGCAACAAAGAAAAACCCACCACATGTATGTTAGCTCAAAGTGAGTAAAACAGTGTGTTGGGCAGCCTTTTTGCATAGATGAAAACACTCTTAGAGTATTCCAGAGTGTTCGTGAAAGCTTTTCTTCTGGATAAAGCTCCTCAGCTTTTGCAAATGATCTCCTTGATGTGACCACAGTCACATCCTACTTGCCCTTCAGCTGAATGCTTCTGCCTTTCTTACAAAATATTTTTTGTATTAGATGCCAATTTCTTAAAAATTTATCAAAAGTAGTGGTTTCAAATTTAACTACTTAAAAGTTCTACTGAGATAAGAAACTAAACTGAATATACCTGCTGAGTTTCGGGCTTTTCTGTTAACACAGCTTATTATGCATAATTATTATTTTGTTCGTCCAGCTGCTGCTCAGTCAGTTTCTAGATACCAGACCAGAAGTATCGATGTCAGTATAGTATATGTTGTTTGGAAGGGGCATGGAAGGGATGGTAAGGTGTAAATTTGAGGGTTGACACTGACAGTTGTAAAGGGAAGAGAAAGGAATCTGTGCAACAGGCAGCTTTGTAAAATACTATGGAAATATAAATGTAGATCTTGCGTATCTGTTAGAAATCATCCCTGAAGAATAGCCTAAGTTTTATTGCTTGTAAAATTAAAATAAAAAATTGTATGTATTAGATTGATGAGCTAGAGATAAAAAAGGAATCACTACTTGAATCGGCCCAAACCAACTGGCAGTTTTTAGGGAATATTTATATAAAAATCTTCTCTATCACTGCAAGTGAAGGGTATCTGAAGGGAAAAGTATATCCAGGCTTAGGAATAACTTAGATTTGCTGAGAAGCAACTCTTCATATATGAGAGGTCTGAAAAAAATTATTTCCAGCCTTTAGCACCTCAGGGGTAGTGGTAACAAGAGTATAAACAGGGCTACCATTACTGCTAAAAGTATGCTGATGTTCCTTGGGAAAGGCAGTGTGCTTTTGAAGAAGGGGTGGCGTAGGTATGTGTTTCTTAAACTGTACATCAGGGGTTCTTTGAGATGATGGCTTGGAAACCAGATATAACTTCTAAACAACCAAAATGATCTGCTACAGAAATAGTTGTTTTTGACAGTACACCCAAGAAACAATTATGTTCCCTAATCATCCCAAATTTGGGAAGATCAATTATTAAAGGAACATATTTATTTAATAACACTGTGCACAGTGATGCAATGCATTTCTTATTTTTTTCTATGAGCTCCAGTAAATAGCCTGATTTTCCAAAATGCTTGAATATTTAAATATTTACAAAATCTTGTGAGCAGAATCTGCTGTATATTTGGCAACATCAGACATTTGAGGGTCTGCAGAAAAAACATGATTTTAAAATGCAATTAAAGGGAGCGAAAATAAATCTTGGTCACAGCTTCAGCTACTGCTAGCCACAAACACTACCAAAAATGCATATATCAGCATGCACATATTGTGCTACCTCTCACTGCACAGCCCCCTGCTACATTTCAACAATGGTTTAGAAGGGGAGTAGCATTTTCTGTTTAGCATGACTTTGTTTTTTATTTTATTCCATTTTATAATTTTATTATTTAATCTGCCTATGAGGTAATTTCCTGAACTGATTTTCTCCTGTATTCAGGAATAGAAATATGTGGTTTACCTCAAGTTACTTTTGAAGAATTACTGCTGCACAGTTAATCCGCCTGAATAGCATTTTTAAGATTTTTTCAAATGATGAAAGGGGATTTGTCCCAGAAGTAGGTGAAGCAAGCAGCCTGGTAAAACTCAGCCTCCACTCCACAGCTATCCAAACAGCCAAAGCAAGCTTGCTTCTATATAAAAAGCATTGATTGATGTTCAAGGGAGGCCCATTCCAGGCAGTGCGTGAACTGGGACCCCCTTGTGGTCCAGTCAGCAGTCTCTGCAAGGTGATCTATTGGGAGCTTTCCCCCACCCGGCCTAATCCTCAGCGCTTGTGCCAAAAATGTATTTTCTGGAAGTCATTCTTAGAGACATTACATACTCAAAAAAAGACCTGGCAAGACTCCAAAGTGAAATGATGTAAGGAATACATAAATGAGTAAGATTTCACCAAAAATATAGCAAGAGTTGTATATGCTTTTGGAAGATTCTTTAGATTTAGCTTTTATTTCATTTTCTGCTGATAACAATAATTCCTCAAGGACAAGTGGTAATTCCTAAGTTATTTCTAGTCCCTACCCTCTATATCCAAATACAATTTTTTTTTTTCTGTTTCACTGACAATGAAAAAAAAAATTTTTAACCTTCCAGAAAAGTAGCATTTGCTTGTTTAATATGGTATATCTCAAAATGTGATGTTATAAATATTTGAGGAGGAAAAATTCCAAGCTTTGTCACTTGTTTACAGAGGGTATGCATCAGTAGGGTTAGAGAGGATCTCTTTTTAAATAAGTAGATGTACATAATATGTCATCTTAGATAGATGTGAGTTTGTACAGCTTTTTTTTTACCTTTTGAAATGCTACTTTCATCTAGCATAAAGCATGTGTGCCAGCAATTTATATTTTCCAATAGCAGTAAATCACAAAATCTTGGGTCAGTTTTTGTTTTGTTTTTTGAAAATAAAAAATAGTCCTGTCATCATGGCTGTAATATCTTCTCAAATACTAGTGTATCTAGCATTGAAATCCAATACAAAAGGTTTGTTTCTTCAGCTTAGCTACTTTCTTTATGAGATTTTATAAATGCTGGCTAACTATCAACTCTGCTAAATGCTTCTACTGCTTAGTAAACACATCTTGAAAAAAAAATGCAGTGATTTTTACTAGGCTTAAACCAGTTGCTGTGTTTCATTAAAAGAAGGTTGTTCTTCCCATTTTAGGGCAGTGTGGTTGCTAGTTTTTCTCAGTCTGCTGTTTACTGTGAATAGGCGTTCTGGAGTGACAAGAAGGACAGAACAGTTGCGGTTTTGCATGGTTTTGTTGTAAACAGTGCAACTTATTTTATACACAACAGTGCAACTGTTGTGTTACTTTCAGAGGGTGCCAGATGCCTTGTTATCAATTGAAAGCTTGATCACAGATAACTTTTAGGATATTTCGAGGCCAAGTTGGGTGGGGCCTTGGGCAACCTGATCTAGTAAATGTGAAAGTTTGGTGGCCCTGCCAGGCAGGGGAAGCTTTATGATCCTTGAGGTCCCTTCCAACCAGGGTCATTCTGCAATTCTGCGATACGATTAAAAATAAATATATGAGGGGTTCCTTCTCAGTTTAGCTGCACTCCTTTCCTCCTTTTTTCAAAATACCTGTTGTTTCAATTTTAAAATATGCTTTTATTTTATTAAAAAGTAACTAGTAGCTCAATTGCTTCATTTAATCTTTTACTAATACCGACTTCAGAAACACATTCCTTCGCTCTCAGAATTGTTACTTAAGAGCTAAAAGGAGCTATGTTTCAAAACAAGACACCTATGGATATTCTGGTCTGTATGAGGGCTGAAGGGTTTTGCTACAGCTGTAGGATAGAGGCTACACAAATCTCTTGTTAGGTTGCTCCATTTTATTAAGTTCCTGATGATTATTAGATCATAGCGTAAGGACTTTGATAGTGCTCATATTGACTTAACACATAAGCTAAGAACAAGGTTCTCAGACCATGTTTTTCACAGATTCTTAGAATTGTAACAAAATTGTATACGTGTCTATATATAGTACAGAAAATATATTGTACAGAATTTAGAATTTAGAATTTTGTTACATTCTGGAAACTACCAGAAGAAAATTTTTTATGAGCTTCTATTCTACTATTCTGCTCTACTATTCTATTCTACTATTGCTCTTTGATCTCTTGTTTCTTGGCTAAAATGGGTTTGGTGGCCAGATAGCAGTAGTGTCACCTGCAGACTGCCTGAGCATAAGTTTGCATAGGAAAGGAGATATTGATAATGAAGTACCAATACCATTGTACTGGCAACAGAGCCTGGTCAGTTGCCCCAGGCTTTTACCTAGTTTCACGTGAAATAAAAGTTGCTTAACCAGTGTGGTTCCTGCTGCATTGGAAAAACAACCGTGGACATTTTATGCTGTGCTCAAGCTACACCTTCTTTCTAGGACTTCTCAAGAATTTTTTGTAGTAACTATTATCACATAACAGTATGAATTAAGATTAAGAATTGTTTTATTTTATTACTTTTTAATGAAAATTAAATGAATGAATGAGTGAATGTGTTGGCCTGTAGAAATGTTTGGTTCCCCTCATGTCCACCCTACTGCTATTCCAGTCCAGATATCTTTTCAAAGCACTTTTACATATAGTTACTTAGCAACTTAAACAGAACCTATTTTGAAACTGATTAGTATATGCTCATTCTGAGATTACAATGGATTTAAAAGGCAAGTAAAATAAACAGGAGATTCTATAACTCTTCAAACAAATACTTCAGTCATTTAACTTGTTTGGGCTTGGGGTGCCCAAATCCCCGAAAGTTTGTTTACTTTATCCCCGAAAAGTAAATAAACTTTCACTGAAATCAGATGTAGTAACTGATTTGGAAAGTAAGTTATTAAAACTGTTCTTGGGTATGTGAGCCTTTGGGGAATTCCTGCTGACATCAAAATGAAAGAGATATGTATTCAACAGCATTCCTACATTTGACTGGCTTTTAGATTTAAGTCAAAGCAATAACAATTTTTATTGATTATAATTGTAACAAAATAGTGTATTTCTACCAGTTTATGTTAAAATGCAGCAATAAAATGTTTGGAAAATAGAAACTGAGTGTATGCATACTGTCAGTATAATGCAGATACTGACTTTGGGACATCCTGGTTGAGGCTGTAGCTTGTACATGCTTTTCACTTTTGCAGGCACTGAGTTTGAGAAGCTTATGATTTCTCTAAACCCTCAGTTTAGGAATGATACTAATTCTGACTTTGCATTGAGTGGAAGAAACCTCATTAATGATCACATTCTGAGATACTTGAATATATCCCTTTATATACGTAGCCTACATGGCTGTTTCTAATACCCTGTACTTGTGCATATCTACTGTTAGGTGTAAGTGAATAAAATTCTTTGTAAATAGAAATGTTAAAGACTTCAGAAGTAGTGTGTACATTCTTTTCTCTTTCTATGCAGTCAGCTTTGATGAAAGGAAAGTTAGGATTCTTTTTTAATTTCCTCTGATTTACATCATATTTGCTCTATGAGTTTAAGTATAATCGTTGGGGGAAAATACATATTTCTCTTAATCATAGAATCATAGAATCACCAAGGTTGGAAAAGACCTAAAAGATCATCCAATCCAACCATTCACCTATTAGCAATAGCTCCCACTAAACCATGTCCCTCAACACAAATCCAGTCATTTCTGAATACACCCAGAGCCACCACCTCCGTGGGCAGTCCATTCCAGTGCCTGACAACCCTTTCTGAGAAGTAATATTACTTCTCAGAAAATCATCCTGAATTTCCCCTGTCACAGCTTGAAACCATTCCCTCTAGTCCTAAATAACTTGCCTTATTTTTGTAAGAGAGGACTTCAGAAATTCAGAGTTACATCTTCCAAAAACTAAATACCTTTAGTATTCCTTAGCTCCTTTGAAAATGAAATTTTGACTTCTAAATAATTTCAGTTCTGGGCATGAGTGCTCCCTACATTCAAACACTGTGTGACCTTTACTGATGAATGTCAAACTTACATATACTATATTGGGAACACATTTGTGTGTACAAAGTACAAGACTTTAAAGTTATTAAATGGACCAGTTTGCCAGAGCTTGTGCCTAGGAAGTTGTCAAAATAAGTGAGTAAAATTGAATTTTCCCCCTTGATACATGGTTGTTATTATATTAAACTATTATTCTGGAGGGAGACAAAAAATGAAATAGAATGACTTCTTCATGGAAACAGTTCCAGAGTGTAATCTCTGAATGGACCTTACAAGATAGCAGTAAGAGAAAACCTTGCTTTTCAGAGGCAGCAGTGACATGAGGTAGAATACTTTGATCACGCTTAAGCAATCTATGAAATACGAATTGTATTTTGCTTGTTGTGATTTCTGATCCATGTTTCTAATGCTTTAGAAATTACTGTAGCCACTTGGTCCAGGGAGCAATCAATTTATGATGGCTGTATCTTACTAGACAAAGAACTACTCCCACCTGTCTCATTTCTATATATAATGAAAATGAACTTTCAGTGAAAGAAACTATAATATGTATCTATCCCTTTATTTTCATTCCTTACCTAGAATTGGCAGTTGAAAAGCAGTTGAAAAACAGTTGAAAAGCAAACTGAAATCTGAGAAATGTTCATCAGAAACTGAGACTTTCAACTGAAATGTTTGTAATGCAGAAAATAAGGCATTATTTGCAAATTAGCAGATGTACAGCTGCCATAATTTTCTTAACCATAGTAGGATTACATTATATTTGAGTAAAATAACAATAATATTAGTGGAATAATGTTTTTTTGCAACATGAAAAATTAAGTATTTTACTAATTATACAAGAACAAACACGTATCATAGTAATGACTAAGTTGATGGGTACATTTGTAGAAGTTGTAGAATATCAGCCTCTGAAGTACTCATCCACAGTTGATTTTATTTTACTTGAGTTATTGTTTGTCTGAGTTTCAAATTCCCCAGAAAACCATTTTGTGCTATTGGGTCTCTAGTAATGACAGAGGAAAGTGGGTGACAGCTTCACAGTACTTTTTCATTTGCTTGCTATTTTGTGTTTGTGTTGTAATTTTAGACTTTCTCTGAATTCCTATTCTTCCAGGCTGGTGCTTTTCCATTAGTAGTCAGCAAAACAAACTCAAATGTCTGGACCGAGGTTTTGGACTTACATCTTTCTTCTGGAGACTCAATTGCAATGAAACTAGATATGGGCTCATTGTAGTCCACTCGAAGCATATGGTTTTTCATGTTAGAACTGTAATTAGCCAGTTCAGCAAATTCAGTGCAGCTGATGTTCAAGATGGGATGAGGTGTGCACTAAAAGCCCCCAGGTAATCTTATCTGATCTTGATCTTTCCTTGCATGTGAAGTTTGTCAAGTTGAATTTGGGCTGGCAAACCTTGAGACAGGAAAGGGAGCCAAGCTTTGTAATGCTTACCAGGGAGTAGATGTACCAAGAGAAAAGTACATCACAGTAGGGCTCAGGGAACCTCCTGATACAGAACTTGGATTTACTGTAACTTTTTATGGCCTTAAAATATATTGAAATTCAGTCTCTAGTGAATATGCAGGAAGGCAAACTAAATCATCATAACTTCCTTTCATTCCAGATGGTTTCTATAGGCTTCTGAGACTTACTTTTGACATAGAGTGTATTTGTAATTTTAAAATTTATCATAATAATTCTTTTTGCCGTTAGCTTTGGAAAAGCACTGTGGTTTCTTTAATGTAGGTGGAATTTAGGGAGAATTATTATATGGGTTCTATAAAACCTGAGCTCCTCATCCAAAGCTTCAGTCATTTTACTAACAGGTAAATAATAATAACAAAACAAAACAGAACCTCTGGAAATGAAAATCTGAATGTCTGATGATTGTTTTACGCTGTCTTCTGCATTAAGGAACAAAGTCTTGTGTAAACAGGTGGCTCTCTTACTCTATCACTTTCAAAACTGGCACACTACAGGTCAATTTCCAATTCTTTCTTTCCCACTTTAACTTCTGCTTTGAGAACTGTTGTTTTGGAAAAATTCATTGTTGAAAGTGACCAGCATGCCTTTTCTAAAGCACAATGTACCACATCACTTAGCTCAAAAACTTCAATTATTCTGCATGAGATGAAATTAAATCCAAGATTGATTTGTCCTTTCTTCACATTGTCAAGTCTTAAGTAACCCTTTAAGAAATAATGCTAATCACTTCTCAAAATGTAGTGTGATAAAAACATAAAACATATTATGTTAGCTTGTAATATCTCAAGTACACCTGCTTGAGATTAAAGCCTCACCTGATGGAATAATGATTCTCCAGAAATTCTAAGTAATCATAGAGATTGGTTCTGGACACACAGATTGTTTTAGAGGTTCTCAAATTAATTTGACAGAGTGCAGATTAAATGAGCCAACTGGAAAATATGAGGCCATCACTAATGATCTATTATTCTTCCTTATATTTGTTGTTCACTTACAGATTACCCTTTTTAGAGATTTTAAAAGCCCAGGATGATTATTGGAACCAATATTCTAAATCTTTACTGCTGACAATATTTACCTTATAGATTTTTGATTACACGGGAAAGAAAAACTTGTTGTTGTTGTTTGTTCTGTGGTGCCTTCTTTCTTGCTTTTTCTTTAACCAACAAGGCTTTCTTTTGCTTCATATTGTGGAAGTTTTTTTGTTTTTTTTCTTTTGATGTAGTACTTTCCTGACTGTAGAATTTATTTAGAAAAAACAATTGTTGAAAAAGTAGGGGAAAATTAAACAACATAGTGATATAATTATGCCTCTATTTCTGCATCATACAGTAAAGTCACAATATTTTGTTTTAGAACAATCACCATTAAGCAGTATCTAGAAATACCTAGGACTGGAATTCATAGACTTCTGGAAAGGCAAATGCAGTACTGCTTTTTTTCTGACAGGTAGTAAACTTCAATAGTAATCTCTGTTTCTTTCTCTCTACAAGCAAGTAAAAACATACAGTGAAAAATGCACTTTGGCTTCAGTATCATCAAGCATGCTACTAAATCATGCTTCTTCTGACATGCCCTCTTAAGCATGGAACACCTCAGTTACAGTTTAATAGCACAACCAAATGAGTTGCAAGTCACACTGGAATTTTTTCTTTACCCACACTTTAGATCAGAATCTTAGGGTAGAGATACTCACCGTACATGTGATAAGAGGAGAGAATGGGGGGAGAGGGATCGCCACATTACTTCCTTCATGTTATTTTTGGATATGACTAGCATTCCCTCCCCTTACACACACCCCCTTTTTCCCAGCCCCCATCTCTTGCATGCGTTACAAGCTCATACAAACGCTCTCACGTACTCTGAAGAAAAAGCGAGAGAGCAACAGCTGGACTGAAGCCACAGGACTTAAACTCCGCTTCCTCATTGCCAGCAGGCTTTGTTCTTCGGAATCACACAGAACTGGGGAGAACATCTTCATTGCTGACTGTGAGTGGCTGGAATTTTGGCAACTCAGCTCTCTATTAATATTTTCTGTGCTCTTCTGCAAACTAGGCTGAATTTAGAGCAGCAAAGCAAAGAGCCGGGAGTAGTCACGAAATAAAGAATCCAGAGACGATCAGCCATCACCTTCTTTGTGGGGGGTAGGGGTCCCTCTGTTCCACCACGGTAAGTGCCAGCATTAAGTGTGTGTAAAGATGTAAGAAACAGAGTAGTTGCTTTACTACAACAGGGGAGGGGAAAGAAGTACGTGAATGATTCACACTGTGTGTCTGCAGCTATTGTGGAGTCTGAGCATTGCCTAGCTGTAGAATTTTCCTCATTGCTCGTTTTCTGAAAAGCTGTACAAGAATGTGTATATTTTAGCCAAATTCCTGAACACCTGTACAACTCTGGAAAGCTTTCCAAATTGATTCAGCATTGGGTTTCCTTCATATCTGCTTTGTTTTGTATTGTGTAGAATAGAGTGACTTTAACTTGCAGAGTTACCTCTTTCTTTTAAGTCGAAAGCTGAGACTTGGGAAGGAAAGATCTTCTATCATATAGAGTACGTATAGAACTAAAGTTCAGGGAGGAGAGGGAGTGAAAAAGGATGAGATACTTCCTAAGACTGTTTATCTTATAGGAACTGAAAATAGACTTATTTCAAATGATTGGCATTCATTCAGAGGTCGTCCCCTTGTCGTGTGTCGTCCCCCCCTCTGGCCCCCCTGCCCTTAGGATCTGAGTGAATCTGATTTTAAAAGCAAAAAGTTTGAGGGCCTTCTGTTTTCGAGCATGAAAATAAAAGCTAATGTACTGTCTAAGAAAGTATGTGCTTGGATAAATGGCTATCATAGAAAGGACAAGGACTTGCAAAAAGAAACTTGGTGCTTTTCCAATAAGCAAAGCAATTTAGCTGTCCTTGCTTTATTTAAAAGCTTTACTACTGCTGTCTTCAAAGTTTGCTAGAAGAATCAATTGCTTTGTAACTAAGATCTTTTTCTTTTTTTCTTTTTAACTAAATTTCCTCTCTTTCTATTTTGCCTTTCAGAAAACAATTATAACAATCAGTATAGCAGCAGGTTAATCCAAATGCTTTCAGAAATGCTACCTAGCTGTCAAAAGAAATTCACTATAGGGAACCATTTGCTTTAAAGATACTGATAAGCACTGCTATCAGTACACTGTTTTGTCTCACTATGTGGGTTATCTTTAAGTGACATATAAGAAACCCTTGAAATCCAAATGTTAAAATACGTAATAAATATAAGAAGGGGAGAAGATCAGGTAATTGAATGTATTTAAGTACGCTAAAAGCATAAAAATGAACTTACACTTTACTAAGGCAATTGACCTGGAAAGATGAAAGCTTTTTTTTCCCTTTATTTTTGCTTAACTCTGGCTCCATTAACTTCTTCAAGTAGATGTTTCTATATTTTATGTTGACTGGCAAGCAGTCCCTTTCCTCTACTGCCTCATTTACTACTGGTTTCTCAGAAACTTATGGAGGTGAATCTAGTCACGTGAAACAGATGCTGAATGCGCAAACGAGTGCTTGTGCAAAGTAGGGGAGGCGCTGACAATTATCTGCTTGTACTGAGGTCTATAACTTTTGGTTATGTTCTAATTCAGAAATAGGGAACCAATGCTCACCCATTCTGACCTTCACACTTCTGTTTAGTGTGGCAATTGGTTAAAAGTAAAAATAAAAATCTGCTGAATTCTGTTAAATTGCAAATAATTTCAAAATAGTGCTCAGTAGAATAGTTCCCAATATGTTACAATGTTGGTGAAGTTTAGTACAGATTTTATCTGTTGTGGACTACGGCATTTCTTTCTATGGCAGTTACTAGCTCTATTTTTGGCAAGTTATTCACTGAACTGGAATTGCAAACTAGAACTAGCAAAGATTCTTTTTCGGATCTAAAAATGGAATAGGGTTTTCCAGTGCTGGGCTCCCCCCTGCTGATGGCACTATGTCAGGTTTTCTCAGCAGTTGCTTTCAGTTTCACAGTTTACATGGGTGCTATAATGACATAATGACTTCATTTTTCTTTTTTTCTTTCTTTTTTTTTTTTTTCCATTGATGTAGTGGAAGAATGTGACATCTTTATGTTGTTTTTCCTGCTTTGATGTGCTAATGCATACTTTCTACTGACTGTGAGGTTTGGCAATGAGGAAATTCAGAGATGGGCCTTAACCAAAAACCTTGGATTCTACCATGTCTGCTGTATGAGAAGGTTAATATCTGGATCCAAACCTCTTGGCTCTGGTCTATTCCTGTTATAAATGCACTTCACTTTGGCCACATGTTTCAATTGCTTTTTGAGGTGATTTAAGACACAAAAAAATCTTTCAGGCTGTAGACGGACTTTTAAAGAGGAAGTGACATTTAAGAATCTTGCAGTTAGTTAAGCAAGGCTTGCTTATTTGCTCCTTAAATTTGACTTTTAGAAGACCCTGGGGAATTACATTCCCCTTCCTCTATTATAATTGTAAAAATAAGTAACATTTTGGAACTCCTTCTATGAGGTCCTGAGAAAGCTAAGGTGCTTAGTTCCTCCTCACTAGCACTGTTTATCCAGGTTATGCAAGCACTTCACAGGCTTTGTTTCATCCTAAGTGATCAGTCTATAAGCTTTTAATGAAGCACCACATAAATTATTATCTGTGCCAAGAACTGTGGCAGCCCATGTTAAGCAATGCTGCAGTGCTTTGTAAAGGGATGCACAGATTGTTGCTGAAATCACGATTATTCTGCTTTCATAATTGATCAATTTCTCTGAGTCTGGCTAGCTTAATGAATTCAGTACCTCTCTCTGAGTACAATTACACATGTATCTGCCAGCTGCTTGTGGTATCTCTGCTTCAGCAAGAAAAGCTGTCCTGTGGCTGTACTGGCTCTCTGTGGTTTGTGGCTTACAGCTCTGATTTATTAGGCAGTAGTTGCATTTTTTTTCCTTTTTTCCTTGAATGATTCAACTGTGATGTCACTTTTTTTTTTTTTTTTTTTTTTCTGTCTTGGCTTTCACCTTTTTAAGAATGTTTTAATTTTTTTTGCTGCAGACAGTTCTTGTAACACTAGGGAAGAGGGAGATGTCCCAATGTTCATTGCAGAGCAACTCTGTCTACCCCAGCACATTCCAGGGCCACCGAATCATTTGTGGTGAGAGTGATTCAGATCTGGTTAAGATGATTTAAAAGAGAGGTTATAGGCATACTGCAGTTCTGCATTTACGAACATAACAGGGAGTTTTTTTACTGCCTGATTGAGACCACATGGCTCCAACTTAGACTTTTTTTTTTTTAACGTGGAAATTGTTGGCTGAATGTACTCAAACAGTTTTTTTCTTAATTGCCTGGAGGCTAAGAGTTGGGATCATGGCATTCAATGGTAAGGTCAGGGTTAAAACAGTTTTTAACGTTCCTTTGACTAAAAGGAGAGATGGCTTCTTTGAATATTTTACATGGAATACAAACATGCCTCTCTCCTACATTACAGCAAACGTACCCCAAGAATTCTTACATTACAGGGACCTGATTTGAAAGAGAAGGAGAAAGACAGAGATGAGGAAAGATGTCTCTGTCAGTCATACATCACACTAAATGTGTTCTGTTCCAATTAAATTATGGAAGATATGGAAAGTAAAAATGAAGGACAATGGCCTTTCTCATTGTATATAGATAAATTACTTATTCTCAAAGCCAACATTTTGGACTGCTCTGAAAAGGAATTAAAAATCTATATTTTTAACGTACTTTATGTATGTTAAAAACAATGTAATTTAGTTTTCCCTTCATTCAGCAACATGATATGTATAAAACACCAGAGATAAATAGCAAGAAAAAATGCTTTTATTGTGGCTATGGATAGCCTGAATTAAGTACACCAGTCTTGCTTACATTCCTAAAAAACTTAACTACAAAAATCCCATTCTGAGGACATGGATATCTTAAGGAAAATTCTGACATACCTAATTTTACCAAGTGGTTTTAGTGTAATTATTTAGGATAAAATTCATCCACAATCTAAAGGATGAGATTGTAATAATCTACATTGAAGTTACTTCATACTATTATACTCTTCTTATGCACATCATTTATTCTGAAATACTCTTATGCAAGTCTTGTTCTTCCCCCAGTATTCTCCTAGTTTTTTGTCTTCTGTTATGTCCCATCGTGTGATGCATAGCACTTAATACAAGGCTTTCCTTGCCCAAGGAGGCCCTCTGCTTTTAAAGCCCGTGTCTTCAGTGTTGTCTACCTTTGAGGCATTGCAATGCTCCAGCACCTGCCTACTGCACTCTACCAATGGAGCCACTGCTTTTCTGAGTCTTTACATGTTTCCTCTAACTGTGATTGTTACAAAGCTGTACAGGGTGTGACTTCTAGATGATAAATGCATTTCTATACTGATACTTCATAATTGAGAAGTTTCAAATTTGAAACAATAATAATGTTTACATTAAAAAACAAACAAACTTTTCTCTGGTTGTAAAATGAAGTAAATACGAAGAAGATTTCTTAAACTGTCTAGGAACATTATGAAACTATTACTCTGCAACAACAAATGCAATACAAAATTACAAGATTTTTGCTGTCTTTAAGTACCGGGGTAGTAAATTTAGCTAGCTGAAACTGGGAAAAGACTATAAGCCTTCATAAGGTCGTGTACATCCTTTTCAACTAGTTTCTGAACATCACTTCTTTCTCTAATTTCCACGTGAACTTTTCTCTTAACTTTTTTTCAAAAAATGGTAAAAACTGAAGAAAGATTAAAAAAAAAAAAAAAAAAAAAAAAAAAAAAAAAAAAAAGGCCAGCATCAACCTTTAACCAGTGTTGACAAATCACTGTGTGGTTAATTTCTGCCATACATAAGCTGCAATGTGAATGTTTAAAAGTTATTTGTAACCTTGAAGTGCATAATGCAGATGAGAAAATTATAATTTCTGAATAACAGATTTATGTTGATAAGAAGTGAAATTTCTGTCCCTGATGTGTTATTGTGTTCCTTTAGTGTTGAGTTATACTGTATTAATGCACATGGAATACATACAAACCGACTTGAATTGTTTATAGACCTGACAACTGTAGTAAAGATAAAACAATGCAGCTTTTATACCAGGAAAAAAAAAAAAAAAAAAAAAAAAAAAAAAAAAGACACACAAGAAAGAACAAATCAAACCAAAAAAACAAATGAAAGGAGAGCACCTCAGTGAGAAGCTGAGAGGGTGAAACAGAGCTGGTAAAATTCTGCTGCATGATATAGGTGGTATATGGCTTTATAGAAAGATCCGAATATTTGGTTCTGTGCTACATTTCAAGGTCAGCATTAGATAGAGCTGACAAGAGTTAGTAGGTATCAATATGTAACTTGTCATTCTTGCCAAATTTAGGACTACGTCTGTGGTGTTTTCTGACTGTAGGGCAATTTGGATTGACTACCCGTAAGCAAAATAGATCCCCTCTCTTTCTTCAGTTTTTTAAACAGTGAAAAGAGGCATCATGGAAAAGGGCTGGAAACAAGGATCAAGGAATTCTAGGATTTACTTGGGATAAGAAAGCATATGTAAATACTAGTCATTGCAGTAATGTGCATACCTGTAAAGCATTCTAGAGCACTGCCCACCAACATGTTGGATTCAATTTTCCAATAAAAGTGGCTTTTGATACTACTTAACATTTAGTTTTTCTTAAATAGTGGTGAAAAATACATGTTATGCTTTGAAATAAGGCTGGCTGGGCCAGTACGTGTCAGTATATGGGAGAAATCTTGGATGTGATGAAAGTATGGAGCAAGTAGGCAGTGGCCATAGCAGCCCAGATAGTGACTTGAGCTCATAACACTGCTTTTGAATTGTGTCACTTTTGGCAGCTGGCAGCCATGGATTTCAGCTTTTCTAAAAGGATGGCACAAAATCATCAAGCAAGAGCTGTGCTGCATCTTGCAGCCTATGACAGTGTGTTAATCCTTCAGCTGTACTCAGTAGATCCTGAACAGGCAGCATCAGTTAATCACTGTTCATTAGGTAAATGGGATGCCTAGGATACTTAGTCCTCAGGTCTGGCTTAGGTAATAAATGCTATCTCCCCCTTAATAGTCTCATAAGTTTTGATACGTACGGTAATTCAGGGGTTAAGCTCAATGACAAGTATCTGACTGCCCAGTAAAGACAGTAAGTCAGTAACATCTTGCCTGTGCTTTGTAATTTCTGTAAAAGGATGCTGTGCATAAGGAAGGATGCTGAGGAAATGCTGGCATAGGTTTTGCTGCATTGGGAGAACTGTGGCTCCAAAGACAGCCTTCCTTCCACACCCTTTCCTTCCTCTAATCTGCTGTCTTAACAAGTCCCCTTCATTTGACACATGCTGGATTTATTCTAGGACTCCCCAGATGTTAAGTTCTGAGTCTTGCTTTAGCTCCTGATGGGTGACTTTTTGCTATGTATGTCATTGTCATTACCTCTGAAATAGGATATAAGGAAATAGTGTATCCAAGGAAAGTACAGTTCTGAAGATGACAACTGCCACATACAGATTAAGCCTTCTTTTCACCAAGAACTGTGAAAAGTGTGTTTTTGCTAATAATAGATTATGAATCAGAACACGCGTAATCAGTATTGCTGATGTACTTTTTTTTGCTAGTCAGTGTGGAAATTGTAATTCAAAAAGGTTTCAGTCCACACCAGTAGGCTTAGAAATTATTTGTGTTACAAATGTAGGTTTGCAAAGTGTTGGAACTGCTCTGGCTCACCTAGATACTCCTCTATTATTGAAAAGAATGTTAAGATTTAGGTTATGATGTAATACAATTATATACGTGACCTCAGCTCTATCTATAAAAATGTCCTTTTCTCAGTTTCTCCTTAAATAGTTTCTCACAATTCCAGCTGGCATAATATAGTCAGTGCCATTGAATCTGAACTACAAATTAAAGAATGCATTCAATACAGCAGGTGTTAGCTGTGCAGAAGGAGAGTAGCCTATTTAGGAATTATCACATCCATAAATTGAGGACTAAATCTGACAAAAATGTTAACCATGTGAAAACAATATAAAATTTCAATATATATCAAACTTTAAAAAGCACAAAGAAAGTTTTTAGACTAAAATCAAACTGGAATAATCAGAATTTCTGCTGCTGCTCCCGGTTTCAGTGAAAACTTGTCACAACAGCAGAGTAGTGTTTGTGTACAACATTCTGTTTTCATTTATGAACAAGCAGTCAGAAACTGTTGATTTAAAACAAAAACAAAGCACCAGAATGTTAGTAGTTACCATGTCTTATTTTTTTTAGTTTTTAATACACCAAGACATTAACTTTTTTTTTTTCCCTGCTATTTTTTCTCTCTATATTGTAAGATATGCCACATAAACCCTCAAAAAACAATCATTTTTTTCCACATAGTTCTGAGGGCACTTGAATGAGGACGTTGTTTAAAGGCTTAATGATCCTCATGGCTTTGATCTCCTAACAGAAATTATTATATGGTCTCCAAGTCACATGCCCCTAAGTTCAGCCAAACCATCTGTTCTAATGATACGATTGCTGCTTTTGTTATCTGTAAATATATGAAACAGATTCAGTCATGCTTTGGCTGCATAGTTACAATCAAGATATGGGTAAATAGATTAGTGTTCTCTTCTGCCTTTATTCATTAATGTATAATGTTCTGCATGGATTATCATCAACGTTTCTGCAACGGTCTGGGAATACAGATCATCATAATCTTGAATGCCTCAGTATTAGTAGTTTCCCCGCTTGGCACCTGAGATCTTCTGCTGTTTCTGAAAGTCATGGTCAGCAAGAGCTGACTTGTTCTCTGCAGTCTGTGCTGTTCTGCAGGACAGTGCCCATCACTGTAGCCTGACTGCTGTCAAACTTCATGGAAGGCACTGACAAAACAGCTGACAGCTTTCTTCCTTTGATTTCAACTGCTGCATTACTGACCTGACTCACAGGAATCAAGTATTTTATCTTCCAGTCAACAAAGTTGTATTTACTGTCTCTACCTTGGAATTACCTGCCACAAGGAGGGAAATGATGGCAGGAATAGCACCCATATGAAACAGTTTTGTATTTAATCTGATTTAGTTTAGCTAATGTTCCAGATAAAAATTAAAAGGCTTAGCTATTCAGCTGCAATAATGCAGATAATTCTGCAAGGGTCACTTAATTGTGCATTCAAAAAGCACATAGGCTGCAATATGCGTCATACTTGATAAAATAATTTCCCATCTTTCATAACTCCAGCAAGATCTTTGCTAGTTCTGAAGGTAAATTCCACTGTGGCCATTCGTGTTTATAGTATGTATTTGGCTACATACACTAGATGAAGGTTTCTTTTTTTTCTTATTGCTGATCTGCAAATTGTTAGTATTTCCTTATTCAGAGTTTTTGTTGTTGTTTTTCTTTTTTTTTTCCTTTTTTTTTTGTTTGTTTGTTTGTTTGTTTTTCCTTCTCTCTGTGAAATAGAATGATTGATCTAAAATTCTTGGCTTCTTTATAATTAATTATTATGGTTTTGAGAAGTATTACTGCTTCATGTGAAGACTGTATTGCCAGCCCTGAACTCACCACTAACTCACCACAATCATATTAAATGCTGTGTACCTCACATATAGAATTTAAACTGTGTAAAAGCAATTTCACCCTCTTTCTCTACTCTCTTTACTCCTTAACTCAGTCCTTCCCTCAAAATCTGAAATGTTATCCCTGGAAGATTATTATGCCTGGCTGTTATGTAAGAGGTTCCCTTCCACATATGGCAAAATAATTACAGAACGATAGTTCAAAATCCTCTCCTGTTCAAAGAAGTGTACAAAGATCAATGTTTCAGTTACAGACAATATGCATTCCATTTTAGTTAGACATGTAATTGTGTTAATCCTACAAGCCTCAACAGTTCTTTGGGCCTGAAAAATGTTCGGTATTTTACATGTGATTGTTAAGTATTGAGCTTTTCTAACCTCCTGTAACTGTCTTCACTGCTTCTAATTTTCTTTCTTTTCTTCCCGAGATTGTGTTCTTCTCATACTTAGTACAAGAAGTGGTAATTTGATGTAAACCTAGGTCTGCATAATCCAAGGGATGGCATCTGCTATATACACGAAGGTAGTTGTGGTTATTTGGTGTGCAAACTGAAGACTTATGTACATAGCTGCCCTCAGCATTAAGGGAAGTTATCTACACCAATGCTTCTTCCCAAAAGACAAAGAGACCCCTAAGAATTAAGCTCCAACATTTCATTGCCATGCAATGCTGTATAATAATTTACACCAGCCTATTCATTCCAATCTACTAGATTTTTCAAAGACTGAACAGTAATTTCATGGCTAACCTCCAGTCATTCAAGGTCAGAATTTGTTCTTATTCTAGATACCTAATAAGTGCAGGGAAGGTGGTCTTAGACTTAAGGCAGTGGTTCTGACAGCGTTCTAACCCAACTCTTATACATTGTGAGTGACCCTCGAGAAAGTGCTTAACCTCTGTTTCTCAATAATAAAACATCTAATTATCTCATGTTCAATTACCATTGCAGTGCTCAAAGTCCTGTTGACTAAGCTTTATTTTTTTAGAGGAAAGTTTTATTAGGCTACATCAGATGCAAGAACAGTTATTGCTCAACTACTGACACACATAGCTGAGTGGAAAGTATTGCTCTGAACCATTAGGTCCCACCTAGACTGTTATTACAAGGTGGCCCAGTACTTAGATGCAATGAGATAGATAGGCACCATGCACCAGAGACTCTGGAAAACTGTAGTGTGTGTTCTTACTGAAGTGGTGTAATTCTGGGGCTAAGAACAAGTGGGGAATTTGCAACTGTTCAGTTATTTTTCAGTATATCTTATTTAATTTTACTGGGAATATATATGTGTGTTTAATTGGTGAATATGTGTATGTATTAGTAACTATTATTATGAGTTGCTGATTCTTCAAGACAATCCTTTTTTTTTTTTTTTTTTTTTTTTTTCTTTTTTCACTTGACACTTGAAGACTTTTATGATTAAACTCTGAGATCCCATATTTGAAGAAGCTAATTTTAAGTGAAGGGAAAGAGATCTTTTAGTTCTGGCCTTTAACAGCTTGGTCTCTTGAAGCTGAAGGTATTTTGCTGGGAGGCATTACTGTCTCTGTTCTGAAGGAAATTTATTTTGATGTCACTGTGTAACGAGCTTGAAAAAATTACATGGTCTCAAGCCAACCAAGTTGTTGAGTGATAGCTTTCGTTACTGAAATACAGAGCCATAGTGGTGGCGGAGCTACAAATAAGAGTTCTTTTGACTCTTATGCTGTTCAAGAAGTTTCCCTTCTCTGACTTCTGAGGCAAGCAGTACTTTTCACTTTGATTTATTTGATTTATCCTTCCTCGGCCTGGTTATTTCTGGGACAGCACAATGATTTCTTAGACACCTGTAAAAACACTTGAGCCATCATTTCACAGACAGCACTTAATCTCAGAAGCCACCTGATGGGAATTTTAGTAACTCAAAAATCAAGGCTTTTTTTCTATGACTCTGTCCTCAATGTGATAATGCATCTCATATGCTTTGAAAGCAGTTCCACCTGCAATGATGCCCATTTTCTGAGTTGAACTGTAAGTTACAGCAGTACCCATGTACGTGTCAGAAAATCAACCTCTGTCAAACTGAAGGCTGTATAATACATCCTCCCTAAACCTGATGATCTCCAAAACAAAATAATGCCAATGAACGGCCTAACAACAACATATGGGTGGGATATTTTTATATTAAATATTGTTAACCACACCCTCTACCATAAGTTAGAACTGAAGAAAATTACTGATATAAAGAATCTCATTAAATTAACCTGCAGTACCGTACTACTTACCTGATGCATCCAAGAGTTCTCAAAAATGTCTAAAACCCTGAAAATACTAGTAACTTAAATTTTCTATAAAACATTCTTGTTCTTAATATCTACATGGTTACCTGCCTTTTCAAGCACCCATTCATGCTTTTATTTACAGATATAAACAGAAAAAATTGAGATTATATGCACAGAAATTCAATAGTTACAGAAGTTACTCTATGAAGTGAGCAGGATTTGTTATTTGTAAATAACTGGCTGTATGGCCTGTAGATAATCAACATGCTTGTAGTAAAAAGTTGTCTGCAGTTTGCATTGTATAATTGGTTACTAATTTGCTTGGTATTTTTTCTCTTTCTTGATCTGATGATTAACCACATCTAGGAGGAGCTGAATGGTCTATCCATGTCTATTTGTAAGTTAAATAGCTGCTTATTTGCCTGAAAGCAGAAAAGAAAGTTTTGTGTGAGGTTTCTGAAAGTGTGTGAAATCAGTGTCTTATACCTACGCCTGGTTTATTTAAGAATCTCTAAGCTGATCTTGTAATTTTTAAGACAAAACCATTTATTTTTAATACATTCTTGCAATGCCATTTTTCTTTTGTAAGTAGCTGTACACAGCCATGTCAGGCTGTGGAACACTTTAGTAGACAAAAGAATGATAGAAGCTACAGGCAGGATCTCTGCTGTTATATCTTGTCTGGAGCTTGTCTTGTCAAATCTCAAGCAGACCTCATTAAAGTCACAGGCCAAAATGACGAAGGAGAGCAGAATCCTGGTGACACAAGTAAAGCTAATGGAGACTCAGAAAACTTTCACAAACTTGTAGGGGAAAAAAAAAATCATAATGACAGGAGAAGCTATAAATAAATAAATAAATGCTTGGAGTTACTGCAGCCTGCAAACAGCAACAGAGGCCATTGGCTGCTCTTCTTGGGAGCTCTGTAGCCCATGGCCCAGCTGGTCACACCTGTACTTTCTTTCCTACCCTCTCTCTGCATTCTTGCAGGAAGGGTGATGGAAAGCTTGACTTCAGAGAAAGCAAGATTAACTTGTAAGAAATGGCAGACTGCAATATTGAAAAGCGTCTTGGAAATGCAGCCATTTTTTATAATTTGGCAATTTTATATATTTCTGAGAAGACAGTATTGGTCCCTAGCTACCTAATTGTTCAGTTTACTCAGCTGGATATGAAGTCCTCATTTAAATTAGACCTTGGAGAACACTGTGCAACACCTGAAGAATCAGTTACATTCTGAATAAATAATAGCCCTGTTTATTATACTGCTTATTTTTAATTATAAAATTGGCATCTGTGGCTTACAGTACGCAGGGCCATTTCTTAATCTATTTAACTGCGTGTTCAAGCACAGCACC